>NC_046172.1:128492047-128792047 GCF_011064425.1 Rattus rattus
CTGCATATTCATGCCAGCCTCCTTCTATTGAACCCAGAAACAGTCCCAGCTAAACTCCGACTCATGGTAATTTCCCTGCCTCCCCAAGGTAGCCAATCTGCTAAAGTTGATCAGGACACATTACATTCCTTGCAAGGTTTGTGTTGTACATGTAGCATAGTATATTCTATAGTGCTTAACAAATTTGCAGGATGCTATTGTATGTAACTCCTTTCTCTATTTTTTTAAAGTATGGTTATATTAATCTTTGCAGACCTTCATTTGTTTCCTTTTGCTATGGAAACATTTTTTAACAGAAATCTAACCAGAGTCTTCACTGAGAATGGATTAGATAGCAGCAAAGATTGACATTTGGTTTATGTTTGCATACTTTGGTCCTATTAACCAGAAGTTGTTTTATTTCTTTTTTTTTTTTTTTTTGTTCTTTTTTTCGGAGCTGGGGACCGAACCCAGGGCCTTGCGCTTCCTAGGCAAGCGCTCTAACCACTGAGCTAAATCCCCAACCCAAGTTGTTTTATTTCTATGTTTATAAAATCTTTCCACATACAAAAAATGACATCTATATCTAGACTTACCTCCTTGTCTCCTTTGTAACCCTCTATATTTCTATTAAACTATGAATTTAATACTTTTATAGCATGATCTTAATTTTTCTTCATATAAGTCAATTTTAAAAATCTTGAAATACTTTTTGGCTTGTTTGGGGCTTCTAATAATACCTTGGTGGTCTCCAACATGGGACCATATCTGATGTATTTTTGTAAATGATTTGAACAGTATATGCTAGTGTTCCTTGTGTTTACTTGCCTAGTCATTGACAGTTGTTCATCTATGTTCAATTCCTGATAATCTTATATCTTCATTAGTTTGCACCTTATAAATGAACAAACAGATCCAGTATACCAAACTACTAAGGGAAAAATACATTGCTTGAGGTAGGTATTAGCATTACTTTGATGTGTTGTATTCTAATTTTCCTACACATATTTGGTAATTTTAAAATATGTTTCCATGTGTTTCTAGGTTTTGTGTTTTTGTAAACAGCAGAAGGTATTAGAGCATATTAAGGACTAATTTGCTCTAATATTTTTAGCTGTTTTTGGAATTATACTTGGCAAAAAAATTAGACGAACGTCTGCAAGTTGTGACAGTTTGGCTTTTGTTCTTTTAAATTCCAAGATAAATAAATATAGTGATTTTTTTTAGGCTTGTAAGACTGTGGGAATGATAAAATCCAAGTAGTTAGGACAGTTGAAAGTTGTGTTTTTAATAGTTAATTTGTTTTTTGTGTATATGGGTATTTTGCCCGCCTGTGTATTTGTACACAGTGTACAGGCTTAGATCCTTGAGGAAGCTAGAAGAGGGTTTCAGACTCTTGGGGCTGGAGTAACAGACAATTGTCAGTTGCCATGTGGGTGCTGGGGATTGAAGCTGGTTCTTCAAAAAAAAGAAGCCAGTGATATTAGCCAGAGCCAACTCTAGCCCTAAAGGTGTGTTCAAAGTGGTACTAAATTATTAAAAATGTTAGTGTATCTATTCCTTAGATGTTCTTCCAGATTAATATAAAACAAACAGAAATATGATATGTTTAAGCTTTTTGAGCTTTGTTTTGTTTTTTTTTTTAAACGCAGAGTGTCATATATTCCAGACTAATCTCAACAAAGACTAAAAGTTAAAAGGCATTCTGCTAAGCATGATGGGACATGAATCCAGAACTGGGGAGGTAGAGGCAAGATAGGTCTCTAAGTTCAAGGCTGACATGGTCTGCATAGTGAATTCCAAGGCAGCCAGGGACTCACAAAGGTAGCCATACTACCTTTCTTTCAAAAAAAAAAAAAATGGAGAGAGATGACTCAGTAGTTAAGAGCACTGACTGCTCTTCCAGAGGTCCTGAGTTCAATTCCTAGCAACCACATGGTGGCTCACAACATCTGTAATGAGATCTGATGCCCTCTGCTGATGTGTCTGAAGACAGTGACAGTGTACTCACATACATAAAATAAGTAAATCTTTAAAAAAAAATCAAAAACAAAAGTAAAAAATATTCTGATAATTCACCAAAGGTAACTGCTATTCATGTGCTCAGAGATAAGGTCATACTCAGTAGTGGAGTGCTAACATGGTCATATATAAACCTGACTTTAGTCCCCAGTACCACAAGGAAATATATCATTTTAGATTTTTTTAGATTAAGGGCTTTAAGTCTTAGCTCAACAATTGAGGGGTTTGTGAACTTTGATGGGAAAAACATTTCATTTTTATCCACTGACAGTTGTGGACAATAGATCATTTATCGTATACATTGCTTATTGGTAGGATTTGTGAGGTCCTGAGTTCAGTACTGGAATCTTGGAGATGGGGTAGGGAGATATATCTGTTGTGTTTATTATTCCATGCAACAATAAACTTAAAAAATCATGTTGGATTTGGTGATATATATCAATAACTCAGTACTTGGGACCCTATCATAAGTAAGTAAATAATTAAATGACCAGGGGATTTGAAAAATACCCTAAAAACCTTTAGGATCACTGGGTAAAGTGCTTCCTATATATGAATGAGAATCTGAGTTCTGATCACCAACAAACAGATATGGCAGAGATGAAAACAATAGGATTCTCTGACTAGCCAGCCTAAAGGTCCAAGTTTGGTGAGAGACACTTTCTCAAAAAATAAGGTGGGGGTGCTGAATCGAGCATTCAGTGTTTAAGAGTACTTTCTGTTCTTGCAGGGGGCTTGGTTCAGTTCCCAGCATCTATAGCAGCTCACAACCAACTGTAGTTCTAGAACCATGTCTGTCACCTTCTTCTGACCTCCTTGGCCACCTGCATATCCATGATGCATGTACATACACACATGCACATAAAATAGTAAGACCCTTAAAATAATAAAAATAAGCTGGGAAGCAATAGAGGAAGACACTACCTGCTAACCTTTCACTTCTGTGCATGTACACATGTACCCATGATAAATAAGTAAAACTTGTAAAATAAGTTATCGGTGGACTAGAGAGATGGTTTAGCAGTTAAGAGCACCCATATCTCATATTGGAGGACCCACGTTTGTTTCCCAGCATCCGTGTTAGGTGGCTCACAACAACCTGTAACTCTAGCTCCAGGAGATCCAACATGTCTAGTGTCCATGGGTGCTTTCACTTTATACACGCTTAAAAATAAATCCTTTTTTTTTTTAATTTAAGGTATCTGTCGAGGTTTGGTCTGTTATTGAGTATTGTAATGCTAGGTGTAGGTTCCTAAGACCTGGTTGCCCCAGAGGTGAGAGAGTCTGAATGTAGACCCAAGTGATGCTATGTGACCCTGTCGTCAAGTTATTTCTGATTTGTGAGTAGAGATATCTACAGCCTATAGCTGGTCAGAATTGAGGTAGGCAGGGTTTGGTGTTCCTGACCTTGGGGTCAGAGCAGACCATGAGGAGAGAGACAAGAAAGTACAGAGAGGAGAAAGACACCATGAGTTAGGAGTCAAGAAAGCATACCCATGAGAACTGGCCAATTGGAGTTAAGAACAGCACAGATGAAACACAGTAAGTATAATAACTCGGGCTTATTAATAGGAAAGTAGATTCTAACAACATAGAGGGTAGACAGCTGCCCAACTCTAGTGCAGATTAAAGTTTATTGTAAATCATAAAAGTTGTGTGTCTTTTGTCTGGAAAGTGAATGATCAAAGGCAGGATAGAAGCCCTGGATTGAGATTAATTATTTCTACAATAGGTATCAGTACTCAACTAAGCAGTTATATAGGAAAAAGACAAAGGAACTGGAGAGATCACTTAACAGTTAAAAGACCACATAACTACTCTTGCAGAGAACCTGAATTTGGTTCCCAGCATCCATGTTAGATGACTCAACAACTATCTTTAAACCAATCTCCAGGAGGCTCCAAATGCTTTCTTCTTGCCTCTATGGATAGTCACACCACATGTGCACATCACCTCTCTCCTACTTCATAAATATAATTTTAAAAATAAATATTTTTAAAAGATACAAAATGAGGCTAGAGATGGCTCAGTGGTTAAGAGCACTGACAGTACTCTTCCAGAGGTCCTGAGTACAATTCCCAGCACCCACATGATGGCTCAGAACCATCTGTAATGGGATCTGATGCCCTCTTCTGGTGTGTCTGAAGACAACCACAGTGCACTTATATAATTAATTAATCAATCAATCAATCAATCTTTTTTAAAAGATACAAAATGAAATCTAAAGCTTCCTCTTTTCATCTTGAGATAGTGCCTCACTGTGTTGAAGTGGAAACTTAAGGGTTCTTTGGAAAGTCAGTTGTGTTGGACAGTGTTTTGCTGGAGCAGATATGAAGGAATGTTTTGTTAAAGTGGACACAGGAGAAAGGATGTTCTGCTAAAGCAAGCACGTGAAAGGACATGTGATGAAGGATACTTTGCTGATGACACATTGCATACATTACATAGTTGAGCTGCATTTGTCTGGATTCCATAGAGAGAAACACACCAAAAAACTTCTGATGCTGTGCCGTAGTTTCTTGCCACTTCCACAGACTCAGAATGATTGGCAGAGTGATACCAGCCAAGACAGATGCACGTGCTGAGGCAAGACCTATGAAGGACACACGATGTTTGGAGGATATAAATAGGACTGTAAGGACAGTGACAGGGCTGAGCTTGCTTGGCTTGCTTATAGAGCTAGCTGTGCCACACTTGTTGATCTCATGTCTTCACTGAGAGGCAAAGCTGAGAACTTCTCTTGGTGTCCCTCCAGGTCCCTCCTGTTGACTTGTGCCAAGGCTGAGGCCTGGCTGTCTCTGCTAGGTAGTGTGACTGCTATCCTGAGTTGTGTTATAAGTACATTTACTTGGTGAGCCACCTCAGCAGTCCAAAAATCTGTTTTTAGTACTTAATGCCACATCAGTGACTTAATATTTAATAGCCTAAAAGTTCATATTAATAGCCTGTGCTGTTGACATTTTAGGTGTGATTTTTTTGTTTTTCCTTTCTACAGGCTGACCTCCAACTTGCAATCTTTCTGCCTCAGACTTTTGAGTTCTGAGATTACAAGTGCTGTTGGCATTTTAAATTTTCTTCTAGTTTTCCTTTTCCTTCCTGCATACATAATGTTTTAAGGAGTGAGATCATCTAACATGTGCTATTGTAATCTGCCTTCTTTCCTTAACGTATGTTTAGGTATCTCTGCACAGCAGTAAAATAGACGGCATGAACACTTTCCCCTAAAATAAAGATAGCTCAACTGCATTTTCTTACTCTAAAAATTATAACGTATTTGAACTTGTGATCCTCCTGCCTCCAAAAATAAAAATACATATTTGATAGAAAAGGTTTCATCACATATAGAAAGAGGAAAAGTAGATGTTGTCCATAAATTTGCTATGGATTGATAGCTAACATCAGAATAAGATTTTTATAGCACTATTTTTAGTCCCCACATAACATTTCAATGTCATTTTATAACTTTTCAAGACTGTGCCTTCAGTAAGTGGCATTTCTATTGTTTCTACCTTTTCGTTACTCTCAAATGATGATGTATCAACAAGCCAATTTTCAACTCTGCCTGTATCCAAGCCTTCCTGAGTCTCAAATTTAATGGCTTCCTTAGATACACTTGAGTTGCCCATTAAATTTAAAGTCCTAAACATAATTCTTAACTTCTTCTTTAACCTTGTTCCTTCTGCTCTTTACTGCATATTAGGAAATAATACCAATATCTAACCAGTTACTCAATCCAGATTTAAAGAGTCAGTCTTGATTCTGCTCTTTCCTTCACCATCTTTTAATAGCACTTCCTATGAGACAAGCTGCTTCTCATCATTTTCACTGCCAAGATCTCAGTGTAAGCCACAAATCGCCTCTCAGATGGATACAGCAGTACTTTGGATGACATGTCAAATAGCATCCTCATTGACATCCTTATGAAACAGGTCTCTTGGTTATACTGACACTCCGCTTTTACATAATGAAGGTTTTGCATACTCCATGTGGAAGCACATGCAGTACATTAAGTTACCACCATTCATTCATCCCACAGTGGACTGAAATGTCTAGAGTAGCCCAAACACTGATTTAGGCAAGGGATAGGATGATCATAAAACTTTAGTAGAGTGTCAGATATAGACATAAAATAATTATACAATATTTAATTATGCTTAGAACAGTGGTTCTGAACCTATGGGCTATGACCCCTAGGAGGTGTCAATTGACTTTATAGGAGTTGTGTATCAGGTGTCTTGCATATCAGAGAGTTATATTATAATTCATAACTAGCAAAATTATAATTATGGAGTAGCAAAAAATAATTTTACAGTTGGCAGTCACCACAACATGAGGAACTGTATTAAAGAAGCATTAAGAAGGTTGAGAACCACTGGCTTAGAAGGACAAATATGACTCACTATCCTTTTTATACTGTCGGGAAAGCTCAGCCTTGAGTGAGTTAAGGAAGTCTTTCCAGAGGAGGCACAATGACAAAGCTGGGAACTGGTACTTGAGTAGAAACAGGCAGGTTGTAAAGGATGGCTTTCTATGCTGAAAAAAGCATGGATAAAGGTTTAGAGTTTAGCAGGAGCCTTAGCAGAGCAAAGTATGGGGGAATGGTGAGAAGTGGTCGGAGAGATGACAGCAACTGGATCATTTAGATTTTGAGTATTGACATCAGAGTGGTAGGAAACTTGAAGGTTAAGGTTTTGGGGGTTTGAGATTTAATTTACAAAATAATAAATTCAATTATGGTATTTTAATATATATAAAAATTTGGTCATATTAACTCCCTTGTTATCCACAGTTATCTGTCTTGCTGGTTGTCATCTTTTTCCCTAAAAGCCCCCTTCCCCTTCTACTTTCATGTCTTCTTCTTTTAGACTTATACTTAGGAGAGAAAATATGGTATTTGTCTTTTTTTTCCTTTGAGATAGAGTCTCATGTACTCAGGGTTGGCTTCAAATTTCCTATGTAGCCAAAGATGACCTTCAGATCTTCCTACCTCTATCTTTTCCAAAGTATGGAAGTTTCAGGTCTGTATCACCATGCTAGGTTTTGTCTTTCTGAGTTGGCTTATTTTAGTTCTCATATAAGTGACCTCCTTTTTTGTCTATTCTTCCCTAGAATTTTAGAATATTCTCTTTTTCCTCTGTGTTCTGAAATTTAAAGGGACTATGTCTTTCATTTCATTGTTCTAGGGATTGCTCAATGAGAACATTTTGTCTATTGTCATCTTTTTAAACAATTTACTTCTTGAGCCAGAGAGATGAATGGCTTAGTAGTTAAAAGCACTTGTTGCTCTTGGAGGGGACCCAGGTTCTATTCCCAACACCCACATAGTACCTCACAACTGTCTGTAACTCCAGTTCCAGGAGGATCTAATGTCCTTCTGCTGTCCTTCATGAGCACTACATGCATGTGATGCAATTACATGGAGGCAGGACAGCCATGCATATAAAATAAAAAATATATACTATGCTTTTTTCTTTTAATTTTGGAATGGTGGATTGTTCCTTTATCAACTTTTCTGGAACTCACTTTGTAGGCTAGGCTAGCCTGGAACTCAGAGATCTGCCTACCTCTTGCTCCCAAGTGCTGGGATTTGAAGGTGTGTGACACTACCACCTGACTTCTCAATTTTTCTTTTAATTTCCATTTATTGAAATATGTATTGAAATTCACTCTTCATTTTCTGAGCCTCTATTAAATGCTTTATTTTATTCTAACCTTTTTTTTACTTTGAATCTTGTATGCCCACTGCCTAGAATTGACAGTACTTCTTTGCTGATAGTTTGAAAGGAATTCACAGATACAATGGCATTTTACTCTGAAGTACATCTCCTAAAAATTATTATATTTTCCAGTCAAAGCACAATGCCTGGGTCACATCTAAAACACTTAATAACTCTACATGTTATCAAGCACCTACTCTAATTTCAAATTCCCTTGAAATGTCTCTTATTCCTGTGAGTTAGGCCACAAAGCAATTACATTTTATATATTTACATTGCATTCAAGTTTTCTTCCTTTGTCTATTTTGACAGGGACATCTTCCCTGCCTCCACTTTACTTTTGACAATGAGTCTTTAAAAAATTGTTATTGTTGTTTTAGATTTCTTTGTTTTATTTTATATGTATGATTCTATTGCTTGAATGAATGTATGTGTGCCAATTATGTGCTTTGTGCCCCCAGAAGTTAGAAGAGGGTATTGGATCCCCTGGAATTGGAGTTCTGAATGTTTGTAAGCTGCCATGTCAGTGCTGGGAATTAAACCAGGTATTCTGCAAGACAAGAGTTAATCTTTTTTTTTTTTCTTTTTTTTTTTTTTTTCCAGAGCTGGGGACCGAACTCAGGGCCTTGTGCTTGCTAGGCAAGCGCTCTACCACTGAGCTAAATCCCCAACCAAGAGTTAATCTTAACTGCCAAATCACTTCTCCAGCCCCCAACACTGACTTTTTGAAGCATTCATCCCAGGCAACTCACATTTTAGATTTCTCTCTTAATATAGAATTTGACTTTTATCCATTACATTAATTGTGAGAAAGTAGGTCGGCAGGCTTGTCTGGGTTAAACGTTCACAGCAGAATCTCTTACAGGAAGTGTAGGGTATTCCATCTCACATCAGATCACAAAGCACTTAATGGTTTGTCTTAGGTAGTATATGAAGTTACATTTTCCTAAGTGGTTAAAGGAGATGACTAGCCAGGGGTGGTCGTATCCCTGTAATCTCAGCATTCAGAGACAGAGACGGACTGGATCATGACTTCAAGGCTAGCCTGAGATACTGATTCAAAATAACAAAGCATAAGAGCACACAGTGTGCATATACACACTGAAGGTAGGTGATGACTGCCAAATCTCTTCATTATTTTTTTCTTTTTTCTTTTTTTCGGAGCTGGGGACCGAACTCAGGGCCTTGTGCTTGCTAGGCAAGCGCTCTACCACTGAGCTAAATCCCCAACCCCAAATCTCTTCATTATTAATGTACAGTTTTTCTATTGGTAACCAACAATAATCTATTTGGTTTAGCACCAAACACATATCTTTGTTTCCAACAGATATTCACTTGATGACTTTAACATTCATTTATAATCCTTACCTGATCTATTATTTTATTTTACTATGTGCTATAAAATTATGGTTTATCTAATTCTGTCACCTTTCAATTGCCATCCCTCTATAAAGAATTATCTGTGTGGAGGAACTATTTCCCCCCCCCCAAAAGTTATAGATTCTTTTTCTTTAAATATTTATTTTATGTATATGAGTACACTGTAGCTGTCTTCATACACACCAGAAGAGGGCGTCAGATTTCATTACAGATGGTTGTGAGCCATCATGTGGTTGCTGGGATTTGAACTCAGGACCTCTGGAAGAACAGTCACTGCTCTTAACCACTGAGCCATCTCTCTCCAGCCCAAATTATAGATTCTTAATCTTTGTGTTTAATTAAACTTTAAAACAAGGTGTTAGTGATTTTTGGTGACAACACATTTGTTGTTATGTTTTTCGTGTTGATATGGACTCCTGAAATTATATTTATTAGAAATTTTAGAATTCAGCCAGTCTGTGGTGATACACGTTGTTAATCCCAGCTAAAGAGGCAAAGGCAGGTGGATCTCTGAATTTGAGGACCGGCCAAAACTGTACAAAGAACTTGTCTCAAAAAATTAGAAATTTTAGAATTCAGCACAGTCATTGTTTTGTCATCAAATTATTCTAAATTTAGTCATTGAAAACCTCTTTATATTGCTGCCTATGCTCTCTTCTCACCCTCTTATTAACTACTCTTAGAGCAATTCTTTTGTTTTCTAGCACCAAAAATTCATCCCAACATGTGCTTTTTCTGTCCCAGAATTGACTGCAAGAATCACTGGTTCATTTTAGTGGTGACCACTATTTAGACCCCCATATGTGTGTACCATATGTGATTTTTTTTTTTGCTGGGTTAGCATCATATCTAGGGGCTGGAGAGATGGCTCAGAGGTTAAGAGCACTAGCTGCTCTTCCAGAGGTCCTGAGTTCAATTCCCAGCAACCACATGGTGACTCACAACCATCTATAATAGGATCCGATGCCCTCTTCTGGTGTGTTTGAAGAGAGCGACTGTGTACTCACATAAAATAAATGAATAAATCCTTAAAAAAGAAACACACACACAACTGGAAAAAAAACACATCTAGACCCATTGGGTGAACAACACACGAGGAAAGTTATTTAATTTTTTTTTAGAAAAATCATGATTGTATAATAAAATCTTCAAAGACAGTTTTTAGCTTTCAGTGGTCTTTAACTTATGCCCATATATTTTTCTCCACTAAAAAAGTTGATTTCTAACAATGCTAATATACACACTTCCTTGCTTTTTATGTAATAAATATAAAGTAATTACAAGGAACAGAAGAGATGGCTCAGTGGCAAAGTGTACTTACTTCTCTTGCAAAAGACCTGGTTCTCTTCCCAGCATCTACATGGTGGTTAATAACCATCTGTAACTACAGTTTCAGTGGATCCAAACCCCTCTTCTGACCCCTGCCAGCATCAAGCATTCATGTGATAGATGCATAGACATGGATCCATGCATGCATGCATATATACACACACATACACACAGGCACACACACAGAAACACACACACACACACACACACACACACAAACACGCACGTATAGGTAAAACACTCATATATATAAATTTAAAAATAAAAAATTTCAGAACTAATAGCAGAACTAAACAAGTTGATGCATAAGGCTTTTTTTTTTTTTTCTGTTAGAGATTTTTACTAAGGATGTAAAGTCAGGATACATATATACAGAAATTACCTGGTATATCCACCTGGGCTGTGATGATACAGACCAGAGGTTGAAGGATCTCTGTGAGTTGTGAGACTACCCTGGTCTACATAGTGCATTCCAGGACTACATAGAAAGACCCTGTCTTAAAACAAAAATCACTTGGGAGTGTTTGCTTTTGTTAGTGGTAGAGTAGTTCTTTTTGCTCTACTTTTCTTACAAGTACTCAAACCTCTGATACACCATGTATATATAATTCATAAGAATGTCTTACAGACTGTGGTCCTGCTACTCCAGCAATGGCTGTCTATCAACAAAAGGTTCAAGAACCCAGTAGTCACTCAGTCCATGAGACTTGATGTCTCTACTGGTCTTTAGTATGTGACAGAATTCCATAGAAGTAAGTTCTAATGCCGGTGAAGGAATGGACTTACCACCCAGAGGAGGAACAAGCAATCAAAGAGAATAGTTCCTTCTTCCATGTCCTTTACCAGCTGCCAGTGCAGGTGTGGCCCCAGTTAAAGGGATCTTTCTCAAAGATATGGATTAATGGTGGCTCTTCCCACTTCAAATGATAAAATTATGAAAAAATCTCTACTTGTTATGCCCAGCTGCTTAGTTAAATCACAGATGTGGTCAAGTTGACAACCAAGAAGATCGATCACTTAATCCACCTCTTATCAACATGACATTCAGCAATATCCTCTTAAAGCCCATTTCCAAAATGAAAAACGATAACTAGGTCATAATTATATCTAGCATGATTAACTATCCCTTCTACAACCCCAAATACATTATAAATTTTAGAATAGGTGGCAGTGTCTCTTTAGAGATACTCTTTTAGTATCTCAAACTTAAGTATAATCATTAATATTCTCTTAATTGATGTTACATTACATGATAAAGAAATAGAGGAAAGAGTGCAAATATCTACACAAAGATGT
Organism: Rattus rattus; assembly: GCF_011064425.1. Lineage (NCBI taxonomy): Eukaryota > Metazoa > Chordata > Mammalia > Rodentia > Muridae > Rattus > Rattus rattus. The sequence goes on from NC_046172.1 coordinate 128,503,771, forward strand.
TCTTCACAAAAGTTGACAGAAACACTGAAGTCATGACTGCAACTAGTCATGTGGCCTTAGCTGGTATTTATAACTTCCTTCCTCTGCTACCCATTCTGTATTTCCTGCACCGTCATTAAGCAACTCAGCTGGTCTTTTCCTGGAGGTGTGGCCCATACCTTCCTTCCTGAAGGGTCTGTACCCTTCACCATCCTGCCTGGATTAGGTGTTATACTTTGCTATTGGCTTTAATCACAGGACATGGTAGCACCAAGGGATGCCCTCAAGGATCTCTAGCACTTGAGACAATCTTTCTTAACTCCATTGTGGAGAAACAATCCAATCCCCCTTAGTAACCAGCCACCCTTTCTAACACTGTTACTCCTTTCTTAGCTATTAGTTTAAGGGCATCAGAAGCCCAAAATGGCCAGAGGGAAGTCTGAACTTCCAGTTTAGTGGAATATTTGTTAAGTCCCTAGTCAGGAGCACTCCCAACTCAGGAATCAAAACTTCTAGGTCAGCAGAACTTAATGTCATGGAAACAGGAAGCAAACATTTTTCTAGTGGGTCGCTAGGGGAATAGTGAGTGGAACTATTTCTTTTTTCCACCCCTCGATTCTTGTAACTATGGATCCTGGGTATGGGAGAAACTGTACCATATATTGATCACTGACTCAAAACATATACTGCCTTCTGAAGAACCCTACCCCAATCTTCCAGGATGCTGCCACCTAATTGGCACTGTAACTGAACCTTCAAAGGGCTATTCCATGTTTCTGTCAGACCAGCTGCTTCAGGATGATGGGGAACATGGTAAAATCTGTGGATTCCATGATTGTGGGCCCACTGTCACATTTCTCTGACTGTTAAATGAGTCCCTTAGTCAGAAGCAATACTGTGTGGGATACCATGACGGTGGATAAGGCATTCTGTAAGTCCACGGATGGTGGTTTGTCAAGCATTACATGCAGGAAAAGCAACTGCATAACCAGAGTAATATCTACTCCAGTGAGAACAAAAGTCGTCCTTCCATGGAGGAAGTGGTCCAATGTAATTAACCTGCCACCAGTTTGCTGGCTGATCACCTCAAAGAATGGTGCCCTACCTGGGGCTCAGTGTTGGTCTCTGCTGTTGGCACATCTGGCATGCAGCAGTAGCTTTAGCCAGGTCAGTCTTGGTTAATGGAAGTCCATGTTGTTGAGCCCAAGCATAACCCCCATCTCTGCCACCATAGCCACTTTGTCTGTGTGCCCACTGAGCAATGGGCACAGGGGATGGCTGGGGAAAGAGGCAGACTGTGCACAGAACTGGTCATCTTCTCCACTTGATTATTGAACTCTCCTCAGCTGAAGTCACCTTTTGGTGAGTATTTACATGGGATACAATATCTTTACATCCTTCCATTTAGAGAGTATCCACATCTTTCTCAGATGGTTTTCACCAATTTTCCAATCATGTTCTTTTCCAAGTTCATGACCATTGAGTCAGTCCATCAGTTCAATCCATGAACCCCCGAACAACCACACATCTAGATATTTCTCCTTCCAAACAAAATATATAGCCATGTGTACTGCCCCGAGTTCTGCTCACTGTTGAAGATTTCTCTTCACTGGTGTCTTTCAGGGTTGTCCCAGAAAAGGACTGTAATGCTGCAGCTGTCCGCTTCTGGGTGGTGCCGGCATAATGTGCAAAACCATCAGTAAACACCTCATAGGTGCATGCTTAGCTGCAGACAGAATTGTAATGGGGGTAGAAATGATAGGCATTTGGGCAACTTCTTTATGTAACTTGCCTGTGCCTTCAGGGCCTGCTCAGGCCCATCACATATATACTTACATTTGATAATGGATTGTTGCTGTATACATTCTTCTTCATGACTTGGTAGGTCAGATAACACCCAGCTCATGTCACATGGCAACTTGGTGGCCCATTGTCAAATATTCAGCTTCCACTAAGGCCCAGTAGCATGCCAAGAGCTGTCTTTCAAAGGGAGAATAATAGTGGTAGCGCCTTGCTCCAGATTCCCAAAGGTCTCTTCTGTGATTCACCTATAGGAGCCTGCCAAGGACTCCAGACTCCATCCCTCTCTGCCTCTGATACACAAGTAGGATCACGTGTTGTCTGCCAACGGAAGGTCCAAGAATCCAGTATTGTTAAGTCCATGAGACTTGATGTTTCTCCACTGGTCGATAGTATATGCAGAATTCCATAAAAGTAAATTTAATGCCAGTGAAGGAACCAACTTGTCAGCCAGAGAATGAAAGCTACCAGTAAAAAGAGTTAAGTTTCCTTCTTTCCTGTTATTTATATAGGCAGCTAACAGAAGGTGGGGCCAGATTAAAGGTGGATCTTCCCACCTCAAAAAATACAGATTACAAGTAGTGTTGGCATTTAGTCTAGGCTGTGCCCCACAGTTGTCTGGCAACATCCAGCTGTGCCTGACTCACTATAAAAGGGACTGCTTGCCCCCTCCTCTCTCTGTCTTGCTCTTGTTCTCTCTTTCTCCTGCTCCCCTCTCTCCCCATTCCCCTCCCCCTTCTCTCAGCATGCTTGTGGTCAGACCTCTACCCCCACCCCACCCCTGGCCTTTCTCTTAACTCCCCTCCCCGTGCCCTGAATAAATTATTCTATTTACCTTGTCCCTCAGGGAAAGGGATGCCTCAACCTGGGCCTACAAGGCACCCCTTTTCCCTACACCATACCTCACCTCCACCAAACATATTCCTTCTCTTTATCTTTTTATAAAACACAGCAAGTAGGTTGTCCCTCTTCAAATGACTTATTAAGAAAAAATCCTTCACCTATGTATGGAGCCTCTTGGGTTTTAGTTAATTCTAGATGTAGTCAAGTTGACAAACAAGAATGGCAACCACACTAGTTATAGTGATACATACCTATAATCATAGCACACAGCAGGGAGAGGCAGTAAGATCTGAAGTTCAGAGTTCTCCTTGGCTACCCAAATAAATTCAAGGGCAGCCTGAGATACATGAGATTCTATCAAAAAGAAAACAACTTGACAAAAATTTAAAATAACTACTTAGGGCACTGGAGAATGATCAGAAAAATGCAGAAACTAGTGCCAAGTGGATCATTTGAAGAAGGAAACTTCATTGGAGTGAATATCCTCCTTATATTGACTGCACATGTGATAACTATCCAGTAAGTACTCACTCAGCAGACAAGCTATCTTGGATAGAAACACATAGTCTTGGATTGAGAAATTGGAATTCAGAGTAGCTACTATTCTTAGGATCTGAAGGTAGAAATCAGGCAAAAGCAACAGTTCTTCCTTCACATAGACTCTACCAAACTCTAGCTTAGACAGAAAAACTCAAGAGGTTTCAGCTGTTGCCTGCCAAGGTTAAGACAGTTTGAAGTTTGAGTTGAACCACGTTAACTACTAAAATTTAAAAACTAGAATGCTTGGGCTAGAGAGATAGTTTAGTATTTAAAGTGCTTTGAGTCCCCTCCCCCCAATACCCATGTAAAGGCCAGGTGGCTATGACTGCTTGCTGGTCATCTCAGACTTCAATACAAACACGCACATCATACACATACATGAGAAGAAAATAAAAATCAGACTTCTTTATTAGAAGGTAACAGATTTCTGTAGAATAGGAAAGTGCATCACTGTGGTTGGGTGAGAAAAAAATGGGGAACTGTAACTGTTACTCAAGCAGGAATCAACATTTTTTCCATAAACAGCTATTTTTAGCTCATCTGATTTGTTGCAACTATACAACTCACTATTGTAGATGCAAAGGCATCTAGCAAAAGCATGGATATAGCTATAGCAAAGAATATTGTTACAAAAACAGTTACTGAGTCCAATTAAGCCAATAGGCTACATTCTGCTCACCTTTGTTCAAAAGAAAATACAGTCATTGGAGACCCACCCCAAGATAGCCTAGATACTGGAGTCAGCAGAGAAAGATTTCAGAGTAGTTATTATCAAAATATAAAGGAAAAAGTAAACCATGTCTGGAATGATGGAACAAATCAGTAGTCCTAAATCCATTCATATTACCAGTTGCATTAACCATAAATAGACTTAACATTTCTGACAAAAAAACAGATTATAGAGTACATTAAAAAGCAAGACCCAAGGCCAGGCACATGTACTCTTAATACCAGCACCCAGGAGGCAGAGACAGATGGCTCTCTGAATTCAAGGCCAACCTAGTCTACATATTGGGTTCCAGGGCAGTCAGGTATACATAGTGAAACCTTGTGTTAAAGGAAGAAAAATGAAGGTATAGGCAATTCCAAACCACCCAACATGGATATTGGGAACTGAATTGAATCCTTGGGAAGAGCTGGAAGAACTCTTATCTGCTGAGTCATCTCTCCAGCCCCAAAATAATTTTAATATGATAAAAGGAGATTGAAAGGGTAATACTATACACAAGTAAAGGAATGTTGGGGTGACAATAATAATAGTTTAAAAAGTGGACTTTGAGATGCAGCATGTTAACATGACATTTTAAGAGCTGTGGATATGACTCCATTAGGACACTTGTTTAGCATGTGCAAAGCCTTGGTTCAATACCAGTCCTGAAAAAAAAGGATGCATTTTAAAATGATAAGGGATAATTCATTGGGAAGATGTTAACATTCATAAATGTACACATGTCCAAGTACAGAGCTACAAAAATGGAAGAAAATTATGAAGATTAAAGAAATCCACAATAATTCTGTTTGGGAATTTTAATTCCCTTTTTGGTAATTGATAGAACTGGAAGAAAAATTCAGTGAGGGTATAAAAGGTCTTAGCATTACCAGTTACCCTGAACCTCATTACAATTCACAGAGTAAAATCATTGACTACAGCATACCCATTATTACCAAAGGAGAGTGATAAATCTCAGTACTTTATTCTTTACTGGACTGTAAAACAAATCTTAGTAAATTTTGAAGCTTGATTATATTCTCTGATCAGAGTGAGATTAAGTTGAGAATTGTAACTATAAGATACAGAAAAAGCCTCAAGTAATTGAAAATTAACACATTTCCTAAGTTACTCATGAGTCAGGAAAAATCCCACAAAAATTAGAAAATATTCTAATTATGAATTACAATGAAAATAATGTAAGATTCATTGAATGTGCACAAAATATCACTTAGAAGGAAAACTAACAGCTTTAAGTAAATTTTTTAAAACAAGAAAACATGGCCAGGTGGTGGTAGCACACACCTTCTTCCAAGGCTGGAGTTACAGATGGGCTACTGCACCTACCTGGCATTTTATGTGGGTTTCTGGGGGGTCTGAACTCCGATCCTCATTGCTTACTTGCACGGCAAATGTGGCAAATGGTTAAGGGAAACTTTTAATGGATAATTCATAAAAGGAATTTGAGTCATGACATAGGAATTAGTGACATGCAGATTACAAGTACGCTGAAATGCCACTGTACATCCACTGGGATAACCAAAATTAAAAACTGATAGTAAGGGCTAGAGCTTTTGATTAGTGGTAGAGTACTGGCCTGGCAGTGTGGTGCTGTAGGTTTGATTCCCAAACAAAAATTCCTGATAACACCAAATGTTGCTGATAATATAGAGTAGGGCTGGCAAGAAAGATGCCAGGGAACTTCCCATTGCTGTGTTTGTCTTGTGTCTTGGTAGGAGTGTCTGTTACACAGCTGCAAAAGTCATTAGATGGCACACTTAAGATTTATATACGTCAGTGAGTGTAAATTTTAACTTAAAAAATGAAGATAAAATTTTCAGTTTAATGACATGATTGCCAAAGTGTTTGTGAATTGTCTTAGTGTTTCTGTCGGTGAGATGAAACACGATGACCAAAAAGCAACTTGGGGAAGAAAAGGTTTATTTGGTTTACATTCACACATCATATAGTCTGTCATCAAAGGAAGCTAGGACAGGAACTGAAACAGGGCAGTAACCTAGAGGCAAGAGCTGATTCAGAGGCCATGGAGGGTGCTTCTTACTAGCTTTCTCCTCCTGGCTTTCTTATAGAACTCAGGATCACCAACCCAGGAGTAATACAGCCTACAATGGGCTGGGCCCTCCACATCAATCACTAATTAAGAAAATGCTCTACATCTGGATCTTAGGGAGGAATTTTCTTAACGAGGCTCCCTCCTCTCAGATGACTCTAGCTTGTTTCAAGCTGACATCAAAACTAGCCAGAACAGGATGAAGTGATTCTTTTGTGATGCATTTAAAAGTGTATAAGACCAAAATTAAAGAAAGATAATCTGATAGATTAATAGATGGGTGAATGCTGTGCTCAGTCTTTCTGTTTTTTCAGTTTACTTTCACATACTCTTTCCACCCCCGTCAGCATAGTGATCTTCTTTTCTTCAGGCTGCAAGAAGGTATATTTTTATTCTTCCCATTGCTGACTGACTCCCTTGTATAGATGAACAATACTTTTTCAGTCTGGCAGTTTCCTGTGAATGGACATTTGGGTCATTATAGACTTCTCTTCTAGGAAATGATGGCATACTGGAAAACACTGTACAGTACATGTGTTGTACCTAACCTATTTTTTCCGAACTCTTATAATCTGTTTCCTCATTGTATATGATTCTCTTGTGGGATTTCTCTAAAATATTTTTTGCTTTCTCTAGGGACAAAATTGGAGTCTATATGATACTGATTCTCTGAACCTCCAACCCTGCCCTGAAGAGCTTCTGGGATTGGGGTATGGAGTCTACATGGTCTCTCTACAGAGGAAGTCTGGAGGCAGGAGTTCCATGGAGGGCAGGGCAGGTTGACAGGCAGACTCAACTCTAGGAGAAAGCAGTCTAGTTGACCCTAGAGGCCAGGAAAGATAGACTTCACATGGAAGACGTTTACTAAATATACCTTTCTTGATAGTTCGTAGGTCTCTTACTGTCTTTGCTAGAGACTTCTTCCTTTTGGTGTCTGCACTTGTATTTCTTAGTGTGAAGAGCCAGGTCAAAAATACACTTACACAGTCAGCCTCTAGCAGAAAGGGCATGGTTGGCCGTTTAAACCTGTGGCCTCCGGGTATATATCAGTGGATAGACAGCCATGCCCCTTCTGCTAGACGCAAATCATATTAGTCATTGTTCTCTTGCTGTAAAGAGACACCATGACTCTTACACAGAAAAACATCTCATTGGGAGCTTGCTTACAGTTTCAGAGTCTTAGCCCATTATCGTGGTGGTAGGAACATGGCTGCAGGCAGGTGTGGTGCTGAAAAGGTAAAAGCTATATCTTGATCTTTGGGCCACATGAGACTAGGCCTTGCCTGGGCTTTTCAAACCTAAAAGCCCACCCTCAGCTACAGACTCCCTCTAACAAGTCCAGACCTTCCAATGGTCACACCTCATAATCCCTCTTAAGTAGTGTCACTTCCTGATGACTTAGCATTCAAATACATGAGCCCATGGAGGCTATTATATAAACCAACACACAAGAGAAATTATTCCTTTTGGGGGGATGAGAACCTATTTCACAAATTCCTTGGGAATGCTGGATTTTATCTAATCACCAGAAATCTGTCTATAGTCCATTTTGAGCTCATTTCTAGGCATAGACTACCCAAGACCTAACATATGTATATGCACCATGTCTGTGCCTGGTGCCTGTGGAGGTCAAAAAGAAGACCTAGGATCCCCTGAAACTGGAGTTAATGGATGCTTGTGATCCACCATGTGGGTGCTGGGAATTGAGCCTGGGTCTAGACGTAAGAGCAGCAAGTGGTCTTAACCTAAACTTTCCCTCTGTCCCTGTCAAAGACGTTTTAAAGCTACATTTGCTCTGCATTACATCTTTTTATTCTCTCTCAAGCATTCATAGTGGCTAGTACTAGTTCTAGTATCAGAAAATTTAGCCCAGTTCATGTTTTTTTTCTTTTCACTTCATTTTATTTTGTCTATGCATATGTGTATGTGTATCACACCAAGTGTTTTACCTGCTGAGTCATTGTACTGGCCTTCAAATCTTCTATCTGCAAAGGCACAGATCCTCTTATACTTCAAGTTTACTGCAAGTAGTGCCCAACTCCAATACTTGGGACTACCTTGGGGACACTTATAATCCGTATTTGCTTGCATCTTTAGTCTGGCCATGTCTCCCACTCATCTCCTTCTGTTCTAATGTCATGATCAGTTGTACTTGGTTAATAAAGCACCAGCTTCGGTGAATTTCAGTCACTCCCTTGTTACTCCACACACACTGAATATGGTTCCTCTTTAATACACTCCAGGGGAACCTCATGTTCACCTTTCTTTGGCAGGTATATTCCAGTTCCCCATGTCTCTGTTCTATCTCCTTTGCCCATGTGTTATACAGCACTATGTCAAATATATGAGGAAAATTTGAAGAAGGATCGTATTTTGGCCCACTTGCCAAGGTCTCCCTTCACAGTCAGTTGGCTCCATTGTTTCTGGACCTGTAGTGAGATGAACATCATGACAGAAGGATATTAGAAAAGCACTTCTTACTTCGTAGTGACCAGGAGGCAGGGGAAAGCTCAGAGTAGGGGACAAAATACATCTCACCAAGACACACCACGCCCTCAGTGACCTATTTCTTCTAGCTAGATCATACCTGATAACATTTTTATTGCCTCCCAGTAATGCTGTCAACTTATGAATCCATCAGAGCTCTCATGGTTCAGTCACCTCTCAGGAATTGGATCTACCAGCTCTAGATCAACGCTTCAATATGTGGTCCTTTGGTAGAGAAATAAAGTTGTGGGAAAGGGATACTTCTTATCAACTATAACAGGCTGTCATACCTCCTTTCATCTGGTAACTGCTCTGTTAGTTTCCAGAGAGCAGGGGAGCGGTCCAAAGAGTATGCCCACAGACTGGCATTGCACCCTCATGATCTTACACACACACACACACATATTCACTCACTCCCCAGTCCCCCTTATAAAGTGAGAGACCCAGCTCTGTACCCTTGCTTCTGTTTCAGGATGTATCTCCAGAGCTCTCTGGTATCAGGCTCTCCCCCCAGTTCCCTAGAAATCTTTTCCTACTTTTTCCACTTTAGTGGCACTGTTTCTTTCTCCTGATCCCTTCTGGCTTTACCACTTCCCTTTCCCTTTCCAGTGACACTATGTCTCTCCCCATGCTTTCCTAAGCTCTGTACTGCCAAAGCTAGGGCAGAATACACAGTAAGGCTTCACCAATAATGATCTTCATATTGTTCAATACAGATCCAGTTGCTTATTTGGTTCCAGGATATTTCAGCATCATTTGATCCTAATTTTTATAGAAGTCAGTCCTTCTGTGAGTATCTGCATAAATGTCTTCCCTTCTCATGGAGCCTACCATGACTGGGCTTTTCTTCCAAACATAGCTTTTGTCCCCTTTTAACACTATGTAATTGACAGTGCTTATTTGGACTATCAACCCATTTTAGGCAGAGTTGTTCACTTGATTCTTGATGTGTTCCCAAGCATCTAAGCTAGAACAGTGATTGGTGTCTAATGTAATCATTCATCCACTGCATCAGGTCGGGAAAGTAACAAGGGCTTCTTGGATCCTCCCTGACACATCCTTGTTTGATTAAAAAAAAGGGGGGGGGGATCTGTTTCAGGTCCTTGGCCCTTGCTCTGCCTTCTGTTCCTGGTATCACAACTGTGGTTTTTTTCAAGTCTATTCAGGGATCACTTTTCTACTATGACCTTCTCTGGCCACATCCTTCTAGGTCAAAGTCTTCTTTCTCTACCCTTCACTGTCAATCCTAACACTTGTCACCATCTGCCACAAGCTGAATATTTTTGTTTGTACTCTCCTCCCCATACTACAGTCCAAGCCCCATGAAGGCAGAGGGTTGGAATATACAGATAACTGCTGTATCTCTAGTATTTGGACTCAGACATAACTATTGAATGGATGAATAGTTCTGTATTGGGACTTTGCCCTAAGGTTTTTGTCTTAAAATAAGCTGGACAGAATAAAACACAGCCTGCACTGCTGTTAGTTCATCAACTTCTGAGTGGCCAACAAGGACTATTCATGAGTTAATCAAACCTGTAGCTGTGAGTCAGAGGTACACAGAAAAGGGAAAATATATGACTTTGGGGTTATTTTGGGGGAGTTGTAGTCACCCAAAGCAGAATAAATCAATGAAAGTCTAAATAGCACCCACACATTCTTCCTCCTTTTAAATATAAGTCTGTGATTTAACAGCACAGTTTCTCAGTTCAGCTTTGCAAAAAAGAGACATGAATTTTAAAGGCTATCAGGTGCGTCTGCAATCTGTGAGTTCATATTTGTATAACAACATTTGTGTTTTGCCAACAGATGTACCACTTAAAGTACCCATGAGAATAGCCTCTGTGGTTTTCTGTTTCACTAGAGGGAACGTTAGGAACTGATGGATGCAGAAACTGGCTCTACCCCCAGCTCCAGCCCTGGGGAATTTGCCACTCTGTCTGGGCCCTGGCTAACCTCTGTAGGCATTTGTCACTGCTGCTTCCTGGCACACTGTTCTGCCCTCAGGTTTAATGCATTCCTTGAGCATAGAAGTACACAGGTGACTTCCCTTTGCTTCCCCTAACAACCAGTCAATGAAAGAAAGTATTTGATAGAGACTCCCGGAATGTCTAAGGGAACAGGAAAAGCAGCAATTCTGTCTCCTTCCTTAAATCTGACCATTGCATCTAAGCAAATAGGTCACCTGTGCTTGCTGTGCAGCTTCAGTCATAAGGCTTCAGCTGCTTCCTTCACTTGTACGTGACTGCTGTAGTTTGGGAGTGTGTTTTTTTTTTTTTTTAAAGTACCTTTAAAAAAAAAAAAAAGATTTATTTATTTACTTATTAGTACACTGTAGCTGTCTTCAGACAGACCAGTAGAGGGCATCTGATTACAGATGGTGGTCAGAGCCACCATGTGGATGCTGGTATTTGAACCAGATCTCTGGAAGAGCAACTAGTGCTCTTTTTTAACCCTCTGAGCCATCTCTCCAGCCCAGGAGATGTTTTATTTTCTGTAGCTAAATGAACTTTCTGGATCTCAGCAATTTAAACACGTTTAGTTTTGTTCTGGTAAGATTGAAAAGGAGTATGGTATTAATATGTTTAAGTTTTTTATAGTTTTTTAGTAAAGTACATTTTCTTTGAATAAATGATGCTGTGGGGTTACTTCCTAAGAGACATATTTTTTTATTTATTCTATATAAGTACACTGTAGCTGTCAGACACACCAGAAGAGGGCATCAGATCTCATTACAGATGGTTGTGAGCCACCATGTGGTTGGTGGGAATTGAACTCAGGACCTCTGGAAGAGCAGTCAGTGCTCTTAACTGCTGAGCCATCTCTCCAGCCAGAGACACAATTTTTATGAAGTACAATCTGAATTATCTCAGTTTGTTGTGTTTCTTGCATTCACTTAGAATCAATTCAAAAGCTGATTTTTGGGAGGGATTTTTGATTATATATAGGAAGCAAAAAATCTTTAGTTTTATCATTTTTATTTGTTTTGTTTTTATGTATGTGTATGTGTTTATGTAAGTATATCTCACATGATTGTAGTTGCTCACAGGTATTAGAACAGAGCATCAGATCCCTTAGAGCTGGAGTTACAGATGGTTATGAGCTATCCAGCGTCAGTGCTGGGAACAAAACTCAGGTAGTTCAGTTCTATAAGAGCAGAAAATACTTTTAACCACTGAGCCAATCCCACTTGTCATTTTCCCAGTGGGTTGAATTGTAGTAATTGTGATATCTTAGTGGAAAAGCAGTATTGCAAATAAATCTCACATATGGTCTATCATGCCCATCATTTGTTTTGTTTCTGTTCATTTGTGTTGTAAGAATGTACAGACATGCATGTAGGCAAAACAGCCATACACATACATTTTTAAAGAATTCCTTTGCTAGGCATAGTAGTACATGTGTATAACTCTAGCTCTTGAGAAGCTGTGATAAAGGATCTTTGTGAATTCCCACATAGTTCTAGGTGAGATATGCTGTGTAGTGAGACCTTGTCTCAAAAAGTGGGAGGTGGGGGCTGGCTAGTAGAAATTATGTCTTACTTTTTGTTCCTGTGATAAAACACCAGGACCAAAGCAACTTATAAAAGAAAGCATGTAATTTGGAACTTAAGGTTTTAGGGTTCTAGAGTTCTCTATGCCTCTAATTTGTGGAACAAGATGTTAGCTCTCAGATGTCTTCGCCACTGTACCCTGCTCCACCATCATAGACTCTAATCTTCTGAAACTATAAGCCAACTAAACACTATTTTATAAATTGTATTGTTCATGGTTTTTTGTCACAGCAATATAAAAACAACTAAGGCAGATGGTTCAGTCATTAAAGCACTTGGTATTCTTTCAGAGGTCCAGAATTTGATTCTAAACACGATGCTGGGTAGCTTACAACTTCCTATAACTCCAGCTAGAGAAAGGGGCAATTGATACCTCTGGCCTCCATGGGTACTTCCACTCACTTGCACATTCTGCACATAATTACCAGGCATGGTGGTTAGTATACCTTTAATCGCAGCAAGTGAGAGGCAGAGGCAGATGGATCTGTGAGGCCAGCCTTGTCTACATAACAAGTTCCAGGATAGCCAGAGCTAAGTAGGGTCCCTGTCTCCAAAGAAAGAAAGAAGGGAGGGAGGGAGGGAAGGAAGGAAGAAAAGACAGACATATAATTAAAAATTGAAGACATTTTCCATTGTCTACTTAGCCTAAAAACAAAATTAGGAGTTGATATTGTTCTTATCTTTCATGTACCATGGTATCTAGAGGTAGGTTTCCTAGGCCACTAGTAGCTCTGTGTATACACAAAGTAAAGCCCCTCAGTACCCATCCCCAGAATAGTGTTCTACCTTTGCACCCATCTTTCTAGACTAGAGAAAGGGCAAAAATGCCACTATTCCCCACCCTATTAACTGTCATATTTTTAGGAATTATAATCAAGAAAAATCTTAGTCTTAACATTGGGTAGCACAGTGCAATAAATTTCATAGCAGTAGAAACCTTAATTATGACAAGTTTATAAGGACTTTTCTGCCTGTATTTTACCAACATTTAGTAGCTCAATATCATGGTCAGAGAGCCTAATACAGTGATATCAGTCCTTCCTATTGTTTGATAACTACTTTGTGGCCTTACATAAAGCGGTCATGGACCTGGCCGCCATCTTCAACCTCTTGTCAGTTCCTGGTGAGGCTTGGGTTTCAGCTGACATCCCATTATGTGGTGATAGAGAACACTGAAATAAATTACCAAGGACTTGTTTGATTTTATGGTAGAAAGAGGCTAACGTGAAGTATGCATTTTGTCAGATTTTACCAATATTTTTATTACTGTTATCAATTTTATAAGATAATAGGGTTTCTTTATGATATTTTCATTCAGGTACATGTTATACACCTGTTATCTCTCTCCCCCCATTTCATTCTCTCTTTTTTCCTTCCTTGTGCCCTTCCTTGGCCCAAAAATAGTACCTGATGAATTTTTGGTTTGGGGTTGTTTTGTTTTGTACTCTTCCTCCTCTTCTCAACTTACTGCCCACCCTACCACCCACCAACCTTCTTCTAAACAAACTGGTAAATAAGACCACATAGCCAGATAGCATGTGCTCTGCTTTTAGTCCCCAAGGCTGGACACTCAAGAGTCGTCTGCCCTTCCCTACAGTACCAATATTCAAGCTGTACCATACTATCCTTCTCTTTTTGCCATCTTTTCCTTGACCCCTTCTACCACTGTCTTGAATCAAACACCCTCTTGAGGATTCCTCTGACCTTGTAAACTTTCCTACAGATACCTGTCTTTCACACAATCTCTGTAGTCACATTGATCTCTCCCCTACTTTAAACCTAAGTGCTATATTCCTGATTTTGAATGACATCATGGCCCCTAATGTGACTCTTGCCTTTCTTTCTAGACTCTTCCCTATTCAGGTTAGATTCCCCCATCTTTGTATACCCATATCTTATGCCAAATCTCCTGCCCTTCTTCCAACAGCAGCTGGTTGATTGTTTCTTAAGAAACAGAAGGGTATGACTCTCAACATCTTTACACCCACAGCTTCTGTCTCTTTGTCTCAGCCCCTTTCATCCTGAAGTGACTACACTGCACATGTTAACAACCTTTGTGATGTCAGACTTGCCATCTCCTTCACCACCTTCATTCCATTAACCTCAGCCATACATCCCCATACTCAAGGACTAGACTTGTCATGACTAAAACCTATTCCACCCACAGACCTCTTGTTGACAAGGATTTCTTGTCTGTCCAGCTTGTGGTGTCTATTGCTGTTCCATGTCCCTGGGACTTCATTTGTCATCTCTCCTCTCATGAATCACACGCATCACCGTAAAACTATGTTTTGGAATTTCCTATTTAGCTATGCAAACCTTCTTCAGCCTCTGTCTAGTCTCTACATCCCCTGTTAACCTCTTCCAGCATTCTCTGCTCATGGACCCTTCCCTCACCTCCTGTAATTGACTGTACAAAGGTGTATAAACACTTCTGTGTTCCATGAAGTGGCCTTAGCAATCTCCAGTGGACCTTCACATTGTTATGGCCAGTAACAAGTTCTCTTCTTTTGGCATTGTGTTCTGTCCTTTAGAAAACTGTTCTTATACCTCTTCTGGGACTCCACAGTCTCCAGGTAACATTTTGTGTTTGGGGAACTTCTCAGCCTACCTTAGGAGTTTGAATGGAGGCCAAGTAACTTCTATAATCACTGAAAATACCAGTTGCTTGTTTACTTAGCTTCTCTTCAATTAACACAGCAGCTGGTGAACCACATCCCAAGAGTTAGCTCTGCTCACTGCCTGATTTGGCTTATTTATTTGTGATAGTCTTGTTAAACCCATATTGGCCTTTAACCCTGATCCTTGCTGCCTCTGTTTCCAGAGTGCTGGAATTATAGTTATGTGTCACCATACCATACCTGGCTTCCACTGCTTTTTTTAGCATATAAAATTCTAGTGGAACTTAGCTCAGCCATTCTTTCATGTATTGTGTTTTGTCTGTGTCTCTGCTACAGCTGTTAAGTTGAATGATTATAACAGAGTCTGTGTACCTATCAAAATGAAACAAAATGTCCTGAGTCCTGTGCAAGGATGATGGGATCAGGTTTCTGCCAGTGTTCCTACCTATTCTTGTCTTAAAAATACCAAGAAGAGAATTGGGGAGATGGCTTAGCAGTTAAGAGCTTGCTGCTCTTCTAGAGAACCAGACTTCAATTTATAGCACTCACATTAGGCAGCTTTCGTCCCCTGTAACCCCAGCTCCAGAGAATCCAGTGCCAGCCACACATGCACAAACCCCAACAAGGGCAGACATATAAATACATTTGTTTTTATTTATAATCTTTAATCTTTTTTTTTCACAGTCCAGTCGTTATCACCCTCCTGGTCTAGTGCCCTCCCACAGTTCCTCATCCCATTCTTCCCCCCCACCCCCATCTCCAAGAGGATGTCCTCACCTACCAGGCCTCTCCACTCCCTGGGGCCTCAAGTCCTCTGCTGTATATGTGTTAAGGGCCTCATCACAGCTAATGTATACTGCCTGGTTGGTAACTCAGTGTCTGAGAGATCTTGGAAGTCCAGGTTAGTTGAGACTACTGGTCTTCCTATGGGGTCACCCTCCACCTCACCTTCTACCAGCTTTTCCTAATTCAACCACAGGGGTCCCCAACTTCAGTTCATTGGTTGGCTGTAAGTATCTGCATCTTTCTCAGTTAGCTACTTTTTGGACTTCTCAGAGGGTACCATGCTAGACTCCCATCTGTAAGCACAGCACATCATTAGTAATAGTGTCAGGCCTTGGAGCCTCCCGTAGAAATGGATCCCAATTTGGGCTGGTCACTGGATCTCTTTTCCCTGTCTCTGAACTACCAGAAGAGGAAGAGAAGCCTGCTAGAACACAGAGTCAAAGGCCCAAGGGAAAGTGAGGAAAGGAAAGTTGCTTACAATATAGCTTCTCAGAGGAAAAGAATGAATGAATGAATGAATGAATGAATGAATGGAAGGAAAGAAGGAAGGAAGGAAGGAAGAAAGAAGTCTGTATAAGCAGTGACTCTGACATTTTCTCTCTTCTTCTCTCATTGATGAGGTCAGTCTATGAGAAAGACACCCTACCTGGATCTTTTGACTTTACCAAGTTTGTAACCTTGACCTGATTGTTTTTCTTCCCTGGTGAGTCCAAGAGTAGCCATTTCATCCCTGTTCTGGAGCCTTTCTGGCTACTTGATGAGTCTTCCCTAGCTCCTGACATTGATCTTTTATGTTCATCAAAGCTGCTATTTTGGAACACCATCCATACCAGAAAAGCAGCAGCAGATGCTTCATACAAGTAGAGAGTCTTATTGATGGCCCAAGTGTGGCATGAACAAGATATGTAGATATTTAAGGGGCATTGGGTAATTCATAAGAAAGTAAGTTAAGAGAGTGAGATGGCACAACACATAATGTTCCTGGAAGTCTTACACTAATGGCATGTACCACCATGCCTGGTTCTAGGATGACTTCTATTTAAACCCTGCCACTAGCTACTAATCATTCAAGAAGCATTACTGCCACCCCCCTTTACTTCTATCTAGTTCTAGAATGTTTTAAGTACCTCTAAAGAAAAGCAGTCTGGCAGTTTCTCACAAGGTTAAACATATGAGTAACCATATGCTGTAACAATCACTCATAGGTTTATACGTAGAAGAGAATCAAAATGTATGTTCACATAAAACTTGTATGTGAGTGTGCATGGAAACACTATCCCTAATAGCCAACGGATGAAAAGAACCTATGTGCCCATCAGTGTATAATCAGGGAATTTTTTAAATTGTGTGTATATGGTATATTACTCTATGTTTATGTAGGCGTGCACATGTGTGTGGCCCTGAGTACATGGGTGGAAGCTAGAAGAGAATGTCAGGTGTCCTGCTCTGTCACTTTCTGCCTTTCTCCCTTGAAACATGGTCTATCAGTGAACTTCTTCGATCTGTATACCTTCACTCCCCATCACCAAAATGCAAAGGCAGACAGATGTCCAAGGCTATACAAAGAAACCCTGTGTTTAAAAAAACAGGAATAAAATTCTGGTCCACGATACTTTAAAGACTATATGAAAGAAAAGAGCCATGAGCCACAAAAAAAACCACAAAGTTTATGATGCCACTGTGAATAATGAAATGTACATAATAGGTCAGTTCAGTAACAGCTAAGTGATTGTCAGGGACTGAAAGGAATGAGAAAGTTAGCAACTACCTATGGATACAGGGTTTCCTTTGATAGTTACCAAAATATTACAGGAACTAGATAGTAATAATGATTGTTAGATGCAACTAATGGTAAGCTTTATGCCTGTGTTTATTTTACCACATTTTTGTGATACTGAACTTCCCTGAAGATATTTAGGTAATAATCTACAACCTGACCAAAACCCCTAGTTGTTAAGCTTCTTGAACTAAATTCCTTTCTGGGGGCCCTGCAATGGCAGTACATACCTATTGTATCATCACTTGGGAGACAGAAGCAGGAGGATCATAAATTGCAGTTGACCTGTCTTTAAAGCATAGCGAGAAATCTGTCTTTTAAAAAAAAGTGACTGGGAATATGGTTCAATTTGTATTTTTCCTGGCATGCATAAAGTCATGATTTTCATCTCCAGCATCATATAAATAGGACATGGTGGCATACATCTGTATCCCAGCACTCAGGAGATGGAGGCAAGAGGATCAGAAATTCAAAGTCATCATTCATACAACATACATACATACATACATACATACATACATACATACATACATACATACAAAGTATGGTTCAATCTGAGCCTAGTGGCACAGGATGGTAATCCCAGCTACTTTGAAGGCTGAGGCAGAAGAATTTCACATTCAAGGCCTGCCTGAGCTACAGATTGCATTCCAAACCAGCAAAAAACTTTTTGTGAGACCCTATCTCAGCATAATATTCTTAAAAAAGAGCTAGGGATTTAGCTATTGGTGGAGCACTTGCCTACAACAAATAAAGCCTGGGTTCAATCCCCAACATTGCAAAAAATAAATGAATATAATATAAAATTCAGTGGCATCAAGTGTATTCACAGTGTTGTGGAACCATCATACATAGGAATTCCCAAACATTTTCATCACCCACCAACCACCCTGGGAGGGAAACCCTCATATCTATTCGTAATTACTCCTTATTACCTGCAGCCCTGGCAAATGAATTTCTGTTACTGTGGATTCACTTGTACATTTTATTTGAATAGAATCACACTGTGTGGACTTTTATGTCTGGCTTCTTTCACAGAATGTTTTCTGGAGACTCATCCATGGCATACTGTATCAGAATTCCTTTGTTTTAACATTAAATAACATTCTTTGTATTGAGAGATTATTCTCCATTCATCTATCAGTAGACACTTGGATTGCTTCTACCTTTTGATTCTTAGGGGTCAGGCAAACATTGGCATGTCTGTACTTCAAACTGGAGTTGCTAGGTCATAAGGAACTCTATATGTAGCATTTTGGCCTCAGAGCTGTCAAGACTCTTTCACTACAGAACTTTTTATGTTGTTTTGTTTCATTTTTGTTTGTTTGAGGCAGCCCAATCTCAAACCTGCTGTGTAGTCAAGGATTGCCTAGTTATTCTGTCTCTGCCTCCCAAGTGCTAGGATTACATAGGAGTGGGGTTTTATTATTGTTATTGTTTTTTTAACTGACATGGTGGATTTGGGTTTGCATTTTCATTTTGTATACCTCTAAAATGAGATGTACTATAAAGAATTGGTTTCCTTTAGTCTTTATATTTACTTGAATATTTGAAATACATTTGAATAGTCTTTAGTCACTTAAATATGTTTAAATGAAGACAAGTAGACAACTTCTTTTTACTCATGCTTTGTACTCCCGATATACTCATGATCCCTTATACTCATATATGCAAGAACTTTCATCCATTCAACTCAGTTTCATCTCAATAAATTTTACTAATGTGAAAAGATTTCAGTCTTTCATTATGTTTCTTTAAGCTAATTAAGACATAGGCCTTTTCTTGGATCTTAATTGGAGAGATGTTAAAGTGCATGCTGAATTTAGACCCAGGTAGCTGAAGTTCAGACTCTACCATTGTAGCCTTCAAGCTGCAACTCTTCCCTTCTTCCTTAGAGACCTTAAAAGAGACTGTTCCACTGCCAGTTTAATTTCAGGGATATTTAAACAGCTGAAGCTGTCATTTCAATTGATGCTGCCTTTATACTACTTCATGTAGAGAAGCTTCTCTAACTCGGGGATTCTGCCAGCAGATACTGAAAGTGGAAAGGACTGAGTGCAACAATTGAATCACTCTGTGGGATGGAAGCAACTGGTGTAAAGAAACTAATCTTGTTCTAAGTCCATGGAGGCATTGTGTGGTGTTTTGACTTTATGTTACTCCATGAGATAACTGAAAATGAAGGGGGCTGAGAAACATTCTCTCCTGAAATTGGCCTAGTGCATACATACATGAATGAAATTAGACCTAGAATGTTGATAAGTTGCTGAAATTTTCCTAGAGCTCATGCAAGAGAGGGCAGGAATTGTGTTGGGTTCCAATTCAAGTGAAAATGTTTCAGTTGGTGATTTCACTTGGCTTTTTAGTACTCCTCTTAGTTAGGGTTTCTATTGTTGTGATAAACCACTACGACCAAAAGCAACCTGAGAGGAAAGAGTTTATTTTATCTTACAATTTAAAGAGGGGATGGCTCTACGCTGCTGGGATGCAACTTGAAGCCTGGTTTTGTATCTGGTGATCTTGCAGACAAGTGTTACCTGGGATGAATATAAAGGAGGAAACTTAAAGCACCAGAAAGGAGAAAGGTTAACTATCTCTGTAGTTAAAAGACAAAAGATACCCATAGATAAAATTACAATACGGGGTTGGGGATTTAGCTCAGTGGTAGAGCACTTGCCTAGGCAAGGTTAAGGCCCTGGGTTCAGTCCCCAGCAAAAAAAAAAAAGAAAAAAAAAAATAAACTGAAAAATATATTGTGGATTAAATCTTCTACACAGTATGTGAGGAAGCCCGATGTCCAAACATTGGAGAGTGTTGGGGAGGTGAGGAATACAACCATGATCATGTTGATTGGGGGAGTTGGGGGGTCAGAGTTTGTTCTGTTAGGACCGCAAGAAACCCCCCTCCATTGGATGCTAATAAGCCCGACAATACAGCCAAAGCAATTGCAGATTGGGGACTGGATTATGTTTTTCTGACATTGGTGAGTCGAGATGATGTGGTTGATGAGGTAGCTGAGCACATTGCCAAGATTGTCATGCTTGAGGGAAAGGAATCCAAAAATCCTCATGGAATGCCTCACCCCAGACTTCCTAGGAGATCTGAGAGCAGTAGTAAAGGTGGCTCTGTCTGGATTAGATGTGTATGCACATAATGTAGAGACCGTTCCAGAATTAGAGGAAAGTTTGTGATCCCTGGGCCAATTTTAACCAGTCTCTTCCTTTATTGAAACATGGCAAGGAGGTCCAGCCTGATGATGTTTCCAAAACATCAATAATGCTGGGCCTCAGTTAGGTAGATGAGCAAGTCTATGCCACAATGAGAGATCTCCATGCACCCGATGTAAACTGTTTAACTCTAGGGCAGTATATGCAGCCAACAAAGTGCCACCTTAAGGTTGAAGAATATGTTACTCCTGAGAAGTTCAAATACTAAGAAAATGTAGGAAATAACTGGATTTCACTATACTGCAAGTGGCCTTTGGTGTGATCTTCATATAAAGCAGGTGAATTTTTTCCTGGAAAATCTAGTGGCTAACAGAAAAACAAAATCTTCTAAAATTTAGCCAAGACCTTCAAGATCATAGGAATGTTAAGATTTTGCTTCCAGTTGGTGTGAGGGTGGTGCCATCCTGTCAGCATTCCTGTGCATGCAAACCAGCACTGTTGGTCTGAAATGTCTGATGTTTGATCCAGGCATAATGGCATATACCTGTAAGTCCACCCAGGTCATCTGAATTCCTGAGTAAGACCCAGTCTCAGAGGGGGGGGGTGTAGGTCTGTAAGCTACACTCTTTTAGTGATAATTCATTTGACTTCTTGCCAACCTTTGTCCTTATCCTTGTCAGTGATGATGTGATCATAGAACATCTTTGACCAGTTTGCTGTTGCCATTGTAATTTAAAAGTATACTGCATTTAGAAGATCTTATAAATCAGTACCTCCCCCACCCCCAAAGTTCATTACTCAGCCAGGGCTACACAGAGAAACCGTGTCTCCAAACACAAAAACAAAACAAAACAAAAAAAAAGTTCATTACTGAGGAACTGAAGCAGAGGTCATAAAAGATGCTGCTTACTGACTTGCTCCTTCTTCTCATAGCTTACTCAGCTGGCTTTCTTACAGCATCCAGGACTACCCAGCCCAGTGGTGACACTACCCACGGTAGCTGAACCCTCTCAGATTAATCGCTAATTAAGAAAATGTACTACAGATATACTTACAGACCAGTCTTCTGAAGACATTTTCTCAGTCAAGAGTTGCTCTTCTCAAGTGACTGTAGCTTGTGTCAAGTTGGCATCAAACTAACCAGCATATTGTGCTTGTTTTCTTTGAGACAGGGTCTCTCTACATAATCCAAGCCAACACTGAACTTTTCAGTCCTTCTGTCTCAGTCTCCTGACCACTGAACTTACAAGTGCCACCACCCTCAGCTCCCCGCTCCTTTTTGTAGTACTAGATAGAACCTAGAACATGCAGCTGAATGTTACAAAAGCACTCTACTGAGGCATACCCAACCCACCTCCCTCATTTTTATTTCTGAAACAGGTTTCTCTGTGTAACAGCTCAGGGTGTCCTGGAACTCTCTTTGTAGACCAGGCTGTCCTCAAACTCACAGAAATCCACCTGCCTCTGCCTCCTCAGTGCTCGGGGGAAAAAAGGTATGAACAACCATACGCACTTCCTTCCCCACTTCCTTTTTAAGTTTAAAAGTCTTAGGGTTTGTGATTATCCCTTCATCAAGTACGGTTGTTTGAGCAACTTAGGATGCCTGTGTTGGCCTGCTGAATACAGAGCATAGCCTCCTTGCTGGTATTACTTTCAGGGCTTGCTATAGATAACTGTTACTATAAAATGCAAATAATTCTTACTTCCCGACTCCTTGGGATATAATGATTTGGCCTCCAAATGCAACAAGATTTCTCCAACTCTTAATTTTTCTTTTGCTGCATCCAGTGAAGACTTTGACCTAATATTTACTTACACTGTAGCTATGGAATAATGAATGTTGTTTTATTGCCCAAGACCATTACTTTGTACTTTATAGATATTTAAGATCTATGAAGGCCCTCCTGTTCCAATGTGGTATGTGCATTTTGGGGGGATAGGGAAATAGTTCTTTTTTTTTTTTTCAGTGTTGTGTATTAAACCAGGAGCCTCACACATAAAAGGCAAGTGCTTTACCCAGCTCAAAAGTATGAGTTTTTAGGGCTGGAGAGATGGCTCAGTGGTTAAGAGTGCTGACTGCGCTTCCAAAGATCCTGAGTTCAAATCCCAGCAACCACATGGTGGCTCACAACCATCTGTAATAAGATTTGATGCCCTCTGGTGTGTCTGAAGACAGCTACAGTGTACTTATATGAAATAAATAAATTAATCTTTAAAAAAAAAGTATGAGTTTTTAAAGGAGAAGTTAGGGTGGAACCACAACAAACATGTGGTGTGGTAACCAGAGCTCACTAGTGAAACCATTAAAAATGTTGCTTACAGGGGTTAGGCGATTCCTCACAATTACGAAAACCTGAGTTTGATTCCCAAGAGCCTACATACAAAGCTGGATGTGATGGCACATCCTTGAAGCCCTAGCACCGGGGAGGTAAAGAAAGGATGATCCCTGGGACTCAGTGGTCAGCCAGAGTAGCCTAAATGACTGTAATTCTTGAGGATGATACTCAAAAGTGTCTTCTGGCTTTTACATTCATGTGCACATGTGCACACACCAGCACACACACACACACACACACACACACACACACACACACACACACACACACCAGCACATCCAAGCATTTAAAAAATGGTTACAAAGCTGGACGTGTATATACCTGTAATCCCAGCACTTGGGGGGATCAAGAGTTCCAGACTAGCCTGGACTTCGTGAGATCCTAACTTGCACACTGCAGCCATCCCTTCTCACCATAACCAGCCTGTTCGCTTTCTCATGTTGCCTCAGAAGATCCTGGATGTCATTTGCTCCTGGTCAGGCAAGTTCTTGGAGCCCAGATTAGGTCGCCTTTGGCAGTGCTTTTTTCTTAAACATGAAGGCTGTAACTTTATATCCGTTTCATCCCCACATGGGAACTTCACCATATTACAGTGTAGTGTTATGGTTAAGCATTGTGGCTGTTCGAGCTACTAGAAGAAAGTGCTTCATCAAGGTTTCCAGGTGTTTCTTTTTCTCTTCCTTTTTTTTTTTTTAAAAAAAAATCAATCTGTGCAGACATTTAATCCCAGCACTTGGGAGGCAGAGGAGGTAGATCTGTGTGAGTTCAAGACCATCCTGGTCTGCATATATTTTTCCAGGACAGTAAGAGCTACACATAATGAGACCCTGTTTTGGAAAACAAAACAAAAAATGAATAATAGAGTATAGATATGTAGTGCTAGCTAGCCTAGAACTCATCATGTATGTAATATGCAGCCTGGGCTAGAACTTGCAGTGATCCTCTTGCATCTGATTTCTAAGTCCTGTAGTTTCTCTTGTTTCCTTATAACACAAAGGCACTTACTCTCTTTGTTAAGAAGTTTGCTTGTTACTACTTCGAAATACTACTCTTTTTTTTTTTTTTTTTTTTTCCGGGGCTGGGGATCAAACCCAGGACCTTGCGCTTCCTAGGCAAGCGCTCTACCACTGAGCCAAATCCCCAACCCCGAAATACTACTCTTAGAGCTAAGGGTATGACACAGCAGTAGAGCACTGCCTAGCATAACTTTAAAAAAAAATTGCCATCAGTCTGGGCGCAGTGGTGTGCATTTTGTCCCGGCACTTGGAAGGTATAGGCAAGGGGATTTCTGTGTGTTAGTGGCCAGCCTGATCTACATAGTGAGTTCCAGGACCACCAGAGCTACATAATAAAGACTGTCTCAAGGGATTTCTTTAATTGCCATAGTAGAGCTTCTGATGATATTGATGTCATTTCCTCTTTTGAAACATGTTATAACATTGCTACCATACATATACTTTCCCCCCTGAATCATGTTCCCCTTGAGAGTTGGAAGTCATCATGATGTTCAGTTATAAATACTTAGGGCTGACTTTTCTAATAGCACACAGCATAATTACAACAGTCTGGAAGTTTAGTAATAAGCTAATGTAGAGCATTATTCACATTTCCCCAAATGTCCCTTTAATGCTGTGTGTGTATCTTTAGAACTAGAATCCAATCCAGGGCTGTGTGTTACATTCAAATTCTCTTTAGTCTTCTTACTCTTTAGTCTGTATGTTCCTTCCTTTCTTGTAGGTGTGTTTAAGACATTCTGTAATGTCTTCTCTAAGATATTCGTTTGGTTCAGCATTTTTAGGTGTTTCAACAGGAGAGTTCTGTACTATATTAACTGGAAAGTTAGCAGTCTTTATTGTTGTAATCATCTTCTGTATTACCATCCTGTCACTCTAGGACCCTCAAGGACCTCCCCAACCTCATCTTCTACCAATTCCAAGCCCCTGATGTCCAACATGCTATTGCTAGTTTATTCAAAGCCTATCTGAAGTACCAACTTAGCCTCTAGTCAGAGATACAAACATTAAAAAAAAGGCAGATGTAGCACATAGTCTATGCCCTGACTTCACTTGGCATATGTTTATTGTTACTCTTTTGCTGAGCATTGAGCAGGGAGATGGGAATTGGTGTGTGCAGTGGTATAGTTTATGTTTATTGAGATGAAGGATAATGTGCTCTGCTTCCAGGGCACTCGATGAAAGAGGTGAGAGTGGCAGGAGCGGGAAAGTCTGAGAAGTGCCATCTTAACCTACAGGATGAAAGATCTCCAAGTGAAAAGACAGGAAAAAGCAGGCCTAAAGCTGCTGTTGATACATGGAGGATATCATGAGTCACTTTTCCTTCTGTGGAAGGACATCACAGTGATTAATAGTATAAGACACATTAACAAAAGCAGTTGATAAATGCACATATTTGTAGTGATGCTAAATCCATTATAAGTCCTCTACCTGGCCATAAACCGGATGGACAGTGACCTCAGACAAGTTTCTTTGTGTAGTTGGTCTTACTTTTCCTTTATCTATGAACATTCCAAAGTTGGAACATGGTGGTTTTCTGAGGATATTTCTAATTTTGAACTATATAAACATATTGAACTAGATGCTTGGTTCTTCAAAAAAAAAAATCATAGAAAGATGGAGGGACAGGAGTTGGGGACTAGAGAACAACAAAAGAAACACATGTATGGTTTGATGAGAGAGAGGATAAAAGGGTATTTGGTTTCTTTGGAAATGTCCTTCACTAAACATCACAGACCCTCTTGGAGGGCAACCTTAGGAAGTCATCTGGCATCACAACCTAGCCCTTCTCCGTTGAATCCTACAGTGATGACTACTCACCCTAGGGCTGAACAGGCCCTTGAACAAGTGTCAGCTCATTGGAATTACAGCATTTATATCTTTTTTACCTTCACTCCACATCAGAAAGAATCAAGGCTGCTTTGTGGGGTTTTGTTAATTTTTTTTAATTTATATGTCATGTGTGTTCCTGCTTGTCTGTATGTGCACCACATGCATGCAGGAGCTGACAAAGGCCAGCAACAAAGAGTGTCAGATCCCCCAGAACTGGAATTACAAGTGGTTCTGAGTGGTCATGAGGATGCTGGAAAGCTGAGAACCAAACCTGGTTCCTCTGCAAGGGCAGTAGGTGCTCTTAACCACTGAGCCATATCTCCAGCTCTGGTACTTGTTTTTAAATAGAGAACTTGTTTGTAATCCCAGCACTGAGGACAATTGAGGTCAGGGGGCTGGTCTTAGCTACAGAGTGATTCATGGATAGACCAATCTCAGTATTTCTAATTTCCTCCCTTTTCCTTCCTCCTTAACTAGCAATGAGAAAATAGAATCCCAAACATCTGTGTGCCTTTCGGTATGCAGAATTAAAAATCACAATATAGTCGTTATTTGCTACAAATGTTTTCAATTTAAAAGGATATAGCTCAATAAAGTACAACTGGGGCCCCCACATTTATAGCTAGTAGCTGCAGAAATGCTATTGAGTGCCTGTTCCTCACTCAGACTTCTCTTTCTAATCCATTGGCACAGTTCTTAACTTAGTTCTGCCTTGTTGATTCCCCCACTGTACAGATCCCAAATTCATTACTGCCTACATCCTTGGCCATGCCTAGGCTATTGCTAAAAGTTTTTCTTGACTCCCCCACCCCCCACTGTTTTTGTACTCCCATCCCTAGCTTTACCGGCACTACAGGATGTCCCAGAATCAGAGTCACCCATTTCACCTTTGAGCTGGTTTAATGTATATACTGCCCCTGGAATATTACTGTTGGCTTTGGAATATATCCCACTACAAAAGTATTGTGGTCAAAAGTTAGTCTTTTTGTGTAGTACATTATATTTGATAATATAGTTAAGCTTCTTTGTTCTTGTTTGCATGTATTATAATATAGCTTTGTTACTTCTTAGTTATGTAAAGACTTATGATTCATTAGAAAAAAATATATTCTGAGAAGTGTTCAACCAGAGCTCTTACCTTGTTTTCACTTACTCTAGACTTCGTTAGTTTCTAAGCTAACCTACAATCCTATACACCTGATCCATATGGGAAATATGTCTGCAGTTTGTTTTATTTTCTTTACATCAAAAAAGATCATGATACTCATCTAGCTACACAACCTTCTAGTATGTAGGTGTCCCATAGTTGATTCTCCGAGTCTCCTTGGTGATGAGGCTCTGAGAGGCCTGCATTCTTAGCTAGTAAAAATAAAATTTTAGTGAAAATCATATGCCCTTTTTGTTAGATTTCTAGAAAGTGTTCCTTTGCTCATGTAGTTTGTTTTTGATGGTGGTTCACATATTTCACAATACAAGTGAAAATTCCAAAGAAGCCTGCCGGCCCTGTTAGTCTAGTAGTTTTCTCAAACTCAAGTTCAAAATCAGGGAAGCAGCACTGATATTCAAAGGGGGCCTGTGAAGTTACATGCATGTGATGAGTACCTGTTGGCTTTTGTCTTGCCAGCTTTGCTGGTGAGTACCCCCCTCTTTTCTTCTGTCACTGAGAGAGTCTGAATAAGCCAGTCTGAAGATTGAACTGTAAGCTGACTGCAGGTTTCCAAGCGCACATCACAGCCCTAATTCTCTTAGTTTTAGACCAATAGGCAGCTGCTACTTCTTTCCAAACCTTTCTTGGTTTGGCCTGTAGCTCAGAGGTGCAGTGTGGCCAGATTCTAGTCAGAGAAAGACTCGCTGTGTTTCCCTAAAGTGGTCATTAAAGCATCAGAGACAGGCTTTGAACCCTAAAGTACATGAAGGGACCCCACAAAGAACCAAAACCTGTAGAAGGAGGCTATTTCTGTCCACAAGTAAGAATAGGCAGGTGTCCTATACTTGAATTGGTAGTTATCATTTTCCATACACTGTTCTAATACATCTTTCTCTTTCTTCGGTTTCTGCTAAGGATAGGGTTTTGTTTTTTGTTTTGTTGTTTTGGTTCCCTTGGTTTGGTTTGGTTTTGGTGGTTGGTGAGGTTTTTTTGGGGGGTGTATTTTGGTAAAGACCCGTGTGACCGGGGCTGGGGATTTAGCTCAGTGGTAGAGCGCTTACCTAGGAAGGCAAAGGTCCTGGGTTCGGTCCCCAGCTCGAAAAAAAAAAAAAAGAAAAAAAAAAAAAAAAAAAAGACCGTGTGACCCAAGATTCCTTTTTTTCTCATATTGAACCCCTAGGCAGCAGTTGCTAATTGACTAACTGCTGCCTAGTATAGTTATAGTTATACAGTACCTTGGGGCCTTTTGTCCATGATTCTCACAGAAAGAATGCATCAGGGATGAGATTATATTATCTAATGTTGAGATGAGGAAACTGGGGCTTACACTGCTGAAATCTCTTGCTGCAGTCCTTGCTTTGAATTGGAAAGTCAGGAGGCTGAAGCAATGGTTCAGAAGTTAGGAGCTCTGGCTACTCTTCCAGCAGACCTGGATTCATTTCCCAGCAATCACAGGGTGGATCACAACCATCTGTAACTTCAGTCCCAAGAGATCCAATGCCCTTTTCTGGCTTTGCTATATCATTTTATTTATCTTACATGTTTTGTCTTGTCATGTGGCAAGCTCAAGGGGCCATTAGGTGCAACTTACAAACTGACTTCTGACAGTGGTATATTAAGAAACCAGCCCTACAGTGCTTATATTCCAGAAAAAAAAATGTGCCACTTTAAGAGCATTAGAACTAGGGTTTGGAGAAGTATGATAAAAGTCAAATGTGTTTGACCAACATCACCAACAGCCTAAAGCTGCTAAAGAAATCTTTGGGCCCCAGCTTGGCCCAAAGATACATTGTCCTAGGGAAGTTACCAAAATCAGAGAGAATATGCAGCAGCCAGGGGTCTCATGTGTGGCACTCAAGCTCACCTATACTCACTACTGTGCAGAAAGCTATGCTCTCTGTAATACTTACATATTTGTTTAATACTTCAGGGAGGAAAAGTCAGAAGACCAGGATCTCCAGGGCCTCAAAGAGAAACCCCTGAAGTTTAAGAAGGTGAAGAAAGACAAGAAGGAAGACAAAGAGGGCAAACATGAACCACTACAGCCTTCAGCCCACCATTCTGCAGAGCCAGCAGAGGCAGGCAAAGCAGAGACATCAGAAAGCTCAGGCTCTGCCCCAGCAGTACCAGAAGCCTCTGCTTCTCCCAAACAGCGACGTTCCATCATTCGTGACCGGGGACCTATGTATGATGACCCCACCTTGCCTGAAGGTTGGACGCGAAAGCTTAAACAAAGGAAGTCTGGTCGATCTGCTGGAAAGTATGATGTATATTTGATCAAGTAAGTGAGAGCAAGTCTTGTGTCTACAGAACAGGGAAGGCCAGGTGGGTGGGAAGGCTAGGATGGAAAAGCTTTATTGCACTGAAATGGCTTCCCAAAGAGGCTGGACACCATGCCTTGGTTAAAATGCAGAAATGTGTTGGTGTTGGATTAAGTCTAGATACCAACCAACAGATTGGACCCAGCCCAATGTTTACCAAGTACCAGGCCTCACCCATTTGGTTTCAGTATTGTGGAGAAGCAGGAAGTACAGAGAAGTGGGCTTGAAGGTGGGCAGGTCCTCTGTTTTCAGATTCAGCTGCATTGGCTTCTGAGCAAGCTGTAACATGATTTCTACCCATGCATCTGACCTAGGTGTGCCCTCCAATAATTTTAGCACTTCAGTTTGTTGTTCACTTACGTCTTAGAAGAAAGCTTGTCAGTACTACATTTTCTAAGTCAGTCTCTACATTGTCAAAAAGCTTCTGACTATTGTTTGTCTCTCTGTTTGTCTCTACAGTCCCCAGGGAAAAGCCTTTCGCTCTAAAGTAGAATTGATTGCATATTTTGAAAAGGTGGGAGACACCTCCTTGGACCCTAATGATTTTGACTTCACTGTAACTGGGAGAGGGAGCCCTTCCAGGAGAGAACAGAAACCACCTAAGAAGCCCAAATCTCCCAAAGCTCCAGGAACTGGCAGGGGTCGGGGACGCCCCAAAGGGAGCGGCACTGGGAGACCAAAGGCAGCAGCATCAGAAGGTGTTCAAGTGAAAAGAGTCCTGGAGAAGAGCCCTGGGAAACTTCTTGTCAAGATGCCTTTCCAAGCATCACCTGGGGGTAAGGGTGAGGGAGGTGGGGCTACCACATCTGCCCAGGTCATGGTGATCAAACGCCCTGGCAGAAAGCGAAAAGCTGAAGCTGACCCCCAGGCCATTCCTAAGAAACGGGGTAGAAAGCCTGGGAGTGTGGTGGCAGCTGCTGCTGCAGAGGCCAAAAAGAAAGCTGTGAAGGAATCTTCTATACGGTCTGTGCAGGAGACTGTGCTCCCCATCAAGAAGCGCAAGACCCGGGAAACAGTCAGCATTGAGGTCAAGGAAGTGGTGAAGCCTCTGCTGGTGTCTACACTTGGTGAGAAGAGTGGAAAGGGACTGAAGACATGCAAGAGCCCTGGGCGTAAAAGCAAGGAGAGCAGCCCCAAGGGGCGCAGCAGCAGTGCCTCCTCACCACCTAAGAAGGAGCACCATCATCACCACCATCACGCAGAGTCCCCAAAGGCCCCTATGCCATTGCTCCCACCTCCACCCCCACCTGAGCCTGAGAGCTCTGAGGACCCCATCAGCCCCCCTGAGCCTCAGGACTTGAGCAGCAGCATCTGCAAAGAAGAGAAGATGCCCCGAGCAGGCTCACTGGAAAGCGATGGCTGCCCCAAGGAGCCAGCTAAGACTCAGCCCATGGTTGCCGCCGCCGCCACCACCACTACCACCACCACCACCACAGTTGCAGAAAAGTACAAACACCGAGGGGAGGGAGAGCGCAAAGACATTGTTTCATCCTCCATGCCAAGGCCAAACAGAGAGGAGCCTGTGGACAGCCGGACGCCCGTGACCGAGAGAGTTAGCTGACTTTACATAGAGCGGATTGCAAAGCAAACCAACAAGAATAAAGGCAGCTGTTGTCTCTTCTCCTTATGGGTAGGGCTCTGACAAAGCTTCCCGATTAACTGAAATAAAAAAATTTTTTTTTTCTTTCAGTAAACTTAGAGTTTCGTGGCTTCGGGGTGGGAGTAGTTGGAGCATTGGGATGTTTTTCTTACCGACAAGCACAGTCAGGTTGAAGACCTAACCAGGGCCAGAAGTAGCTTTGCACTTTTCTAAACTAGGCTCCTTCAACAAGGCTTGCTGCAGATACTACTGACCAGACAAGCTGTTGACCAGGCACTCCCCCCAACAACAACCCCCCTCCCCCCTCGCCCCACCCCTATCCCCTGTGTGCTCATTAGAGAGGGCAATTGAGAGGACACTCCCATTTTTGGTGCCATTGATGCCCTGTCCATAGCTTCCCTGACTTTTACACCACCCCAACTCCCAATCTGAGGGACTGGGAGGTGTGACACAGGAGAAACTATAGGACTCTTGGGAGAAGACTATAGAGTTGGCAAGTGATTGCGGCCCAGTAATTCCAACTGTGGTAGCACAACTCTGGCTCCACACCAACCCAATCCAAAACTGACAAGGACATTTTGCAAAAAATGAAAGTGGCATTTGTCTGATCCAGCTCTGCCATGGCTAGAGATGAGTCTTAAACTGTTGGCTTATAAACTGGCCTGAGCCACAGAAGAGGATGGCCCAGAGTAAAGTGTCATCATCTATTCACAAGGCATGCTCCCCTAGAAGTTCATGCTAAAGAAGTGCCATGGAGGCAGCAGGACAAAGTACAGGCTAGGTGGAGTCAAGCCAGGCCTAGTGCCACAGAGCAAGAGAGCAGTCTCTGACTAGTAGTTAAGGGGGAAGAAAGGAAAATATTCTTCCAATTGCTTTCCAGTTCTCCTTTAGGGACAGCTTAGAATTATTTGCACTATTGAGTCTTCATGTTCCCACTTCAAAACAAATAGATGCTCTGAAAGCAAACTGGCTTGAAATGGTGACACTGTCCCACAAGCCACCAGACAATGGCAGTGTTCAGAACTACCTGTATATGTATATACCTGGGCTTGTTTTAAAGTGGGCTCAGCACATAGGGTTCCCACGAAGCTCCGAAACTCTAAGTGTTTGCTGCAATTTTATAAGGACTTCCTGATTGCTTTCTCTTTTGTCCTTCCATTTCTTCCATTTCATGTTTTCATTTCTTCCCCTAGCTTCTAGTTGTTTCTGTTCCAGGCAGCTGCAGTGCCCAACCACATGCTTACCTGACAGCAGTCAGCTGCAGTCCTAGGATTCTCTCTGCCCTTTAACTTCCCAGTGCCAGTGCCAGGTATCATGTTTAACCTTGAGCAAGCAATGGGCTCTTCTGAGCCCTCCCTAGCCTCTGTGAAGAACAAGAAGGTAGGAAGCTCTTGCTCTTGCTAAGAAAAGTCAAAAGGCTTTCAGACCCTAAACAATAAGCCTTTTTACCTTCTACTTTAGAAAAGTGGACTAGAGCATCTGGGTCACATGTGGTAGCTCAAGGAGATACAGAGGCCCATATGGCCTGCCAGAATCATTGCATGGCCCAACAGGGGCTCCAGGCCCATTACCCTCAACCCTACTCAGAAGTCTAATGCCAAGCTTAGTGTGGGCAGGGTACCTGTCAGGACAGATGCAGACCTGAGCATGGAATGACACCAGGGCCCTGGCCCTTCTTCTGACGTCTTGTCTTTGGCCAAGCACACACACACACACACACACACACACACACACACACACACCCCAAGTCTTTTTCTAGTGGGATTCTTAACCTCTTGCTCACTGGGGACTGGGCAGTGTCAGCACATCCCATATTTCAACCTCTGCTCCATAAGTATAGTGGTGAATTTTATAAACTTGACTTTGCTGTGGGATTTTAATTGGTCAGTTTTCATTTGGGATTTAACCTCTGTTCAGGAAGTCCTTATCTAGCTGCATATCTTCATCATATTGGTATATCCTTTTCTGTGTTTACAGAGATGTCTCATATCTATCGAAATCTGTCTGACTGAGAAGTACCTTATCAAAGTAGCAAATGAGACAGCAGTCTTATGCTTCCAGAAACACCCACAGGCACGTCCCATGTGAGCTGCTGCCATGAACTGTCAAGTGTGTGTTGTCTTGTGTATTTTCACTAACGTTCCCCAGCTTCCTTCCTGCGGTGTAATCATGGAAGAGTGAAACATCATAGAATTCGTCTAGCACTTCCTGGCCAGTCTTTAGTGATCAGGAACCGTAGTTGACAGTTCCAATTGATAGCTTAAGATACAACCATGTTTGTCTCTTATGGAATGGTTTTAGAACTAAGTGAGAGATCTTGCCCCATTCTGTTTGCCGAATCATAGCTGGACTTTCTAGTGTATTTGTATCCATTTCCTTGTGCTATAAAAGCAAACCCTGCAACCAGCTTTCTGTCAGGCAATCCTTTTGCCTGCTCTGCTTTTGATCCTCTTAGTCTTGCTTCTGATTCCTCCCTGGAGAGGGAGGAGGGGTTGGAAGAGGAACTCTGGAGGGTCCAGGATATGTCCTTCTGAACTCCTGCTTCTTCCAATGACAAAAGGCCCCTGCAGCCCCACCCCAACCTGCCCCATGCACTCTTCAAGGACACTTTTCCATACCCTTATAGCACCTAGCCAGGTTGACACCAAGTTGTCTATTGTGGTTTGCTTGGGATTCTGCCTGTTATGCTTACTTAGTCCAATAAAATGGACTCCTAAGTTGGGGATCCCTCATCCTTGGAAGACAACCTAGATTGATTAGACATTTACAGTTGGGATCGAAGCACTTTGGGTGCCATTTTCTTTTATTTGGGCTTTATCTACAGCCCTCTCACTCCCCCACTTTCCTGTATGTAGAACTGATTTCAAAACTGCAGGTGGCGGTACCTGCAGCTCCTTAGGGATTTCTTTACTTCCTCCTTCTTTCCCCATTCCCTCATCCACAAACTAGTCAGTCTCCTTTAAGCAGGCAGCTTTGGTAGGGTTTTTCCCCTGGAAGCCAGGGACCCTGTATAGCTAGCTCTCAGGCTGCCTCTGCCTTGCAGTCAGGTTGACGGAAGGTTGGAGGGAAAAGCCTTATTAAGTCATGGGATTCTTACCAGCTATGTCTGGCTCAAACCTGGAGTGTGACCTTTATTTTGTTGTATTTGAACATTGTAAAGTATGGGTGGTATCTTTCGCTGAATATGTGAAGAATACAGAAACTGACCAACAGCTTTCAGATACCTGGGGCTAGGTCACTAAGGTCACATCCAGTCTTCCCTACCCTCTTCTAGTTGTTAGTTACTACCTCTCCCAGATAGATTGCTGTATATCCTTCAACTATGGTCATCCTGGCCCAAGCTTGCCCATTCTGGAGTCTGTCTTAACCAGTGGAACTGCTGCCCTTGATGTGCAGTGAGTTGAGGACTCTTGGTCACAGCCAGGATGTAGTAGTACAGCTCCTTTCTGCTGGTGCTGTATTTCCATATCAAAAGGCACAGGGGAGATCTAGAAATACCATCTCCGTCAGTCCATCAGTGCCAAACAAGCCCATGATCCCAGCATGGGTACAGACAATTCTGTTCAGTGCTATCACAACAGACTAGAGGCCATGAACATTGGATGTGGGAACCAGAGCAACCGAAATTGCTGCTGCTTTACTCAGCTTTCTGTTGCTCTGGCAGTGATGAAACAAAGCAGTAACCAGAAACAGACTGCCAGGTTTGGCAGGAAAGGAATTTCCTTAGCTGACAGGACCTCTGGATTTTAAATAAGTTGTAATAAGTGGATTAAACCCTCCAGGAAAAAAGCAAAAGAGTTGGAACTGACCAGATAAGACCAGCCAGATTTCATGCAGCCCGAGTGGAGTCCAGCTGTCTGAACTCTGCAGAACTTCTCTAACTACAGTCTCCTTCCAGAGCATTCCAGCTAGGCTCTTAAGGCTGAGGAGGCATCACAGGTGCCAGTTCTTCAAGAAGACTTTGTACATCAGTTTATAGCCTATAACTTTGCCCTGGATTGTTTGTTGATTCAGGTTAACACTACAGATTCTAGGGCGGATGACTGAAACTCAGAAAAAAGCAGTTTCTAAAGTTCCTGTGGAGTGTGGGGACTAGGGCAGATGCAGCACGCCCCATGCCTGAGCCAAGCCCTCTCCTCCATCCACATCCTTTTCTGGCTCTTTCTTCCCGCTCTCTGCTTCAGCAAACCAGCCCCACTCTGAAGAGATTTGTTGATTCTCTCCATTTTTATGTCTTTCTCTTTTAGGTACTATATAGAAAAGGCTTAGTCTAATTGTTATAAATTGCTAGAATACTGCCTCCCCCAGGGTCTAAAATTATATGCTGTGGGGGAAAACTTGAATACGAAAACCAGTTCTGAACAATTTAGAAGGAAAACCTTGAAAGAAAATTAACAAAAACTACATTTTGATGTTTATGAGTAAGAGGAGACTTTTGAAAAAATGTTGATCTATAAATACTTAATTTTGACCTGAGGTGTCTAATGAGTGATTTGAGCAAAGGGAGCATCAGAGGAGATAGAACCAGGAGCCTCTTGAAATTTGAAGTGTTTTAGCATTGGAAAGCCAATCGCTCTTTGGGTAGCTGACCCCAGAATACCACTTCTGACCTTGTCATTTGGTATGGAGGTTAATGGTCTGCCAGATGCCAAAGTTACATGAGACTAGCTCTTGGTGCATCAGTTCGAACACTCAGTGACCTAGAAGGCCCAGCACAAAGTGTCTGCTCTCTTCTTAACTGAGCCTGCCCCAGTACCAGTGCACAAATTAGGGGAGGTCTGCTTCCTACAGAGCATCCCTCCCTGGGGCCTCCTGTCCCTTGCACTCTACCTACCCGACCTTCAGGATCTTGGTACATATGAAATGGCTGTGTGGCAAGCACTTTGGCATGCCCTCCTAAACTCACCCTAGAGTCTCTCCCTGCCTACTTAAGCCTGTCTCTCTGCTTTCTGGGGAGGTATTAGAGTCCGTAGAGTGGAGAGGAAAAAGAAGACAGGAAGTGCCAGGCTGGTAGTGAAAATGCTCTGGGAGGAAAACAGGCCCCTAGGCTTTGCACAAGCAGGACTCAGCCCCTCATGGGAACTAAGTGCCATCTTTGAGTTTAAGAACATTTGGACAATTTGCAAATGACCTTTGCTCCTTGCTCCTCTCACCTTTTATCAGGCCCTACTTAGCACTGAGAGCAAATGCGGTGAAAAGGCAAAGAAGTTTGGCTCCTGCCCACTGATAGTCCTTCTCCCTGCAGTGTTTGTGTGTCAAGTGGCAAAGCTGTTCTTCCTGGTGACTCTGATTATATCTAGTAACTTAGAGATTGTATGCATAGGTCTGCTTTGACTCTTCTATTCTGGGCTTTTGATTTGTTTTTCAGTTTTGCTTTTAGTTTTCCTGTTTTTATTTTATGCACCAACTAGACACACAAAGCAGTTGAATTTATATATATATATATATATATCTCTGTATATTGCACAATTATAAACTCATTTTGCTTGTGGCGCCACACACACACACACAAAAAAAAACCTTTAAAATTATACCTGTTGCTTAATTACGATATTTCTGATAACCATAGAGTAGGACAAGGGAAAAATTTTAAAAAGAAAAAAAAAGAAAAAAAAACATCTGTCTGCTGGTCACTTCTTCAGTCCAAGCAGATCTGTGATCTTTCCTTGCTTCTTTCAAAGGCTTCCCTGTGCTAAGTGAAGGAAGCTCCAAGCTGCACCCAGGTTTTGTGCTTTGTTTCTCCTCTGTTGTGAAAGGGGCCCCAAAATTCTGGGTATAGGACAGCTCATTTCAGCATGGGGTTGGGAGACAAGAACACTCCCTTTATATGCTGAAGTCCAGAATTTAGTAGGCATAGCCTAATCCCCACCTCTAGGGATGGGGAGCTAGCATGCATGGGGGTGGCCCAACTCCCTCCCCCTTTCCCTGGCCAGGGAGAGCCTGTGTACAGTAAGTGTGGCAGGCTTTCCCTAGTTAGCAGGACTCAGAGCATTTCAAAACCTTCAAGGCTTTGCTGAATCCAGGAACTAGAGAGGAGATAGGAGACTTGATCTGTCTCCAAACCCTGTAAGCTGTGCCAGGTAGAATGCCAGGGGACTCTAGCATCACATCTAACAGCTCAATGGGTCTCCTCCAGGAAGTAGTAAAGACTCCAGAAACAACCCTTTCTCTTCTCCCTGCTCCCATGAATAACTGCATTTGCTTTTGTAATTCTTAATGAGCAATATCTGCTAGAAAGTTTAGCTGTAACAGTTCTTTTTGCAAAAGAATCATTCTTAAATAATTAAAAGCACCCCCCCAAAAGTCCAGAACCTTCCAAAGCAGAGAGCATTATAATCACCAGAGCCAAAATCTGTCCCACACCTCTACCACGTCCCCTCATTATTGCTTCTTCTGAGGCCAGAACACAGCAGAGATATTTGTAGGCCCTTTGGGTGGCTGGGCTACCCTTGGAGCTCTTGAAAGATGAGCTGGGGAAGCCTCTGAGACCCTATCCTAGGGCCTTGTTCTAGAGAGTAATCAGTATTAGTAGAGCATCACAACATTATTCCCCAGCCTGCATGGGATGGGAGCAGAAGAGGCCAAAGGGTTGTCGTCAACGGCTACTTGGCCACTGACAGGTAGGTGACCATGTATGTCCAAGCATGCTTTATGGATTATGTGTGATCAGCACCCAAGTTAGCTTCACCTGGTGACCTCTAACCCTGCCTGGATGGAGCAGGCTACCTGGTTCAAGGTTTCTGGGCAGCTGGACAATGGAGTGCAAAAGGCTTGCAGAACTTGAAGCCTTTTCCTTACCTTGCTAGCACGGCCTCCTTTTCCATTTGATTTGTCACTGCTTCAATCAATAACAGACGCTCCAGAGTCAGTAGTTGATGAATATATGACCAAATATCACCAGGACTGTTACTCAATGTGTGCCGAGCCCTTTCCTTGTGCTGGGCTCCCTGTGTACCTGGACACTGTAATGTGTGCTGTGTTTGCTCTCCTTCCTCTTCTTTCCTTGCCCTTTCCTTGTCTTTCTGGGGTTTTTCTGTTTGGGTTTGGTTTGGTTTTATTCTTCCTTTTGTGTTCCAAACATGAGGTTCTCTCTACTGGTCCTCTTTAACTGTGGTGTTGAGGCTTCTATTTGTGTAATTTTTGGTGGGTGAAAGGAACTTTGCTAAGTAAATCTCTTCTGTGTTTGAAATGAAGTCTGTATTGTAACTATGTTTAAAGTAATTGTTCCAGAGACAAATGCTTCTAGGTACATTTTTATTACAAACGAAGCATTTTGAAGGAGGGGTGGTGAATAAGACAAGAGGGCAATCTGAAGAGATGACCCCCTGCCCAGATCAGCCAGAAGCTATCATAAGTTAAGCACTGGATTTCCATTCCAAGTCAAGAGACTGAAGCTGATGTGTTGCCATTTTCAAAGTCAAAGCAAAACCAGCTAGCTTTTCAACCCAGTGGATTCTTTGCTTCCCCTTCCCAGATTATTACTACTATTGTAATAATCTAGGAGTGCCAGGAGAGAAAGGGATATGAGAGCAGAGCTGAGCTCACTGAGTATGGAAAGTCTTGGCCTGAGTTTTCAGGAGGATGCCCCACTGTGGACACAGGGAGACAACAGAAGATGAATTAGCCTCTCCCTGTCTGAGATACCTCTTAATAGATAAGCCAAGGCCATGAACATTATTGTCTCCAAGGCATAACCAGTCAGGACACTTGTGTCACACACTATGCTGTCCCCTAGTGCATAGCACTAATCTGATATCTCTGCTCCCACCATGCCTGGGGGATAAAATGATAGCAGAGACTTCTCTCCTTTGATGCTATCTGATTCCCAACAAAATCTTGACATGAGATACCACCTTCTCTTCTATGGCAAACATCTTCAGTAAAGTGTTATCCTCATTACAGATTGTTCCAGGCTCTTGTAGAGGAACAGATCTGTGCTCCCTTGTAGCCTCATGTGAGGACAGTGCTACCTGTAGTGACCAGTTGGCTATGGTAGTTATTAGCTGGAAGATCCAGACAGGGTACATCCCCCTCCTAAATCCATGCTGTACTTCTGTCTGCCAGCCTGGGGGGTTGGGGGGAAGCGAGATCTATAGGATAGTGCGGCCAGTGACAAGCCACCCTGTATTTGGCACCAGCTCAAAAACCCATCTAAGGTTGGGACAGACAAGGCAGAGAGAAAGATTCAGGACAGATATAGCTGGAGGGGTCTTGAAAAGCCCTCTGTGGTATTCACCTTCAGTTTTTGTGCTTTGGGACAATTACTTTAAAAAATAAGTAGGTCGTTTTA
Organism: Rattus rattus; assembly: GCF_011064425.1. NCBI lineage: Eukaryota > Metazoa > Chordata > Mammalia > Rodentia > Muridae > Rattus > Rattus rattus. Next base: position 128,542,644 of record NC_046172.1, read on the forward strand.
AAAACAAAATATTGATTGCTTTTTTGTAGTGTTCAAAACAAAAGGTTCTTTGTGTATAGCCAAATGACTGAAAGCACTGATATATTTAAAAACAAAAGGCAATTTATTAAGGAAATTTGTACCATTTCAGTAAACCTGTCTGAATGTACCTGTATACGTTTCAAAAACACACCCCACTGAACCCCTGTAACCTATTTATTATATAAAGAGTTTGCCTTATAAATTTACATAAAAATGTCCGTTTGTGTCTTTTGTTGTAAAATCAAGTGGTTTATCATAAGGTTCTTTTACTATTTGAAAAGATGGGCATACACTTGAGTTTCATTTTATTTTTGTAAGTTTTTTAATACATGTGAAAGCAAAGAATACTCAGCATGCCTTTCTAAGTGATGCGTTTGCACCTTTTGTTGGGAAGTACTGTATCCTGTGCTGTTAGCATTCTCGATAAATCTCTCTGTGAAAGTGACTCAAGGTCTGGGCTTTCATTATAAGTCACCAGTCCCCTCCAGCTCACGTGACAGCATGGTATGGTCGATTCAGCTATCCCCGAATCCTAGTAGCCTCTCTCAGGACTGGTGTGGGAGGGAAGGAAAGCCTATATCCATCTATTGGCCTCCCTGGCATCCTCTTTAGTTTGCTCTGTGTCAATGCTTTCCAGGCATACTATACAAGCATGTGACAGGAAGGCCTGACACAAGTGTGCCTAGAGCATAGCTTCCCTCTCCTGTCCAGTGTGGCAGGGGCAACTGCTAGGTCCTGGTATGCCATAGTGTTAACACTTTTTCTTTCCAACTATGAGGAACTGCCCAAAGGGAGCTTCGTGTCATTGGCTTCCTGTAAGAATATGAGCCTTCTGCAGCCTTACGTTGATATGACCTTGAGGAGAAGATAATGGCATGTCATGTGTAATTGTGGGCATACCTACTAGAAGCTACCTTGAAGTTCTGGCCTCAAATGTTACATGGTAATGAAAGGGTTGAAGAGTCAACCTGTAGACATGGAGCATCTACTGTGTTCCAGGTCTGTACCAGACACTGAGAGTCCCTAGTACATAAAAAGGACCAAATCTCTGCCCATAGAGTTTAACACATATACACATGGTAATTTTGAATACTGGAGTTGTTGGCACATCTTAATACAGACTGACCCATGAGAAACCACTGGAAGCTCAGCATATAGTTGACCTCTTGAGTTGTTTTGTTTTGTTTTTAGTCAGGGTCTGACTTCTACTCCAGCCTGGCCTGGAACTGAGTATGTAGGGTAATCTGCCTCAGCGTCCCAAGTGCTGGAATTACAGGTATGAGTCACCATACCAAGCTTTGTTTTATTATAAGGTCTCACTGTGTAGCTCTGGCTGGCCTAGAACTACCCATTGTAAACCAAGCTGAACTTGAACTTTTAGTGATCTTCCTATCTCTGCCTCTGGAGTGCTGGGATTACAGGTATGCACCACCCATCTAATTTGACCTCATCTCGAGAGTGTCCACAATAACTGGCTTCAGAGAAGAGGCCCCAGTGGGAGCCAGCCATGGATCTTGTGTAGACCTTTCTGGAAACCTACTATTAGTTCCTTAGAGGACAGGCTAGTGACAGGGAACTATTTGCAGTTAAGTTAGGATTGATATGACAAAAAGTGTCTGTTGGGGAAACTGTAATCAGGAGAAGAAAGCTGCTGCTTTACAAGCATGCTTTCAGCTGGAGAAACAAGGATTGCCAAGTTGCTCCCTGTGGATCTTCCTGGGCAGTGGGAAGTGAGAAAAGTTCAGAGATACAGAACTCCATTGCAAGCTCAAGATGTGTCTAAGAGAGAGTTGGGTTTAGGAAGCTTTCCCCACAGCTATTTATGTTCAGCCTAGTCAGGAAGGACTACAGCAGGGGTGTATATGTAAACTCAATTTCAGAGTAGAATGAGAAGTGCTTTTCAGGACACCACTAAAAAGGGCTTTTTTTTTATTTAGTTTTGGTCTTTCTGAGGTATGGTCTCACTTTGTATCCCTGGATGCCCTGGAACTCATTTAGACCAGGCTAACCTCAAATTCGCAGAGGTCCATTTGCCTTTGTTTTCTGGTTGCAAGGATTGAAAGGGGTGTATCACCAAGCCCAACTAAATCTAAAGAGTTCTTATTGGCTTAAGGCTGTTGGTGTATACAAGTTCAGGTGGGTAGACAGAGACTGGCTATGCCATCTTCCTAACAGCCATAAAAGAACTGGGATTCTAAGGGCTTTAGTGATTTGAACCCGAGGACAACGACATGAGCTGTGAGCTCCACCCAAGCCATACAATCCATGCAGGTGAGTGGCAATGGCTAAGAGTAGTGCACTCATGCAAAGGGGATTTAAAGAGAGCATAATGAGAAAGTACTATGTGCTGAGATGTGTGCCATAGAGTGACCAAAAAGGCCAAAGGAATCCCTGAATGGATAACAGTAGAGGAGTGGGCAAGATACACTCACATGGCTAAAAGTTACATCAGGTGGTATCACCAACAACTGCTCTAGAAGGGGGTAGGAGAAGCTGCTAGATCCTAGTGTCCTTATGGGGAGAAGTGCAAACTAAAATAAAAGTGCAACAGAAAAAGAAAAAGCTGACAACCGTCTATATGTTAAGAGACACAAATGTATTAGTTGGCAAGTTAGGATCCTGCACAGGCAGATTCTGTGATCTAACACTTTGCTGGCCCAGCTGCTGGAAGGTTCCTGAAGGCAGAGGTGGGGGCATGGGGATCTAGCACACAAGCAGCAGCACTCTTGGTATACACTCTTCCAGATCATTCTCAGGACATCCATCCTTACCACCAAATGACTAGAGTCTGCCAGAGGGCTATATTGTGACCCACATTTGACCCTGACTGAACAATTCGGCTGTCTCCGCTGCTCCCCAAGTAAAGCCCAAGGGGAGCCTCTCTGTGGCTTTCACCGGGCTTGGCATAAATTGCCTTTGTAGAACATCGTGTAAAACATCATGCCCTTTGTCTCCAGAACTGGAAATCTTTCTTCATCCTGTTCAGCCTTATTCAGATGGTTCCCACTGCTGGAAGCCCGCCGTCCCTGTAGAACCACAGCCTTCTGTTCTCCCACTAGGGACGCCCTCCTCTCTAGCAGAGCTCCTTCCCGGAGTTAAGGGCCTCACGAGACGCCCCCGTGTGGCGGAAGGCCGAGGAGGGCAAGATGGCGGCGGGCGGAGCGCCGCCTCTTCCGCCTGCCGGGTGTCGCACGAGGCCGGCTTGAAGGGGAAGTGAGTCAGTGTTTGTGGACCCGGCCGGCTAAGGCCCGCGCCCGCCGAGGCCCCGAGAGGCCTCGGCCCGGCGGCGGGGGCGGCGACAACGGTCATGGCCGGGGGCCCGGGCCCCGGGGAGCCTGTGGTTCCCGGCGCCCAGCATTTCTTGTACGAGGTGCCTCCCTGGGTTATGTGCCGTTTCTACAAAGTGATGGACGCCCTGGAGCCCGCCGACTGGTGCCAGTTCGGTGGGTGACGGCAGGCCGACGTGGGGCGGTGGACCCAGGCTTCTGGAGCTGAAGCCTGATGTTCCCCGTCCCGCAGCGGCCTTGATCGTGCGTGACCAGACAGAGCTGCGGCTGTGTGAGCGCTCCGAGCAGCGCACGGCCAGTGTCCTGTGGCCCTGGATCAACCGCAACGCGCGTGTGGCTGACCTCGTTCACATCCTCACGCACCTGCAGCTGCTGCGTGCGCGGGACATCATTACAGCCTGTGAGCGAGCATAGCCCCAGGGACCCTAGGGATGGGAACCCAAGAGGGGTGACGGGTACAGAGCTTCCTGAGACAGGGGACCATATGGGAGCTCCCACACCCTACATATAAGGATAGAGAGACCTGAGACACCACCCTCCTTTCCTTCCTTGTTATCCCAGGGCACCCTCCTGCCCCTGTTCTGCCCCCAAGCATCGGTGCCCCAAGGCCCAGCAGCATCTCTGCAGGCTCTGAGACTGAGGACTGGAGCCCCCGGAAATTGCAGTCCTCTGCCTCCACCTTCCTCTCCCCAGGTAAAAAGAACCCGGGTGTTGGGCTTGATATGCGTGAGGAAAAGGCCACCATGAGTACTGACATGGCTGTAGACTGCTGCTGGTCTCTGCCTCTCACTGCCATCTTTATGAAGCTTTTCCAGGCTCCCAGACCCATTCTGAGTCAGAGCTCCTCCAGGTTCCACTCTCTGATTCCCTCGGGCCACCACTACAATCTTCAGCCCCCTCCTCCATCAAGGTAGGTGTCCCTTAACCCCCAGGGAAATTTCCAGACAAAGAGGAAGAAACTTATCTTTGGTGTACCACAGAGCCTGAATCAGCACAGCCAGGTCATCTAAGAGACAACTAGTGTTGAAGGGAGCTTTCAACCTGGACCAAGGGGAATAGGCAGGGTCCTTGCCTAATCCATGTCTCTTCCAGCAGCCAAGCCCAGAGAGCCCAGTGTCTGGCCTCCAAAGAGCTCGTCCCTCCCCATTTTGCTGGCCCTTCTGTGAGATTTCCCAAGGCACCTGCAACTTCTCTGAAGAACTCAGGATTGGAGAGGGTGGTTTTGGGTGTGTGTACCGAGCAGTAATGAGAAATACTACATATGCTGTGAAGAGACTGAAGGAGGTAGGTGTAACAGTGGGGTAGCCACCTTGTTTGTCCAGTTCCTCCCTCCATCAGCACTTCACTTCTACAGTTCCCTGCCTCCAGCCTCCCCCAGCAATTCCTTCAGCCCTGATTCCAGTTCAAGGACCCCAAGCCTTCCATTGTTGTGGGCCTGGAAACAGCTGGCAAGCTTGGCTTATGCTGCCTACTTTCCCTACCTCTTCCCCCACTATGCCTGGGGCTACAGGAGGCTGACCTAGAGTGGACTGTGGTGAAACAGAGCTTCCTAACAGAGGTGGAACAGCTATCAAGGTGAGCCTCGGGGGGTCCCTCCAGTCTAGGGGCACAAGGAGGGCCACACCAGGGCCTCATCAGTCTTTAGGGCTGCACAACACAAGCTCTGGCTCCCTTGGGCCCTCAAGGCCTTGCCAGGCCCAGGTGAGGGAACATCAAGGGCTGCCCACCCAGCCTGGTCTGATGAAAAGTAATGGAACCCAGAAAATTAAAGAACTCAGACTCTACTCTTTGGTAACAGGTTTACGTCACCCAAATATCGTGGACTTTGCTGGCTACTGTGCAGAGAGTGGCTTCTACTGCCTTGTTTATGGCTTCCTGCCCAATGGCTCCTTAGAGGATCAGCTTCACCTTCAGGTAGTCCTAGCTGATCTGGCACCATTACTAGCATAGCCCCTTAGCCTGTGACAGGCAGGACTTGGGCTTCTGGCTCCCCTTCAAACTCAAGGTTTTGCCCAATGTTTTCTTTCTTCCATTTTATTTGCTTGTTTGAGACAATGCCTCACTACCCAGCCCAGGCCAGCCTCAAACTGGCAATTCTCCTAACTCAACCGACTCTATGCTAGAATTATAGGCATGTACCATTACACTCAGCTTGACCCAAGATTTTCCACACAATTCTTTCCTCTGGCCTCTCCCTACTGTTCCTCTATTGGGAGTTATTGGCTTTGTAAGCAGAGTAGCTAAAGGATTTAGTTCATGTAGCTCTTGGGGAATGGGGACCAATGGAGACAGGCTGTCAGACTGACTCCAAGCTTGAGCCATGCCTGAGTATCAAACACACAAGCCACCACATATACAGGATAAGAACTTCCTTCTCAAACTGTTTGGGAGAGGAGAGGGAGAAGGGCATCAGCATTTTCTGTGCAGTCAGGTGAACCTGAACCCATTGCATTTTGTCTTAAGTCCTGAGAAATGTTCCCTAGCTGTTATCCCAGCTGTACAGTGTTTGCCAAAACCTTCGGCACTCCACTTGCTTGTGAATTAGGTCATAAATAGTCTTGTTCCTCATTCTCCACAAAGGGAAACTAAGGCTCAGAATAAAGTGGATAGCTTGTTCCAAGCCAGAGTGACAGATGAGGGGAGGTTGTGGGGATGGGAGGGGTCAAAGAACAGCTGCCCCGAGCTGCCCCTGTGCCTCCATCTTTGCCACTCCAGACCCAAGCCTGCTCCCCACTTTCCTGGCCTCAACGACTGGACATTCTTCTGGGCACAGCCCGGGCTATTCAGTTTTTACATCAGGACAGCCCCAGCCTTATCCATGGAGACATCAAGAGGTGAGGAAGGGCTCAGAAGAGCTATAGAGTCTTATGGCCAGGGAAACAGTGACCCCTGCTCAATGAACAGCTGTGTTCTGAGTGTCCCTGTGATATTCTTCCAGCCCTGTCCTGTGGATATAGGGACAGGTGTTGCCTGGGACCTCAGAGATGAGAGTACTTAGGACTATAAGCAACCCTGCATGGTGCAGGTATAGAAATATACCCCAGTGGTGAACAGAAACCAAAACATGTGAAGGGGCTCAGGGACAGCTGGCCCTCAAACAGCTGGGATGCAATGCCAACTCTTTCCATAAGCAGTATGTCAGTTTGAGCCTCTAATCCAGTTTATCAGGACCATTTAGGTGTGGGGGACAGAAAAAAAGGTAGTAGGACCTGAACTGGTGCCATTCTTCCCTTTGCAAGTTCTAATGTGCTTCTGGATGAGAGACTGATGCCCAAGCTGGGAGACTTTGGTCTGGCTCGTTTCAGCCGCTTTGTAGGAGCCAACCCAAGCCAGAGCAGTACTGTGGTCCCGGACTTGCACAGTTCGAGGTACCCTCGCCTACCTGCCTGAGGAGTACATCAAGACAGGCCGGCTGGCTGTGGACACCGATACCTTCAGCTTTGGGGTGGTAAGCCACCAGCCCTTCTGTTGACCTGGGGAGGGAAAACCACCAGTAAGTAAAGGCAGGAAAGCCTAGAGAATTCTAGGCCTAGGACAGAGGCAAACCTAGTGAAAAGTTAGCATAACTTTGACCTTGGGGTTCACCCTGCCTCATTCACCTCCATCTTCCCTTGAGCTAAGTTATGTTCATAGTTTGCATCAATTTGCTTCATATAGCCACTCTGAATTGTTTAAGCTTCAGTTCCATAACAATGCTGTCTTACCCTCCTGTTTCCCTTTCCCATCGGATCTTGACACTGGTCTTGGTGGTCCTTAAGGAGGAAGAGTACACTGAAGCTGGCCTCACAGCGATGCAGCTTGGTGTAGAGCATCAGGCCAGATTCAAACATGCCTAGGAAAAAAGGAGAAAAAAAACCAATGCTGTCTTTGCTGGAAGGTGGTCTTTACCTGCCTGTCCCAGGACAGCTTTCCCATCAGCCCTGATCCATGCCCATGCTACAAGCCTCTTTTCTGTATACAATTTCTCCTTGCTAAGGTGATACTGTCCATCCCATCCCCTCTAGGTAATACTGGAGACCCTTGCTGGTCAGAGGGCTGTGAGGACACAAGGTGCAAAAACCAAATATCTGGTAAGCCTCCTAAGGTGGGACATGGGGGGGGGGGTGGAAGGGCAGATGCAACCAGTGGGTACAGGGCCCCACAGTAGCCTGTTACTGTTGCTGCTGACTCACCTTTAGAAGTGGATGAATCCCCAAGCAGTTTCTTTTACCTTGCAAGGAAGAACCTGTCTTTATTCTGTACATAGGCCTTGAGTATGGGATATAACCTCAGTGGTAGAGTGATTGCTTTATTGTATCTAAGGCCCTGGGTTCTATCCCCATCAAAGGGGGAAAAACTGCCTTGGGCTGAGGACAGAGGGGGTTATTCCTGATACCCTGGGACCAAACCTGCAATGGAACTTAGAGAAAGCAGGTCTGAGTAAAGGTGGGAGATAGGCAGGCTGTTAAAGCAACAGCTCCAAGCTATCCTGACCTATACCCCTACATTCCTGTCTGTCATGCTGTACACTGAAATAGGGCTAAGGAATAAGAGACCGAAAGCTTAGTATCTGAGCACATGATTTTGGTCCCAACATTCAAGAATCTGAGGCAGGAAGGTTGCTGGGAGCTAGAGGCCAACTGGGGCTATATACCCTCTGTCAACAACAACAACAAAATTAGTTGATTATGGTGGCATATGTCTGTAATCCTAGCATTTGGAAGGTAGAAAGGGGGTAGGGTTCAGAAATTCAAAGTTATCTTCAGTTACATAGTAAGTTCAAGGGCAGAGTAAGTTACATGGTGCCCTGTCTCAAACAAACATATAAAGAAGAGACAAGAGACCTGAGTTTTAGACCCATCTATACAGTAGCCATGGATCAAACTCCTGCTCTTCATTGAGCCTCAGTTTCCCATATAGAAAACAGACTTTAACACATGAACACTATTCCAGCAATTTCTGGGCCCAGAACATGCTTGGCTAATGCTAGGTTGTCACCTTTTACAGAGTTGTACATCTCCTGTTGCTTCTCCAAGATGGAGCCTATTTTTGTCCACTGTTGGGCTCAGTGGGGGAATTAACTCACCAAACAAACTGAACCAGATTCTACCCATCCCTCTTTCCTTTAACCTTTTACATCCATTAGCATATCCCAACTCAAGTACTATTTGCTCAGGCCCCATGGACCTTGCTACTAAGTTTGTCAGCATCTATTTCCCCCGCTGCAATGGAATATCAGGACTGTAAAACAAGGTCCAGAGTGTTTGGTTTGTGGCTCTTATCAGTAGAGCCCCAGACAGTACCAGGCACACAGTGGGTGTTTAATGAATCCAGGGAAAGGAGACGATAGGACTGAGTGGCAGTGGCCTGGAAGATTTGGCAGAGCCATGCTGACAGTATTTGTTCTACAGAAAGACCTGATTGAAGATGAGGCTGAAGAGGCGGGAGTGACCCTAAAAAGCACCCAGCCTACTTTGTGGATGGGTGTAGCCACGGATGCTTGGACTGCTCCAATTGCTGCCCAGATCTATAAGAAGCACCTGGACTCCAGACCTGGGCCCTGCCCACCCCAGTTGGGCCTGGCCCTGGCTCAACTAGCTTGCTGTTGCATGCACCGTCGGGCCAAGAAGAGGCCACCCATGACCCAGGTAGTCCTGGGGAGGCCAACTACCAATGGGGACATAGTGGCCAGCAAGAAAACTTGGGTACTTACCCTCCTTGGTAGCAATAGCTACAAAGTGTCTACCTGATCTCTTTATAGAGGCAAAACTCCCAATGTCCTTGCTTCCCCTTTGGCTCTGTTTGGGGAGGCGCTCTTTGGAACTAAGTGGTAAAGGGCTGCTACTTTGCTGGGTGGGACTCAGATCCCAGGAACAGGTAGAAGGATATGGCTCTGTGTGGGGGCACTGTGCCACTCACTACCTTTGTCTTTTTTACTTACCTGCCACCTCTTCCGGTGATGGTTGAGAATAGAGTTCTTGGATTTGGTGGTCATGTATCTCAACAGTCCTTGAGATGAGACAAAAGAACAAAGGGCAGTGTTTTCCCAGCTGCAGAAGGTACCAGCTTTGTGTTATCTGTCATTCCTATGGCTGAACACAGCCAAGTCTAAGCCAACCTGGAGCAGCAGAATCGCTGTATGGTTTGACCACAGGGTGTCAGGTCTGGGCTGTCCTGTCCAGCCAGAAACCCATGTTCTGCCCATACTGAAAGGCTTTCTCTCCCCACACAGGTATACAAGAGACTGGAAGGGCTTCAGGCAGTACCTCCCTGGAAGCTAGAGGTTGCCGGCCATGGCTCTCCTTCCCCACAGGAGAACTCCTACATGTCCACCACTGGCAGTGCCCAGAGTGGGGATGAACCATGGCAGCCTCTGGTAGTGACCACAAGAGCTCCAGCCCAGGCTGCCCAGCAACTCCAGAGAAGTCCCAACCAGCCAGTGGAGAGTGATGAGAGTGTTCCTGGCCTCTCTGCTACCCTGCATTCCTGGCACTTGACTCCAGATTCCCACCCAAGCCCTGTGTCCTTCAGAGAGGCTAGCTGTACACAAGGAGGCACTACCAGAGAATCAAGTTTGAGGAGTGGCCCAGGCTTCCAGCCTACGACCATGGAAGGTAACTCTGGGGCTAGGATCTCCCTTCTTAGCCCTTCTTAAATACCATGCCTAAAGTCAAAAGTGTAGAATTCTAAGCTCTGTCTACAGCCTGGGAGCCTAGTCTGGGATCTGATCCCTCCCAGTCTGGGCCCCAGAATTTACTGGAGAATTCTACCCTGCAACCAGCATCACAGGCAGTGGGGGCTGGGAAGACTCTGGAGGCTATAGTGTCACTCAGGGTTGCCAGGGACAGCTAAGAAGTTACTTAGGGGTTACTTAGGGGGTTAGGGATTTAGCTCAGTGGTAGAGCGCTTGCCTAGCAAGCACAAGGCCCTGGGTTCGGTCCCCAGCTCCGAAAAAAAAAAGAAAAAAGAAAAAAAGAAGTTACTGTCTCTGCCCAGGCTCATCGATGGGCAGTTCATCCCTGCTGTCATCAGAGCCACCACAGATCATCATCAACCCAGCCCGACAGAAGATGGTACAAAAGCTGGCCCTGTATGAAGAGGGGGTCTTGGATAGCCTGCAACTGCTGTCATCAGGCTTTTTCCCAGGTACCTGCAGATGGCTCTAGCTCAGCTTCCCCAAAAGAGCCTCCCACCACTGTCTTACATACATACAAACATGCATACAAGCTCATACTCTGCAACTTCAGGGCACACAAGTACAATTCCTTATGCCAACCCTAAACAACAGAGCATTTGTTCTGGCTGCACAATTAAACGCCCCACTCACTAAGAATAGAGCTCCGAGCTTTTGCTCATTTGTAGGGAGATGCCTGGCTCAATCCCTTACTTCCCACTAATATCACAGTCCCTTCATCTGTGGGTACCAGTCTCCTTCCACATGCTCCCAGAAAATGTGAAGTCCTGGCAGGAATTTTCTACTACAGGTACTATATGAAAAGCTGCTACTTAGAAAAAGAATGCATTGGCTGGAGATAAGAGTGTGCCTGTAAAGGTCATCCAAACTAGGAGGTTGGGGAGACTGCTCAGTAGATCAGGCCATGAACTGCTTTTGCAGATGACTTGGCTTTAGTTTCCAGACCCCACATTAGGTAGTTCACAAATCTTTGTAACTCTAGTCCCAGAGGATCTGAGTTCCTCCTCTGGCCTCCACAAATACCTTTATATATACATATGGTACATATAAAACTCATTCAGGCACACACATATAAAAGTAAAAATCTTTTTTTTTCAAAAAGCAAACTAACCAAAAAGGAAAACCTTGGCTCCAAAGACTGCCTGGAGCTGGGCAGTGGTGCCACACGCCTTTAATCCCAGCACTTGGGAGGCAGAGGCAAGAAGATCTCTAACTTTGGGGTCAGCTTCATCTACAGAGCAAGTTCCAGGGCAACCAGATAGAAACTCACCCCACCCCACCCCGTCCCAAAAAAAGTTAGGGTGGAGTAGGTTGTGGACTTAGCTCAGTGGTAGAGCACTTGGTTAGTAAGTGAAAGGCCTGGGTTCCAGTCTCCTCCCACATGCTCAGTTGGGGGTGGGAGGGTGCCTTATAAGTTCTATGGTCGTGGTTCTGGTCAGGGCATTTGGAAGACAAGAAATTGTCCCCAACTTACTAAGTGGTATTTCTTCTTCCATAGGCTTGGATTTAGAACCTGAAAAGAGAAAGAGACCTGAAGAAAGTGATGAATTCCAGAGCTGATTTATTCACTCAGACTCAGATGTCAAAGTTCTCATTGTTGGAAGTTCTCATGGTGTACAAACTCCTCAGTACTCCAAAGGCATCAGGTGTGGTGGCCCACCCTGGCAAAGGAGAGAGGGTGGTGGACCCTGTTATTCTCATAATATGAGCACAGACAAGGCCAGCCAAAGAACCTGATAGAAGCTGATAAGGCTGGCAGTGTCGGGCCAGCATTTGTGAGCAAGGCAAGCAGAGCACCTAAGGGATTGGGTAGTATATAACAGAAGACTGCTAGCTACACAGGCCCAGAGGACGCAAGTGGGTCTGTTTGTATGGTGGAGCTGGCTCCCCTGAGAGCTAGACAGAATATCCGCAGCCTAACTATGAATCCATTCCTATGAACTTCCCTAGAACCCCAAGAGAAAGAAGCTATTGTGCTTTTAAAATGCAAATAATAATAATAGTAATAATAATAATGAGTGTCTTACAGTTCAGTCCACTAGCTAAAAATGAGCACTCTGAGATTCTCCCAAGAGTCCAGTAAAACCCCCATCACCATCTTGGGTGGGTATGTGCAAACCTTGGCACATACCAGTGAGCTAGTTTCATGTGCCTACTGCCTGCTAGGCAGGCTGTTTCTAGACCCTGCAATTGACTGGATGCTCAGGTTGAGCTGTAGACCCAGGTTCTGCTTATGGCAGAAAGGTCCAGCAAAGCCCAGCCCAGACAGTGAGAAGCCCCAAGAAATCAGAAACTGAGAGCAAAGCTAAGTATTTGAGGAGGGAGGAATGTTACATTGTAAGAAACAAGTTTTTGTGTAACCAAGTGTCTTCACAAGTCACCCAGGGTTATAGCCCAGGCTTACAGTGATTCTGTGTTCGAGTCACGAGTCACACTACATGCTCCTGTGAAATTGGTGACATCCAATTTGTCCTTGAGTAATAAAAGCATACATTTCACTGTCTGGTTAAACTTGTGGAATTTGTTGTACTAAAAGCTTTATGCTTTCCTAATGCTTTATATCTCTGGGTTCTTAAGTTTCCTCCTGAAACTCAGGCCCCTGGAATTTGTTCTTTTCTCTTGCCAAGCCCAGACTGGTGATAGATCCCCAATGCTGCTCCCCTTGCTTTCGTGTCTTGCAGATTTCATGGATATTGATGCTATTGGAAATGATGTCTGAATTACTCCTCAATCATATATAGAAATTTAATTAAGTTTTGACTCTGATCTTTATTCTGTGACCTTACTTAAATGCACTTACTAGTCCCAGTTGTTTTGGGGATGATTACTCTGGGATAGTTTGTATACAATCATCCCATCTGAAAATAAAGACAATTTTACTTCATTGTCAACCTATATGCCTTTTAATTTTCTTTTTAGAACTAACTATATAGCCCCGACTGTCCTTGATCTTGATATGTAGACCAGCCTGGCCTCAAACTCCTGAGGTCTGCCTGCCTCTGCAAAGGCATCCCCCACCATGCCCAACTTGACTTTTTATTCTTCTCATTTTTTGCATTGGCTAGGACCTGTAAATTTTGAATACAAGTGGGGAACTCCACCCACTCTCAGGAGTTCACTTTTCTTAACAAATCTGTTTGCTCTATTAAGAAAAAGAAAATAAATATCCTTGTTCTTTTTCTTGTAAAGGTTGAATTGGAAGAGGAGTTACAGAATGTTTCAAATGATGCTTCTGAGACTATTGAGATAAACATGGAATTTCTCTTCATACAGTGGTCACATTGGTTTTGAAATGTTAAACTAGATGCATAACCTGGCTTGGTCACCACATGTTGTTTTTATTTTCTCATTTTTTAGAAAATGTATTGGTCTGCTGAATTCTGTAAATACAATTTTAAAAGTGGTAAATTTTCTCTATCCCAGCTGTTCTCCCAAATAAACGAGACTATAAGATTTATTTGATAAGCTTTATAGCACATTAGCTGAGCAGTTATTAACCTATTGGATTCCTCTAAGATAATCTGGCTGCCTCTCACCAAAATCCCCATGATACTTGAAATTTTAGTATTGATCTGCCTCTCTCTGCTAAAGATGTTTTACCATAGTGTCATGACCCCTCTCCTCATGGCTCAATCCTCCTTTCCTCCCCGACTCTCTACTCTCCCTCTGTCTGGCAGAGTCCTACCCTATTTCCTCTTCTTGGCTGCTTAGTTTTTATTGACAAATAAGAAAATAAATGGGGAGCAATATCTACACAAACTTGAAGTGGAAATTTAATGACTCTTTGGAAAGTCTGTTGGATGATTTTTTTTGCTGGGGCAAACACATAAAGGACTGTTTCCTTAAAGTGGACACAGGTGAAAGACTGAGGCAGACTAATGAAGGAACATTTCGCTGAACCAGACACAGGAGAGAGGATGTTCTGCTAAAGCAAGCACATGAAAGGACACATGATGAAGGATACTTTGCTAACAACACGCATGTATTGGTCTGCCTTACATTGTAGAGTTGAGCTGCATTTGTCACGACTCCATAGAGAGAAAAGCACCAAAAAACTTTTAGAAGTATGCTATTGTTCTTGCCACTTCTGCTGACTCAGCCTGATTAGTGCTGAGGCAAGACCTATGGAGGACACATAATGTTTGGAAGTTATATATAGGAGGACTCAACAGTGGCAGAGGCTGAGCTTGCTTATAGAGCTAGCTGTGCCACATTTCTGGGTCTTGAGTCTTCACTGATCTTCACTTTCCTGAGAGAGGCACAGCCAAAAACTTCTAGTGTTCTTCCAGTTCTGTACTGCTGATTCTAGCCGAGGCTGAGGTCTGGCTGTTTCTGCTAGGTCATGTTACCACTGTTGCTAACCCAACTCTACCAAATTGGACTGCTGGTGTATCTGTGAATTGTTTTCGAGTGAATGGAGTTGCCACTGCTGACCTGTGAACTGAACAGCTGATTTCCAGACAACACTGATGGGAGATGCTCCAAAGAACCTTTCTAAACAGGTCCACTTCCCTGGTATCCTTTCTTTCCCACTACAAGGGAGGATAAAGCATTTAAGAACCATCATTAAAAATAAGACATTGAAAAACTTAAAGTTACACAAACATGAGATAAGAGATTCTGAGAATAAGCATTACAGTGCCATGAGCAGATTACAACTTGATATAGGGGCAGAGAAATCAGCATTTGAATAACATCAGTTTATCAGTATAATCTTTACATAGTACACAATAACATTTTGCCTACAGAATTTCATTTATTAACATTTTCAGGGGTTTGGGGTTTTGATTTGTTGATGCTTTGTTTTGTTTCTCTCTCTCTCTCTCTCTCTCTCTCTCTCTCTCTCTCTCTCTCTCTCTGGTAGGGTCTCACTATGTAGCCCTGTTTACATAGTTACATTAGACCATTACATTACATAGACCAGGCTAGGCTAGAACTCAGAGATTCACCTTCCTCTGCCTCCTGTATGCTGGGGTAAAAGTGATGTGTGCCTCTCTGTACAAGTTGTATGTGTGTGTGTAAGGACAACATTGGGAATCAGTTTTCCCCTTCCACATTTACATGGATCATTTTGCAGCTTAGACTTTTACTGGCTGAACCATCTCACCAACACCTATCTATGTTCAATTTTTGTACCTATATTTGTGACAGATGATTGTACTGCAGTTTCCTAGTAATATATTTTCTAGTTTTAGTAACTGAGCCTCAGAAAAGTAAGTTGGAAAATATTCTGTCCCTTCATTTTGTTAAAAAGTTTGGGCATACTCATATTGTTTTTTATGAATTCCATAGGTTCAATTAGGGAAGCCATTTGGACCTAGATTCACCTTTCATTTTGGTTCAGTTTGGGTGCTGTTATTATTGTTGTGTGTTGTTGTTGTTTTGAGACAGGGATTCTCTGTGTGAGCTGTTGGTTGTTTGATGATTTTGTTTTGGGATTGTGATTTTGGATTTTTTCATATGCTAGGTATTGAGCCGAGGACTTCATGAGCTATACTAGAAAGTTCTTAACACCTACCTCAGAAAGCTCAGTTTAGAAGTTTAGTGCAAGGGAGTGATGGGGTTCACTTTACTTTTGGCATTCAAGAGAGGAAGAGGCAGGTAGATCTGTTAGCCTTAAGTGTGTGTACTTAACCTCTCAGTGATTTGTCCATCTCATTTAATAAAAGGAATATCAACTCATCCTTTTTAGCATCTATGGGATCTATTGTGATAGCTGCCATTCCAAGTACTGGTAATGTTTATTTTTCTTTCTTTCTGGTTTTTTTTTTTTTCTTGTCTGGGCATAAGCAGTCCTCCTAACCCAGTCTCCCCAGTAACTGAGACTACAGGTGTACCTATCTTCCTTATTTTCTCAGTCATCCTAAGATAAAGACTTTTCAATTTTAATGATAATTTTATTTTTTTAAAGATTTATTTAATGTATTTGAGTACACTGTAGCTGTCTTCAGACACACCAGAAGAGGGCATCAGATCTCATTACAGATGGCTGTGAGCCACCATGTGGTTGCTGGGAATTGAACTCAGGACCTCTGGAAGGGCAGTCAGTGCTCTTAGCTGCTGAACCATCTCTCCAGCCCATGATAATTTTAAAAACTAATTTGAAGCATTTCTAATAATTTTTCTGGAATTATTTTTTTATTTGTCCATCTTCTGTTTTGTCAATTTCTACTCTTGTTAATTTTATTTATTTTTTTTTAGTATAATTTGATCATTTTGTTCCAGTTAGTTTGGGTATAGCCTCAACAATTTTAAAAATGCTTGTGTTTTGAGATTTTACTTTTACTATTATTTTTCCCAAAAAAAAGTCTTTATTTTATGAGTATGAGTGCCTGAATGCATGTATGTATACCATGTGTTTGCCTAATGCTACAAGAGCCCAAAATGTGGCATTGGATCCCATGGAACTGGAGTTACATTGAGTTATGAGCCACCATAACTGTGAAGAGAAACTATGACCAAGGCCACTCTTATAAAGGACAACATTTAATTAGGGTTGGCTTATAGTTTTAGAGGTTCAGTCCATTATCATCATGATGGGAGCATGGCGGCATCCAGGCAGGCATGGTGTTAGGGAACTGAGAATACTACTTGATCCACAGGCAGCAGTGGGAGACTGTCACTGGTCATAGCTTGAGCATTTGAGAACTAAAGCCCTTCTCCACCTAACAGATTTCTTCTGACAAGGTCACACTTCCAAATAGTGCCACTTCCTGTGGCCAAGCATTCAAACACATGAGTCTATAGGAACCATTTATATCCAATCTACCACAGCCTCCATGTAGGATTGCAACAAGTGCTCTTAATCACTAAGCATTTTTAATTATGTATTCTGTGTCTATGTGCTGGTATATGCATGTGAACACAGGTGTCTTCAGAGGCCAGAAGCAGATCCTTTCTGGAGCTGGAAGTTAGAGGCAGTTTGAGCCACCTGACATAGGTTCTAGGAACCCCAGCTCCAAAAAAAAGAAAAAAAAATGCTCTTGTATAAAATGCTATAAATAGACATATAACGTATATACATCATTCTTTACAATATTCTAACCATGGGGACTTGACTTTATTATTATTTTAATTAACAATCCATTTTTCTTTTTGTTTTATTCTTTGACAGTTTTATACATGTTTATTTTTACTGGAATACTGGAATTCTAAAAGTGATAATCTTTTCTCTATCCCAGCTAGCTCCCAAGTAAATGAGACAGAGACTATAAGATTTATTTAATAAACTTTACAGCACAGTAGCTGAGTAGTTGTTAATCTATTCTATTCCTCTAAACTAATCTCCCAGCCAAAATCCTCTCCTCCTCCCCTCCTTCGTCTCCCCTCCCTTCCCCCAGCTAGGATCAGAAGTCCAGCAATATAACCCTATTTTTGACTCTGCACAACCATTGGCTGATCAGCTTTTATTGACAGGGAGCAACATTTACACAACATTCAGACAGGAGATATTTAGAATAAGCATTACAATGCCACGTCTGGATCTGCAACCGGACATGCGGGCAGAGAAATCAGCATCTGAATAATACAAGGATAATCTTTATAGCATTATAGCATTATGCCTACAGCTTGTAATGCAATGTTGTCATTTCACCCCCATTTTCCTCTCTTCTCTCTCCTACTCCTGCTGAACCCCTTCTTATCAAGTTCCTTGGTGACTTCCTTTTAAAAAGGCAGGAATGACCAGGTAGTGGTGGTATACACCTTTACTCTCAGCACTCCAGAGACAGAGGCAGACAGATCTCTGAGTTCAAGGCCAGCCTGATCTACAGAATTCCAGGACAGCCAGGGCTACACAGGGAGATCCTGTCTCATTAAAAAACAAAAAACAAGGGGTTGGGGATTTAGCTTAGTGGTAGAGCCTTTTGCCTAGTGCAAGAAGGCCCTGGGTTCGGGTCCCCAGCTCAAAAAAAAAAAAAAAAAAACCAAAGCAGGCTGGAGAAATGGTTTCAGTGGTTAAGAGCACTGGACAGCCTTCCAGAGGTCCTGAGTTCAAATCCCAGCAACCACATGGTGGCTCACAACCATCTGTAATGGGGTCTGATGCCCTCTTCTGGTGTGTCTGAAGACAGCTACAGTGTACTTATATATAATAAATAAATCCTTTAAAAAAAAAAAGCAAGGAAGGTTTGCAAAGCCAAATTTTATTCAAATTGATAGTCTTGACAAAGGAGAGATTACAGAAATGGAATTTTACCCTAGTACTTGACTTGTTTTGTTGGCATTTTATACTCTACTGGGTTTAATGAAGGTTATCTGCATGAACACTGGTGAGGGTTGTTCTCTGGAGTATGAGTAATATAACAATGCTCATTTACAGTTGAAAGCATCTTTAAATTGCTTATGATACCTAATACAATGTAAGTGCTATGAAAATACTATTTACATTGTGTTGTTTAGAGAATTACAATGAGGAAAAATATAGTATAAATGAGATTAAAAAATATTGTTTGATGGGGTTGGGGATTTAGCTCAGTGGTAGAGCACTTGCCTAGCAAGCGCAAGGCCTGGGTTCGGTCCCCAAAAAAAAGAAAAGAAAAAAAAATATTGTTGGAGCAAAGTCCTTAAGCGGGCAACATAATGCTGTTGGCTTTGCCCAGCTTTCTGAGTCCAAACCATAAGTTCTCCTTTTCTGTCTCTTTCTTTTGGATACTGGACTTACATATGCTTTTTCTGATACTTCGGGCTTCGTTACTTTTTCTCTAAAGTTCCCCTGTTGGCTATGTGCCTATCTGTCCACCATGTACTTGATTTCCAAGCTAGCTTAACTGAACTAAAATACCTGTTTTTCCTCTTCTTTTCCATTCTCTGGGTAGCTGCTGAATTTATATTCCTATCTGTTCTGAAATTTTTTCTTTTTTTTTTTCTTTTTTTTTTTTTTTCCTAGTTGGGGACCTAACCCAGGGCCTTTGCGCTTGCTAGGCAAGTAATTTCACCACTGGAGCTAAATACCAACGAAATTTTCTTTTAAACTCTATTACAATTTATTTTAAAATTATCATCAAGCTTCAAAAGAAATGTTGATTGGTTGGATCCATAGATATGAAACTATAAATACAGAAGGACAGCTGTAAGGTTTTTCAAATTATCTTTTTGCTAGTGTGTGTGTGTGTGTTTCCACTGTAGTCACAGTTTATTAATTTAATTGACACTTGGTTTAAGGTATAGCATATGGGTCAGCTTTGCAAGGTGCCCTGTGTGTTTGATGAGTCCCTATTCTGTAGTTGAGTAGCATGTTCTGCATTGAGTATGTCAAAGTACTTAGAGTAATACAAGTCTTAATATCCTCAATAGGTTTCCATCTCCTGATTCGGTCTTACAGACTGAGGAAGTTATTGCAATGTTCACCTGTCACTATGGGTTCAGATTTCTTTCTTCCCACTCTGCTAGATTTGTGTTGCAGGTATTTCAAAGCTCTCTCATTGAATACACTTATTCTTAATTGCACGGAGCCATATTGGATTTGGGCCTAGCCGCTTTTTGACTGCATGGTTCAAAGTGACTCTGGGCTGTTTGGCCACAGAGACTCACCCGTAAGATGACTGCCATAAGTCTTAAGATTGTTGGATAAAGCCTCTCCCATGAATTTACGGCACAGGAGTATAATATATCTAAGGATGCCTCAGCTCGAAAGCAGATACTAGTTATCTCCTCAGTCAACACCCAGTGTCTCCACCCACCTGGACCTCATCGCCTGACTTTCGCTTCCAGCCATCACTGCCTATAATCATCTCCCCTCCTTCATATTTCACAAAGGTCACTCCCTACTGAAAAAGCCTTGGGTGCTGCAATGTTCATCCCAATAAACGAGATTCCTTGATAACAGAATCTTGCTTGGTCTCCTTTTCTTCACCCCATTTTGCCCACAGGGTAGAAAGCCTCGACCCTGAATAACTGTTCTTCGCTGGCGGGACAAGTGCTCAACAGGGACCCCAAGCAAGGCCGACTACAGGACGATGGAGAGCAGAGAGCTGCAGCGGAATCGAGGATTCTTTCAGGTCAAGACGTCAGGCGTGCTGGGAGAGGGAGGTAAGGACCGTTGAATAATTGTCGCCTAATTGCTATGGGGAAGGGATTTAGGAGGCTTGTTTCATAGGAGAGACTGCTACCACCAGGGAGAGAGGATTAAGAGTTAAGAAAAAGGATTTAATCAAGTTCTTTTGTTTAATTGATGAAAAGTGTCCATGGTTAATTTTAAGTGAATTTTTTTTTTTGTTTTTGTGTGAGAAACTTGTCCTTGGTTTATTATTGAAGGAGCAGAAATTAATTCGGCTATAGTTGGAATAAGATTGGAAAAGTGTTTAAATGTCTTATTGTAAGAAAAGGATCCGTGTTCCGATTCAGGGAGGTAGGTCTGTGTCTTTGTGTCTTGTGTTTTATGCTGCTAAACTCTTGGGTCTGTAGTTGTTTCCTAGTTCTGGAGTTCTGGTTTTGCAGATGCTCCCATTTCAGGCTGAGAGGGAGGATCGTGGTCTCAGAGAGAGACAATGAGCGGGGATGCCTGGGACTCACCGATTGCGCTTGCCCTGGGAGACGCCCCAGGAGGTGTATAGGACCCTAGGACGCCTGGGAGATTCCTGCCTGGGTGCCGGTGAGGATCTGGCGATTTCATGTATTGACAAAAGACCCGCCTTCCGGCTGTCTGTATTTCCAGAGTGGTCTTTGTCTGTGTGTCTTAGGTCTTTGTTTTGTGTTACTTGTGACTTGACAATGGGAGATTCTTGTTGGGAAGGAGGAGGATGTGAATCCACTCCTGTTCATCTGTCTTGCTGGAGCCTATGGAAGCTCCCATCTGAATCAGCCTGCCAGGGCAATCTTGTGGCGCCGTTTGTTTTTTGTTTTGTGCACTTTCTTTTTTTTTTTGTCTGTTAATTTTTGATTGTCTTTCATGTGACTAAATGCTTTTGCCCTTCAGCAGTGACCTCTATTTTCTGATTCTCTTCTTGTTTTCTCACCATCCCATTTGGGATGCTTGTTAGTGGCTGTTATAGGAAATCTATAATGCTCACTTGAGGTGTTTGAGAAACAAGAATTCTAGGTTTGCCCTGGGTTCCTTTTGGGATAGGTGTGGGATAGGCTTGATTTCATTGCAAATGATGTAACATTGCATATGTTAGTACTCCTAATACTTCTTGGGACTGTGCATCTGGGATCACAACCTGTATAAGTTTAAAGTTCTAAAAGGCAGTCATGACCTTTGTGTGTAGGTTCAGATAGTGTCCAGATTGGAATCCTGATGCTAAAGACTTAGTAAGACACAAAAGAGAGTTGAGAATTACTTAGGGCTATCTTAAGGCGGAGTCCAGATTTATATAAACTAGCTGCAGGAGGAAATTCTTACTGGGGCCTCGCAGACAAATACTTACCCCTAATTGAAGTCCCTCATGGGTCTAGTTTTAATGAAAGATATGTTGGTTGTGACACTGTCCATCGACGCACCAACATTAGGGAAACTGACTTTTACGCCTGTCCCGATCCCACAGAGATCGCCCCTTAAACTATAAGTGTGGATACAGGATCAATTTATTGTGCCTCCTGGGGTGTGGAAACCACAGGAGACGATACTGGAAAACCCACCTCCTCTTGGGATTATATCACATTAAAAAAGGGTGGCATAATTTAACAGAAACAGTACTCTAACCCAGGAATGCCGGAACACCGAAGCCTTCCAAGGGCTGGTGCAACCCTCTTACAATAACTTTTTACTGATGCTGGGAAAAAGATCACCCCAGAAAACTGGCATAGGGGTTTGAGGGGGTCTCCGGATGTATGTTGCCAATAGAGACCCCGAGTAACCTTCAAAATTAGATTAATTAAAACCACCCCCAACTTACATATAAGGCCTCCATTGGCCTAACCCTCAATTGCATAGCAGGGTTCCTTGTCGCCCAGGGTGGTGACTCAGCCCCCTTTAACACCTCTAGTCCTCCAACTACCCTTTTTCAGCCCACTATACCTGTTGGGGCCAATGTCCCACAAGCCTGATTTTATCTGTTCTTAACGCCTCAGCTCTTGCCTTGGTATATCATGAACAGGAAACAAATACCTCTATTTATGAGGAATGCTGGATGTTTTTCAGCTAACCCTCCTTTCTATGAGGGTATAGCCACTTTGGCAACATCACATATACTAATGACACTGGTGGTCTCTCTTGGGAACACCATAGAACTCACTATCACAGAAGTCTCAGGGATAGAAGCTGCCTCCTCGGAAGAACATGTCCTCCCTAAACAATTATTAGAAATATGTAATCATACCATAATCAATGACAATCAAAATACATATTTACAAGCCCCCAAGTATACTTTATCTAGCATGTTCCACTGGTCTAACCACATATGTTATAACATCTCAATTTTAAAGACTAAAGATTACTGTGTGCTGGTTCAATTATTTCAGACTCAGCATACATGAGCCAGAGACTTTTCTTAAATCCTGGGAAAAGGGCTCTCGGATATGCCTCACAAGGCAAAAAGAGAACCAGTAACTGCCATCACTCTCTCGGTTCTCCTAGGTCTAGGGGAAATGGTGCAGGCACTGGCATCACTTTTCGCATTCCCATCAATACTATAACCAGCTTTAGTGGAAGCCATAGATAAGGATATTGCTGAATTAAGAGATGGATTAGCTAACTTAAAGACTCCAGTTGCCTCGTTGTCTGAAGTAGTCTCATAAAACAGAAGAGGCCTAGACTTAATCTTCCTACAACAAGGAGGACTTTACAGCCTTAAAAGAGGAATGCTGTGTTTATGTAGATAAGACTGGACTTGTAGAAGACAGTCTAAAAAAGGTGAGAGATAGCCTAGAAAACGAAGGAGAGAGAGAGAGCAACGAGAGTCTTGGTACAAAACTGGTTTTCTACATCCCCATGGTTTCTTACCTTGTTGCCCTGCAAACACAAGGCTTATGGAGATAAAGCTTCAGCTGTGTTAATACAGAATTGTAGGCTAGAGTCTTGAAAGTATTTAAAAAAAAAAAAGAAAGAAACCTGGTAAAACATATCTTATTCCAAACAGCAATTAAATTGGTTATTACAAAATACTGATATTTGGCCTATCACATATACAAATTTTTCAGGCAAAGTTGGTAATTTTAATTACATGCTTTTGTATTTCCTATAAATTTGTGCATGCAACCATAGGAAATGAGCTTACTGTATTTATAGGGTGGTTCATCTAATGAAAAGGCTACATGTATGATTGGATCACTTGTTTATTCTCTTGAGTTTCCTGCTTCAGCACAGATTATTAATTCACGTATATAGCCAGTTTTTTAAAATGTTAAAAAGAAAAACCAAGCTTTCAATTCATATACTGATAGCCAATGTGTGGCTTGTGGTTTACAATTGATTTCAATTACTTAATGCTTTATTAGAGACAGGTTTTCTAATAAAATCAGTGAGTGATGATTTCAGTGTGAATGTCTGACAACTCACTGTCCTTTTAGAGACAAAGAGACAACAAATTAAACCATAGACCCAGCTTTTGAAAAATGGTAATGGAGTTGATAACACACCTCTCCACGAAAAGAGGAAGACTCCATTTGCTTTTTTCAACGCCCAGCCTCACCTTACCAGCTCAGGGATTTCTAGTATGACTGAATCTGGATGCTTATGTTTAGGTAAATAAAGCTGGTGAGGGGCTGGAGTGATGGCTCAGTGGTTAAGAGCACTAAGTACTGTTCCTTTATAGGCCATTTAAGAACTCAAACTGGATTGCCTAGACCCCTTAGCAAGGGAGGACAATGATACCAGGCAGATTATAGGCCTTATATAGAAACAGTTAGTCAAAAAATCTCATTCTTTATATATCCAAAACAATAATGCTGGAGATAATAATTTGGTATACAAGTCAATTTATAAATACAAGTGCTCAGTGTCCTCAATTTAATCCTCAAGGACTTATCTTAATAAATAATATTTTAACAATATTTTAATAAATAAAAAGGGGAGTTATCCCTGTATGCTAAAATATGCACCTTTTATTTCAATTTTAAAATTTGGATGCCAAGGAACACTCTGAATTTATGGCACACTACAACTAGGCATACTTCTGCCTAGGTGAAATAGAAAGATCCACATATTGGCATGATCCTGTTCAGATATTTTATATGGGGAAGAGGGAATCTTTGTGTTTTTCTACAGGATGCTACAAGAGTATGCCAGCTGCCAGAGGTGGTTGCTGAGACTTGCTGATCCTGGGAGCATGAAGATTCAGCTCTCCTGGTTCGGGTCCCTGGAGTCATTCCTGTGTCCTTGGAGGAATATGGAGGATTCCCACTCATCTTTTGTCATCACAGAAATTCTGGCGTTGCTGCAGTCATTGTGTCCCGTCCCACCGCGGCCTGCGCTCCAACCCTCTGTGCACTACTGCTTGTTCCAGAGAAGAATGACCGATCCTGAACTGTCCTGGGAAAGACCTTGGCACTTTCGGCTGCTATTTATAGAAACCATTACTGCTGCAGCCATTGTGTCTGCAGTGTCTGAGTTACCCTCCCTAATCTATTGTTAGGCAAGCACAGTGGGTGAACTTTCTGGAGTAGTTGCTAACAATTGGGAATTCTAAATTTTATTACAGGAGAGGCTTGACTAGGCTCTTTGGTATGGCCATAGCAGCCGAGGAGAACCAGATGAGGTGCCACTACTTATCGGGAGAGGCTCAATTTCACAATCTCTTATATTAATGCCATCTGGTTTCCTACTCTTTTCGCCCCTGGGCTCAAGTAAGAGGAATGAGAAGATGATCCAATGTAGCTGTCCTCAGGGACGGGCAACTTCCTCTGACCCTTGATCAATCTAAGACAGGAACCTTGGGGGCGACAAGGTGATCCTATGACAGATAAGGCTGGGGTTCGAGAGGTCGATCCTAAGAGAGAGGTGGCTACACCCCGTTTAAAAGTACGGGCCGGTCAAATGCTCCTCTGCCCAGTTTCTCCCCCATAAAACACAGAACTGTGTGTTACAGCATAAGTTCATTCCTAGCCATTGGGGTGCAGTCCTAATTGCAAGTGTGACTTGCCATGGCTGAGCTGGGCACTCTGTGAGGCATGTCTGATCTCTCTCAGACCACTACTTCCACCTAATGGTTTTTTTTTATAAAAGAAAGATGGGGGAGATGCATGGAGCCATATTGGATTTGGGCCTAGCCGCTTTTTGACTGCTTGGTTCAAAGTGACTCTGGGCTGTTTGGCCACAGAGACTCACCCGTAAGATGACTGCCATAAGTCTTAAGATTGTTGGATAAAGCCTCTCCCATGAATTTACGGCACAGGAGTATAACATTCAAGGGATGCCTCAGCTCAAGCAGATACCAGTTATCTCCTCAGTCAACACCCAGTGTCTCCACCACCTGACCTCATCGCCTGACTTCTTTGCCTCCAGCTATCACTGCCTATACCCTCATCTCCCCCTCCTTCATATTTCACAAAGGTCACTCCCCCTACCTGAAAGCCTTAAAAGCTGCAATGTTCATCCCAATAAACGAGACCTTGACAACAGAATCTTGCTTGGTCTCCTTCTTCTCTTCACCCCCATTTTGGCCCACAGGTAGAAAGCCCTTCGACCCTGAATAACTGGTTCCCGCTGGCATGGGACACTTAATGTATCTTTTTTTTTTTTTTCTTTTTTTTTCGAGTTGGGGACCGAACCTTGGGGCCTTGTGCTTATAGCAAGCACTCTACCACTGAGCTATATCCCCAACCCCTTAATGTATCTTTTTATTGTTATAAAGTACCCTTCTGTCCCTGGTCATGTCCCTTCAAATGTTGGCTTTATCTGGCATTAATATAGCCACTCTTGCTTTCTTTTCTTTAGGGGGAGAGGGGTGAGACAGGGTTTCTCTGTAGCCTTGGATATCTTCAAACTCACTCTAGAGACCAGACTCAGATATCCTCCTGCTTCTGCCTCCTGAGTGTTGCTATTAAAGGTGTATGCCATCACCACTTGGCTGCTCTACCTTCTTAAAGGTTTTTTTTTCATGGTATAACTTGTCCCATTTTTGATGGTCTTAGAACTATTTATGACCAAGCACAGTGGCTCACACCTGCAGTCCCAGTACTTGAGAGGTTGAAGGATGATTACCATGAGTTCAAGGCCAAGCTAGGCTACTGTCATAGTTAGGGTTTTACTGCTGTGAACAGACACCATGACCAAGGCAACTCTTATAAGGACAACATTTAATTGGGGCTGGCTTACAGGTTCAAAGGTTCAGTCCATTATCATCAAGGTGGGAACAGGGCAGCATCCAGGCAGGCATGGTGCAGGAGGAGCTGAGAGTTCTACATCTTCATCTGAAGGCTGTTAGTGGGACTTCCAGGCTCCTCAGGTAAAGGTTTTAAGCCCACACCCACAGTGACACACCTATTCCAACAAGGCCACACCTACTCCAACATTGCCACACCTCCTAACAGTGCCACTCCCTGGGCCAAGCATATACAAACCATCACATTCCACTACCTGGCCCCATAGACTCATGTGTTTGAACAAGCCTATGGGGGTCATTTCTAGCCATAGTATAATAAATAGTACATTTAGTCCAACTTCCAAAGCCTTCATAGTCTATAGTAGTCAGATCCATCCAATCACTTAACTGTAATCCCCAAATCAAGACAGGAAACCAACTGGGCAAGCTCTAAACTCTTCATCTCCACGTCTGATGTCAAAGCGGGGTCTTCAGATCTCCAACTCCTTTTTTCATCTTCGTTGACTGCAACAGACTTCTTTTCCCGGGCTGGTTCCACTCCCTGTCAGCAGCTTTCCTCAGCAGATAGCCCACGGCTCTGAAATCTTGAACATCTGGGGTCTCCAAGGCAACCTCAATGTTACAGCCTCTCGTTCCAACGTCTGGGATCCTCACATGATCTTCTGGGCTCCTCCAAAGGGCTGATGTCACTTCTCCAGCTCTGCTCTCGGTGGCACTCTAAGCTCAGGTTGATCCACTCCACTGCCGCTGCTGTTCTTGGTGATCACCCCATGGTACTGGCATGTCCAATGCACTGGGGGTCTTTGCTGCAACTAGGCTTCACCAATAGCCTCTCATAGGCTCTCTTTATGGTGCCAAGCCTCAACTCCCTTGCGGACCCCTTCAGTCCTGGGTCATCAACTGCAACTGAGGCTGCACCTTCACCAGTGGCTCCATGGCCTCTCACAGTGCCAAGCCTCAGCTGTTCTTCATGACCCCCCTTCATGCCTTCAGAACCAGTACCACCTGGGTGGCTCTTACACATTACCAAGTACAGCTATAGCATGAGGTACAACCTTGGCTATCTCTGGAACACAGCTTCTTTGTGCCCTCGGAAAACACTTCCCAGAAGATTTCACCTCAGTGATGCTGGTCTCTTCTTAATCACCAATAATCTCTTAGCTCCAGCTGACCAGCATCAATTGTCCCAGTAGTCCCTTTTATTCTGGACTATAAAGCCAGAGCCACATGGCCAAAGCTGCAGAGTTCTGCTGTTTGCTTGGGCTGGAACATGGCCCCTCTTGTTCTATTACATTATTACCAGCTTCCTCTTTTCCAACTCCTTCACTGCCTAAGCTTGGCTGTCCTGGAATTTGCTCCATTGACTGACTTTGAACTCAAAGATATGCATGCCTGTCTTCTAAACACTGGGATTAAAGGTATGTACCACACCAAGCCTGGATTTAAGTTTTTCTTCACCTAGCTAGAACTTGCTCTTTTCTAGGCTGGCTTTGAACTCAGAGATCTGTTTGTCTTTGCTCCTGGGATTAAAGGTTTGTACTAAATTGCCTGGAGCTAACTTAAATCGATGGGATCTTGCCCCAAGGTCATTACTCCCTTAATTCAATGTAATATCCTTGAACACAGAATTCAGCTCCATTTCACTTCCTGGTGTTCCTTTAATACTTCAACCATATATTTTGTATTTTTCCTTCCTGAACTTGCTCCTTTTCCTTAAAATGCTTTTTCTCTTTCTTCTTTTTTTTTTCACCAGAAGAGGGCATCAGATCTCAATATAGATGGTTGTGAGCCACCATGTGGCTGCTGGGATTTGAACTCAGGACCTCTGGAAGAGCAGTCAGTGCTCTTAACCGCTGAGCCATCTCTCCAGCCCCTAAAATGCTTTTTCTAACAGTGAACTTTAGTAACCACACAACAGAATTTATACCAGGCTGTTTTGAGACTTCCTTTTCAAAGCAATTAATCTAAATCTCTTCACCTTAGCCTCAGTCACAGTCTTTGGAAAATGGCAAAAAGCAGCCACATAATTCACCAAAATACCACAAAAACAGTCACTTGAGGCTGGAGAGATGGCTCAGTGGTTAAGAGCACTGACTGCCCTTCCTGAGGTCCTGAGTTCAAATCCAGCAACCACATGATGGCTCACAACCATCTGTAATGGGATCTGATGCCCTCTTCTGGTGTGTCTGACGACAGCTACAGTGTACTCATATGAATAAATAAATAAATCTTTAAAAAAAAAAGTTGCTTGGCCACATATTACAATTCTTCTCCTCTGAAACCTCTAGAACCAGGCTTCCATAGTTCAAATTACCCTCAACAACAAAGTCTTCCATATTCCTACTAGGATGGTCCATCAAATCCCACTTAAAGCACTCCATGGCTTTCCAAATCCACAAAATCCACAAATCACAGCTACAATTTGAGACTTGTCTCTGAAAAAGTAAAAAATCAGAGCTGAAGACATGACTTGGTAGTCAAGAGCTTTAGCTATTCTTTCAGAGGACCAGGGTTCAATTCTAAGCAATTACCTGGTGGCTCACAATCATCTTTAACTCCAGTCCCAGGAGATCAAATGCCTTCTTCTGCCATCTGAAGTCACAGTGGGATATATAAACAAACATGTAGGCAAAACACTCACATATATAAAAATAAAATTAAATTAAAAAAATTAAGCCACGTATGATATCATATACCTGTAATCCCAGTATTTGAGAGGTGGAGGCAGAAGGATCGGTGTTGCTGCTCTAGAGGAAATAGCCAACTTTATGCAGAGCCTCAGACATTTTATACTCAGAGTTAAGGTCACCCGAGTAAAGTTCTCAAGAATACAAGTTGTATGCAATCACAAGAATAAGCCGCACATGACAAAAACTTGTTTTTCCATAGAGGCATATAAAGGATAATTTAAGAATTTAATTGAATAATGTCAGCAAGCAATAATAGTAATCTGAAGTAAATGCTACACCATGTTTTGAAGAACAAGATAAGAAACCTTGGAATTATGTTAGAAAGCACTCACAATTTTCCTCAAAGGACCCAACCCTGGGAAGGGTGTGTACCTGAGGGATGGGTGTGGGAGGCAGAAGCATCCTGTAAGGCACTGGTTCTCAACCTTCCTAGTGCTGTGACCCTGTGGTGACCCCTAACCATAAGATTATTTTTGTTGCTACTTCATATCTGCAATTTTGCTATTGTTATGAATTAATTTAAATGTCTGTGTTTTCTGATGGTTTTAGGTGACCCCTGTAATAGGGTCCTTCACTACTGTCCAAAAGAGTCTAGAAGTACAGATTGAGAACCACTCTACACTCCTAAGGCATAGCTGAGTTCCAGAAGGAGAGAGAAGGAAAGAAGAACAGATAAGGACAATGAAGAAAAGGAAAAGTCAAAAGGAGGGACTCATTCAACAAAATTCCCTTGTCCTGCTACAACCCTTTCCTCATTATTATTTTTTTTTTGTCAGCTTGACACAAACTAGAGTTAACTGGGAAGAGGAATCCTAATTGAGAAAATGTATCCATCAGATTGACCTACGGCAATGCTGTGGAACATTTTCTTAACTAATAATAATGTGGAAAGGTTCAGTCCACTGTGGACAATGCCACCTCTGGGCAAGTAGGTAGTCCTGGATTGTGTAAGAAAGCAAGTTGAGAGCTGGGTGTGGTGGCTCACACCTTTTCCCAGCATTCAAGAAGCAGAAGCAGGTGGATCTCTGTGAGTTTGAGGCCAGCCTAGTCTACAAACAAGTTAAAGAAAGCAAGTTGAGAATGCTATAGAGAGCTAGCCAGTAAGCAAAACTTTTCTGCTTCAACTCCTGCTGCCCTCAGGTTCCTTTTTTGAGTTCTTACTTGGCTTCTCTTCTTGGTGGACTATATAAGCTGTAAGATGAAATGAACTCTTTCTTCCCCAAGTTGTTTTTCGGTTGTAGTGTTTATCACAACAATACAAAGCAAACTAGGACAGAAATTGATACTAGGTTTGTGGGATACTGCTGTGGCAGCCCTGACCATGATGTCTGGGGGCAGATAGTGAAAGTGTTTGGAACTTTGGGCTAGAAACTCATTGAGTGCTCAAAGCTTAATGGGTTGTTCTGTGAGACACAAAAGCTAAGAATGTAGACAGCAAAGCAGACTATGGAGGCCTAGCATTGTACTTGCAAAGGAAAGCAAAGACTCTATCAGGGTTGTTAGTGTGATGTTTTGAATTAAAAATCAAGCCAGGAGTGGTGGTGCATGCCTTTAACCCTAGCACTCACAGGCAGGGATATCTCTGTGAGTTTGAGGTCAGGCTGATCTACAGAGTGAGTTCCAGGACAGCCAGGGCTACACAAAGAGAAACCCTGTCTCAAACAAACAAACACACTGTGTGGTCAAAATGTATGATTTAAAGAATCAGCTGTGATTAAAAAGAAACCAACATCAGTGAGTTTAAATCTTCTGGGAAGTATTTCCTTGAGGTCAGTACACAGAAACTGTGGTTCAAATGGAGCAAAAGCTGCATCTCAAGCTGGTAGCACAGCTTGCTAATGTGTAAGGGACTCACTGTGTGACAGGCTTAGAGTCTCTGAAGAGAATCTAGGAGAGGCTATTGATGAAAGTAGCACCTCAGGAGCAGTGGAGACACCAGTATATTGGAGATGCTAGAACCATAGGATGAACACCAAAGTCAATGACAGGTATGGAATTGAGTAGGCTTGAGCTTTCTGAGACAAGCTGTGTGTAATGTGGAGGGCAGAACCAGAGAAGTGAAACTGCCTAAGCCCTTTGGTACCTAGATTCTTAATCCTGAGCATCAAACATTAACTAGTTTATACTGTTGTAGTTTAGTTTTGCTTTGAATTGATGACTGTGCCTTGGTTCTTTCCTCTTGGAGTAAGAAAGTATATGAGTTTTTTTTTTTTTTACAGGAGCCCACAATTGAGTGAGAAACTTTAGATTCTTTAAAAAGACTAAACTTTTAAAGTGTTTTAATTTTCTATTTTCCTTTTTTTGTTTTTTTGTTTGTTTGTTTGTTTGTTTGTTTGTTTTTTCCAAGACAGGGGTTCTTATATTTTTGGTTGTGAACCTAGTCTTTAAGGGCTGAGCCTCTCTCCAGTTCCAAGACAGGGTTTCTTTATGTAGCCCTGGTTGTTCTGGAACTAGCTATATAGACCAAGCTGGCCTGGAACTCACAGAGAACCACCAGTCTCTCAAGCTGAGATTAAAGGCATATGCCACCACCATCTAGCTGTGTTTTGAGATTTTAAACATTTGAAACAGTTTATATTTTTATTGATAAGAAGGGATCTTGGAGATAAATAAGAAAAGAAAGATCAGGGGTTGGGGATTTAGCTCAGTGGTAGAGCGCTTGCCTAGGAAGGCAAGGCCCTGGGTTCGGTCCCCAGCTCGGAAAAAAAAAAAAGAACCAAAAAAAAGAAAAGAAAGATCATTGCTTATTGGTGTATCAATTTGACAAATAGTCCATTGTGTTAATTAGTTTTTGTCAACTTTTGTTACCTGAGAAGAGGGAACCTAAATTGAGAAATTGTCTCAATTAGATTAACCTGTCAGCATGTCTTGGGATATATTCTTTTTTTTCATCTTTATTAACTTATTTACATTTCGATTGTTATTCCCTTTCCTGGTTTCATTGGGATATATTCTTGATTAAGATTGACATGAGAAGTGCTAGTCCCAGGTAGGTGGTCTTGGGTTGAGAAAGCAAACTGAAAAGCCCAGGAAGAGCAAGCTAGTAAAACAGTGTTATTTCATGGCCTCTGCTTCATTTTCCTGCCTCGGGTTCCTGCCTTGAGTTTAATCTAACTTTTCTCAGGGACAGACTGTAATCTGAACTAAATTGAACTAAATTCTTTCATTCACAAGTTGCTTTTGGTCCTGTATGTATCACAGCAATAGAAAGCAGACTAGGTCAAATCGTTCTTCCTCTTTATTTTTTTAATTGTCATTTTTTTTATTGGAAACAAACTCTTCCTTTTTTTTTTTTTTTTTTTTTTCCGGAGCTGGGGGGACTGAACCCAGGGCCTTGCACTTCCTAGGCAGCGCTCTACCACTGAGCTAAATCCCCAACTCCCAAACCCTTTCTCTTTTATAGTCTGTTTTCTTCTTCCTATTTTCTCCTTCACCCCTTCAAGCTTGATCCTACTTCAAATAATATTTCTGTACACTTCCCACCATCTTTACCTTGACAAATCAAACTGGCTCTATATTATGCTATTGGGCCTCTTGGTAACATTTGGGACCTGGACTCACACTCCTTCTGAATGATCCCTACTGCTGTGCCTGTGACATTGAGATTTCCCACAATTTCTCCTCTTCCTACCTCTATAAGGTTCAAACCCCTCACATGCACTATTGCCTTTACTCAGTCATCTTGTTCTCTCTCAGGCTCTAAAGACTGTGTGATATCTGCAGTGACTTCTTTTTGAGCTCCAATTGCCTGCTGGCTTTGTCCTTTTTGATGCCTTACAGACACTATAAAACTTAAATGACAAATGAAATTTGAAGTCAGGCAGTGGTGGCTCAAGCACATTTAGTCTCAGTGCTTGGGAGGCAAAGGCAGGAAGATCGAAGATCGCTGAGTTTAAGGTCAGCCTGGTCTACAAAATGAGTTCCAGGACAGCCAGGGTTACACAGAGAAACTCTGTCTCAAAAAAAAAAAAAAAAAAAAAAAAGATTTGAGATTCCTATTCATTCTTAGTATGTTGCACTATCAACAACAGTCATTGGCCCAGCCAGACCCTATTAAACTTTTTTGAGAAAAGTACTTATTTTTTTAAAAGGTTTATTTATTTAATTTATATACATGAGTATATAGTAGCTGTCTTCAGACACACTAGAAGAGGGCATTGGATCTCATTACTGACAGTCGTGAGTGTAGTTGCTGGGAATTGAACTCAGGACCTCTGGAAGAGCGAGCGGTCAGTGCTCTTAACCACTGAGCCATCTCTCCAGCCAAGATAATTACTTCTTAAGTACATAGAATGTTTTGTTTTGGAACAGGCCTCTAGGCTGTCCTTGAAGTCCATATGTAGCTAAATATGACCTTGTAATTCTAATCCTTCTGCCTCCATTCCCAAGTGTTAGGATTACAGGTGTGAACCATCATACTTACCTAATAAGATATTATTTGAAGACAAAAAAGTATATAGCTCAGCGGCCTTGTGTACTTGGGGTTACAGGTGCATGCGTATATGTAGCATGCATCCATGTGTGTATGGGATTATTAGAAGTTGACCTCAACTCTTCAGGTTCTGTCCACAACTGCCCAGTGAAATAGGGTCTTAAGTAGCCCAATCTGCTTTGAACTACCTATATAGTAGAGAGAGAGAGAGAGAGAGAGAGAGAGAGAGAGAGAGAGAGAGAGAGAGATCTGAGTCTAATTTCTTTCCTTTTGTTTTTACTTTGAGAACGACTACTAACAAACTGCAACCAACCCCCACCAAATGACCACCAACCCCTAACCCTGCCTATGGTCCTCTAGCATTGATATGCCCTCTGAAAAGTTCCCAGAATGCCAAATGTGACACAATTGCAGAAACTATCTTGCAGCTGGCAAAACCATGCCCTGCTAGAGCATGAGGCAAATCATAGTCAGACACTGAGGATAGTTCCAAGCACCCCCAGATCCCTACAGCTGGGATTAAAACAAAAGCATATTCTTATAATATTTCTGTTTTTTTTTTTAAAGAAACCAAAATTCCAGAATTCTCACTACAAAGGATCACTTCCCAAAACTAATCTTTGTCCTTCCCATCTCAGATGTTAAACTCCCTTTGGTTTACCCTCCTCCAAGACAGGTCTGGCCCCAGTCAAAGCAGAACAACATTGAATCAAACCTGTGTCCCGTAGTTTTTCAGTTGAATTGTTTATTCCTAGGGTTTAGGTTTGGTTTTTTGTTTGAGACAGAGTTGGCCAAAGCTGGCCTTAAAACACTCCCAGTTCTCCTGCACCAACTCATCTGGCTTCCTGAGTTAAAATATGACTGATAACTTAGCTAATTAGTAATGTTTTATTTCTTCTTCTTCTTCTTCTTCTTCTTCTTCTTCTTCTTCTTCTTCTTCTTCTTCTTCTTCTTCTTCTTTTTCTTCTTCTTCTTCTTCTTCTTCCTCTTCCTCCTCCTCCTCCTCCCCCTCCCTCCTCCTCCTCTTCCTCCTCTTTTCTAAAAAGAGTCTTGCTCTGGTTTATAGGACACAAGTTGTTGGAACTGTCTGTAAAAAAAAAAAAAAGCTTGTTTTACACTGTCAGCAGCAAGGTTTAGAATGAAGCTGTAGTCAGTAGAGGTTGCACATTAAGTAGAGATAAGGACAGTCTGACCCTGGAAGGGGCTGTTAATCTATGGGGACAGGGGAGAGAAGCTACTCTGCTCACTTAGAAACCAGAAGGGAAGGATTGCATCTTTGTACCACATTTATTCATTTTTAAAAATAAACGCCTTAGGGAGAAAAACAATATCAACCAACCAGACCCCCCACCCCCAGAGCTCCCAGGGACTAAACCACCAACCAAAGAGTACACATAGGGGGACCCATGGCTCCAGCCGCATATGTAGCAGAGGCATCAACGTGTGGAGAAACCCTTGGTCCTGCCAAGGGTGGACTCCCCCCTCCTCCCAATGTAGGGGAATGTCAGGGCGGGAGAGCTGGGAGGGAGTGGGTGGGTGGGGGAGCACCCTCATGGAGGCAGAAGAAGCGGGTGGAATGGAGGGTTTTCGGAGAGGAAGGGGGACATTTGAATTGTAAGTAAACAAAATAACCAATAAACAGTTTTAAAATATCATATCGTTAAGACTGCAGCTGTGGCACTGGAAATATGCCCTCACTGTTTTTTCTCTCAGAGAGAATTAAAGTCAGGCAAAAACAGTGACTGGAAGTCTCCCTTTTGGGTTGGGTTTTTTGCTGAGTCACTGCTTTAATGGCTGCCGGAGATAACTGACTCCCCCCTCTCCTCAGCTTGTTTCTAAGGCAACCATTGAGCAAGACAGCAAGACTGCAGCAGTGAAGCCAGCCTGGGTCAGAAGCAACTCACATGCTGCCACCATGTTGCCTGCTTTCTTTTACTGTCTAGAACAAGTATATGTTTAGGAAAGAGAATGCTGGCTCATAGTACATGTAGCCATAGTGACCTCTAAAGCTTAGACATTAGCAAAAGGGTCACCTTTGCAAATCTAGAAAGTTAAAAAGCACATTGTTGTTACTTATTTGCATGTTGTCAGAGGTTTGAGCTTTCCCCTCCCTCCCCTTTCCCTTCCCATTTCTCCTCCCTACCTCTCCTCTCTCTTTTCCTTCCTTCATCCCTACCTACCTTTCCTTCTTCCACTCCTTTAATTAGCTTACAAAATAGGAGATGTAAGTGGGCATAGTAACTTTCCTTTAATCCCAACACTCTCAAGGCAGAGGCAGGTAGATCCCTGTAAGTTCAAGGCCAGCCTGGTGGTCTACAGAGGGAGTTCCAGGACTGTCAGGGCTGCACAGAGAAATCTTGTCTCAAATATAAATAAATGAATAGATAAATAAATAAATAATAATCAGCAGGTTTCCTTGT
This sequence comes from Rattus rattus, assembly GCF_011064425.1. Lineage (NCBI taxonomy): Eukaryota > Metazoa > Chordata > Mammalia > Rodentia > Muridae > Rattus > Rattus rattus. The sequence goes on from NC_046172.1 coordinate 128,578,366, forward strand.
GGCATTTTCATATATCCTTGCCTTTTTGGTTGTTGTTTTGAGAAACAGTTTCCTTGTTACCCAGGCTGGCCTCTAGCTTCCTATGAAGCTGAGGGTGATTTTTTTTTTTTTGGTTCTTTTTTTTCGGAGCTGGGGACCAACCCAGGGCCTTGTGCTTCCTAGGCAAGCGCTCTACCACTGAGCTAAATCCCCAACCCCAGTGATTTTGAAGTTCTAATTTTCCTGCATTTTGAGAGTGCTTTGCGTTGCCACACCTGGTTTGTTCAGGCTGAGGTTCAAACCCAGGGCCTTGTGCAGCTGTCAGGAAGCACTTTCTGAATTGAGCTACTTTCCCAGGTGAAATAGAAACCTAAGGGTTCCTTGGAGTGTTTTCCTGAAGCAGACATGGGGAGGATGTCCTGCTAAAGCAAACAGGTGAAAAGACATGTGATGAAGGAAGGATTCTTTGCTAAGAACATGCAAGTATTGGTCTGCCTTACATTGTGTAGTTGAGCTGCATTTGTTGGGACTCTATAGAGAGAAACGCACCAAAAAAATTCTAATGGTGTACTGCAGTTTCTTGCTGCTTCCTCGGACTTGGGATGATTAGCAGAGTGAGAGAGTCACACAAAGTGAGAGAGTCCAAGGACTCAGGATGATTGGCAGAGTGAGAGAGGTGTCCTTCTGGGTTCCTCATACTGACTCCTGCTGAAGCTGAGTCCTGGCTGTCTCTGCTAGGTAGTGCCACTGCTGCTGATTCCTGTCTGCTATTCAGACTCTACTGAACTGGACTGCTGGTGTATCCATGAAGTATTTGCGAGTGAATTGAGCTGCTGCAGCTGACCTATGAACTGAACAGCAGATTTCCTGACAACACAGATGGGAGTTGCTCCAAAGAACCTTTCTAAACATGTCCACTTCCCCCATACCCTTTCTTTTCCACTACCTCTGGTGGCTACAAGGGAGGTTAAAGTGTTTAAGAACCATCATTAAAAATAAGGTTTAAAATAATTAAAGTTACACCCGGGTCCCTTTCATTGTCTTCACTGGCCTTTTATTACACACTTAACCCTTAGTCTAATTTTCCTTAGTATACACTTTCTTCTTATTGATGGGTCTAGTTCTTTCCATATTTTCTGGCCCATAATCCTGGTCTATGCATATATGTTAAAATATTCTCTTCTGATTGGTAACATGTCTTTGATACTTTCTACATAAAAACTAATGTTTAACAACTCTGGCCTGGGGTTGGGGATTTGGCTCAGTGGTAGAGCACTTGCCTAGCAAGCGCAAGGCCCTGGGTTCGGTCCCCAGCTCCGAAAAAAAAAAAAAAAAAAACCAAAACCAAAAACAAAAAAAACCCTCCGGCCTGGCCTGCATATCTGGCTTTAAAACACTTTGCTGTACTTCATAATTATTTATTTATTTATTTTTGATTAATTTATTTTTGTTTTATGTGTATGTATATGTACCACATTCATGCCTAGTGTCTGCAGAGATTCACTTACAAGGGAGATGTTTCCATTTTCAGTAGGAGGTTTTCCAAAGAGGGATTATTTATTATCTTTTCTTCATATTTTGGTCAGGAATGCTATCAAATTTCCACTTCTTACAATTTATTGGCCTTTTCTTTATGGTCTACCACATGATATTTTCCTATTCATGTATGTTTGAAAAGAATGTGTAGCCTCTGTTAGATATAGTTCTCTATGTGTATCTGTCAGCCTGATACTCTTCTGCAGAAAATATGTTTAAAGTTTTGGTGCTGGGCTGGAGAGATGACTCAGTGGTTAGGAGCACTGACTGCTCTTCCTGAGGTCCTGAGTTCAATTCCCAGCAACCACATGGTGGCTCACAACCATCTGTAATAGGATCTGATTACAGTGTCTGAAGACAGCTACATATGAGTATATGAATAAAATAAGTCTTTAAAAAAAAAGTTTTGGTGCTGGAGATTGAACCCTGTATTCTATACATGTTAAGCATACACTCTGACACTAAGTGACACTCCTATCCCTTAGAAAACATGAGTGGCTTTTTTAAAGTATCATAAGAGCATTTACCTTGGTTCAGTTCTCAACACCCACATGGTGGCTCACAACAATTTTTAAATGAAAATATTAAACCATAGCCATCTATATCAGTGAATGCCTATAATCCCAACATTTGGAATGTAGAAGGAGTTCAAGACTAGCCGGGGGGTGGGGGATTGAGCTCAGTGGAAGAGGGCTTGCCTAGGAAGCGAAAGGCCCTGGGTGCGGCCCCCAGCCCCAAAAAAAAAAAAAAAAAAAAAAGAAAAAGAAAACATTTAAAAAAAAAAAAAGACTAGCCTCAACTATATTAGACATGCCTCACCAAAAAGAAAACAAAAGAAATGTAAATACATTGTAACTTTATACCAATACATCCAAAAGCCTGCATTAACTAAACAGCTTTCTATGAAAAATAGGAAACTTCAAAGTCATGAGAATCTATACAAGCCTGGCATAGAGGTACATGCCTGTAGTAGCAGCAACCTAGGAGGCTGAAGCAGGCAGATGAATTGAGCCAGAATTTAGACACCAGCCTAGGGAAACACAGCCAGACTCCAGTGTGGAGAAGGGCCAGGGGAGAAGCAGAGGAAAATAGAATACAGTAAAAGCCATAACCAAACATGTACCTGTTAAGGGCTTCTCCAGGGTCCAGACACAGCCCAAGGAACAGGAACCTTTTTTAGTATGTTTGCTTTTTCTGTTTGTTTGTTTGTTTTTCTTCCTTAAAAAAGGGTCTCATTCTGTATCCCATGTAGGCTGGTCTCCAAGTCTTTTTTTTTTTTTTTTTTTCTTTTTTCGAGCTGGGACCGAACCCAGGCCTTGCGCTTTCTAGGCAAGTGCTCTACCACTGAGCTAAATCCCCAACCCCGGTCTCTAAGTCTTAACAATTGTCCCTAAACCTTTTTAATTTTGGGATTTCAGGCCTGAGCTTGAAGAACATATTGTTTTTACATTGCTTTCGCTTAAGCAAGAGATGTGTCTCTCCTATTTCTGAGAGGCCCTGTGCTGCATCTGCGCGGACTCTGTGTCATCAGGTAGCTTTGGACCCTATTCTGTACTTGGCTAAATTTTGATTCTATTAGTAGCTAGCAGAGCCACTAAGAGATGCTGAAGAGGATCTGCCCAACCCCCTATTCCCAACTGAGGTCTTGACTGTAGACCCTCCAAAATGAAAAAGCCTACAGGGGATGGAGAGTTAGCTTAGTGGTTAAGAGCACTGACTGTTCTTCTAGGGGACCCAGGTTCAATTACCACCAGCTACATGACAACTCACAACTGTTTATAACTCTGGGATCTGACATCCCCTCACACAGAAATACAAACAGACAAAATACCAATGCACATAAAATAAGAATAAATATTAAAAAAGAAAGATCTACAGATGAAGCCAAATGGTTGAGCTTATTGGACTCACATCCATGGAAGAGAACACAATTTACAGCTGAGGAAATCATGCTAGGAATTGCCAAAAGTTTTTGAGAAGTAGGTGGGATTTTGAGATGGGTGAGACCTGAGAGAGGTGGCACTTCTAACAGAAGAGTTTTAGATTGGTCCACCTAAGCCTTACTTTTTTCCAGAAGAATTTCCTGACCCCTGAAACTAATTTGCTACTTCCCAGTATTGTTTTATTAATCCCACCAAAAGAAAGTAAAGGCCATTACCTAAAGCCTTAGGTCAAATTATGCAAGCTTTAGTTTCTGTCAAAGCTATCTCCCTAAAGAGGGGTTTGAGAAAATATCATTGAACACAGAAAAAGTTGGGGTTTGTATTAATCTCCAAACCACAAGGCTAGGGAGTTTGCAAGGGCTTTGGGTTCCATAGGAACTTGACTGAACATTTCAAAATTACTTGTAGAACATCTCAATTTATTAGGATGGAGGTCAGGGTATAGCATATGGAACATGTTAAATTCCAGCAGATGAGTCAAGACCTGATCAAATGAGCTTATTTTGACCTTATCATATATATATATATATATATATATATATATATATATATGCATAATCTTAAAATGGAGTCAAGCTAGTCTATCAGTTTGACATCAGGAAAGGGAAAGAAAGATTACCAGGTCCCAGGATTGTTGGTTGTGGAGGCAAGATGTGTTTGATCCCAGTATTGTTGAACACAGGACTAGGAAATAATGTTCATTTCAGATTACAAAATTAAGAAACTTGGTTGGGTGTTGTGGTACACCATTTAATCTTAGCAATAAGGAAGCAGAAGCAGGTGGATCTTTCTGAGTTGGAGGCCAGCCTAATTTATATAGTGAGTTCCAGGAGATCCAGAAGTACATAGTGAGACCCTGTGAAGAAAAACAACAGCACAACAAAATCAAACAAACATAATAACAAAACCTAAATGGAGGTGTGTTGACATTTGAAATCTCAGCACCGGAGAAGTAGAGACAGAAGGAAAGTTCAAAGTTGTCTTCAGATAAATATTGAATTCAAGATGAAGCATGACTATATAACCCTGAATATATTTTCAGGTAGCAGTATATAACCAACTCTCACAAGTTGTACTCTGACTGTGTTCACCCATACATGCACACAAAAATAAATAAAAATATAATTTAAAAATCTAAAAACAAAGCATTAAGATCTCCCAATTATAACAGTAGGCCACCTTTAACTCCTACTACCTAATAAGCCACCAAGTCTACCCGAATTCTCAAAGTGTCACTACAGGTTTATAGTTTTGTTTTCTTTTGTAATATTGAGGCTTTAACTGAGGATCTCAAGCATGCTAGGAAATTACTCTGCCTCTAACTTACATCCCCAGCCCTCTTTTAATTTGTAAAAGGTGTATTTTTTTTTATTAATTTTTATTTATATGAGTACACTGTCACTGTCTTCAGACACACCAGAAGAGGGCATCAGATCCCATTACAGATGGTTCTTAGTCACCATATGGTTGCTGGTATTTGAACTCATGACCTCTGGAAGAGCAGTCAGTGCTCTTAACCTCTGAACCATCTCTCCAGCCCAAAAGGTGTATTTTTTTATTTTTTAAATTATTTATGTTATGTATATGAATTTTTTTTGTCTGATGTGTGTATTGCAGTTAGGCAGTGCTCAAAAAGATCAGAAGAGGTTGGCAGATCCCCTGGAACAGGAATAACTAGAACTGATTTTGAGCTGCCTTGTAGGTGGCTGGGAATAGAGCTCAGGTCCTCTGCATGAGCAGCCAGTGCCCTTAACTGCTAAGCCATCTTTGCAGCCCTTATTTTACACACAACACACACACACACACACACACACACACACACACACACACACACATACACACACACACACGTACACATATATCTTTTCTAAGCATGACAGGTTTAGGGTAGGACTTTCATTTAGGGGATATGGAATAAAGCAAGGTGACCACTTTGAAGATCACCTTGAAAAGTCACACTGAGCAATCTGTTCAAGGCAGGATGTTGTTACCCAGGTAAATATGAGATGAATAATGTAATGTTTGGATGAATGGATGTATTTTAGTAAGTTTGCAACTTTTTCTTCCTAGACAAGAATTTCCTGAAACAGTAGTCATGTTCATGCAGAAAATCAAATAGGAAAAGTCAGCTTTTCCTTAAATACAGTAGTAGCTCATATTCTGAAGTAAACTACCATATTGGGCAGGGAGATGTCTTAGGAATTAAGAGCATTTGCTGTTTTTGTCAATGGCCTAGGTTTAATTCCAAACACATAGTGGCTTACAACTACCTTGAACTCCAGTTCCAGGGGATCTGATACACTTTTCCAACCTCTGTGAGCACTGAGCACCAAGCACAAATGTGGTACATATACATACACGCAGGCAAAACATTTGTATATGTAAAATGTTAAGTCTCGAACCCTGGGACAAATGGCTGAAGTGCCTATATAACATATCAAAATGGATCTGGCCACCAGGTTCTCCCAGCATCCTTCAGTCCCTACCAATTACAGGGTGTGGCTGGCATACCCTGTCCTCTACCCCAACAGATCTGTGAGTTTGAAGCCAACCTGGTCTACATAGCAAGTTTCAGGATAGCCAGGGCTACACAGAGAAACTCTTTCTTGAAACAAATAAATATAGGGTGGGGAAGGTCCTAGCTTCAGTTGTTGCTTGCTGACTCCAGCTCAATGCTGGAGTCTCACTGGCCTGGGCTGTGAGTCTCTCATAAGAGGACATGGAAAGAGCTGCAGGAAACTACCTACCCAAGAATGAGGGAACAAGGAGAGTTACAGAGTTACAGCCCAGTGCAGAAGAATAGCTAGACAGAAAGTTGTTGTGTTTTATAAAAAAAAAAGAAAAGAAAAGAAAAAGAAGCCAGGGATATGTTTGGTGGAGATGCAGTATGGTGTGGGGGAAGGGGTGCCTCTGTGGGCCCATGCTGAGGACTTTCTTTCCCCTGAGGTACCAGCCACAGGTATAGAATAGAGTATAGTGGCATGGGGAGGGGAGTTGAGGGGGCTAGAGAAAGGCAGAGAGGGGAGTGAATGGGGGAGAGAAGAAACAGAGAGGGAAGAAGGTAAGAGCAAGAAAGAGGAGGGGGCAAAAGGTAAGAGAGCAAGAAAGAGGAGGGGGCAAGCAGCCCCCTCCCTTTTTAAAATATTATTTAATGTATATGAGTACACTGTAGCTGTCTTCAGACACACCAGAAGAGGGCATCAGATCCCATTACAGATGGCTGTGAGCCACCATGTGGTTGCTAGGAATTGAACTCAGAATCTCTGGAAGAACGGTCAGTGCTCTTAACCTCTGAGCCATCTCTCCGGCCCAAAGCAGCTCCTTTTATAGTGAGTCGGGCATACCTTGCTGTTGCCAGGTAACTATGGGAAAAAAAAATGCTAACAGGAGTACTTCGTGCTGATTCTAAAGTAAATGGTTAAAAATGAGCCTCATTGGGCTTGGAAACCAAACTAAGACAGTAAATATGAGTGGCCTTCAAAGTAATAGTTTTAGGCCTGGTAACGTAAGGGAAACCGGGTACAAGTTAGTTCAAAGGGCAGTTACTGGAAAACAAAAACTGTGCTCAGACTTCTAAAGAGTTGTGACTGCTAGATGTGGCAGATTGTGTCTTTAATACAGTGCTCAGGGAGGCAGAGGCCTACATAGTTGAGACCTTGTTGAAGAAGAGGAGGAGAAAGAAATTATAATAATAACAAGTCAGAGTTGAGGCTAGTACAAAACTAGTTACAGGAGAGATCCCTATGACTGAACCCAAGGTCAAGAGCCAGGAAAAAAAAACATGGTGACATACACCTATAATACCAGTACTTAAGTAGAAGCAGAATCAGGAGTTCAAGGTCATCCTGGGCTATAATGAGATGTGTGTGTGTGTGTGTGTGTGTGTGTGTGTGTGTGTGTGTGTGAGAGAGAGAGAGAGAGAGAGAGAGAGAGAGAGAGAGAGAGAGAGAGAGAGAAGAGAGAGAGAGAGAACAAGAACATCATGTTAAGTCCTAAATAAGTCCCAGTGATAGAAACTGCAACATCCTGACACAAAGCCTGCCCAGGGACTAGGACCAGGGAACATTTATTGCCTCCCTAATAGGAGACTCCCAGGACTCCCACAGCCTTAGCCAATGACCTTGCCACCCACTGGTTCCAGTCTGCTGTGCTGGCAAAAATCAAGGCAGGTGGGCAGGAACTCACAACATGACCCCACAGCCCAGACAAGCACAGACTCTGCCAATCTGACCAATTATTTGAGATAAGGAGGACATCAGCTTTTTTTTTTCTTCTTGATATTTTTGTTGGCAAGATTGCTTTTAGAAATTTGAATCAAATAGTACTCTCTTGTACATTTTTCTAAATTTACTTTAATTAAATTTTTATTTATTGCTTTATTTCATATGTATGGGTGTTTTGCCTGCATGTATGTCTATACTCCATGTACATGCTTGGTCCTCAGAAAAGGGTGTTGAATCTCCTGGAATTAAAGCTATAGGATAGTTGTGACCTAGCTTGTAGGTGCTAGGGACCAAACCCAGGCCCTTCAAAAGAATAAATGTTCTTTTTTTTTTTTTCGGGGCTGGGGATCGAACCCAGGACCTTGCGCTTCCTAGGCAAGCGCTCTACCACTGAGCCAAATCCCCAACCCCAGAATAAATGTTCTTAACTTCTTGATTTGGAATTACCATCATAATTCTGGAATAGAGCCTTCTTGATGTCATATTACAGCTCAGTCATTTACTCTAGTTCCAGGGCACAATGAAGTGGAAAGTTAAGGGTTCTTTGGAAAGTAGTTGTGTTGGATGGTGTTTTGCTGGGGCAAACACGTGAAGAAATGTTTTCCTGAAGCAGACACGGGTGAGAGAATGTTTTGCTAATCCAAGCACATGAAAAGACACGAGATAAATGATTTTTGGCTAACAACATACATGTATTGGTTCACCTTACTTGCATTGTTGAGCTCCACTTGCCATGACTCCATAGAGAGAAATGCACCAAAAATCTTCTCGAGAGTTTCCTGAAGCAGTGGATTAGCAGAGTGATGTCAGCTGTTAGACTCACATAGAGTTTTGCTAAGAAGACACACATGTTCAGGCAAGACATGTGGTAAGCAAGACCCGTAGAGGACACATGATGTTTGGAAAGTATAAATAGGACTCAACAGAGAGTGGCAGGGGTTTGGCTTGCTTGCATATCTATCTTTGCAACCTTTTTTGATCTCTGCTTCACTAAGAGAGGCACAGCCGAGAATTTCTGATGGCATCCCTGGTGGTCCTAGTCACTCCTGCCAATTAGGCTGAGGCCTGGATGTCTCTGCTAGGTAGTGCCACCACTGCAGATTCAAGTTTGCTATCCAGAAACTGGACTGCTGGTATATTAATAACCATTTCCACTACCTCTGGTGGGTGGTTGAACATTTGTTAAAATAGGTGCAAAAAGTTTATGCCTACAGTACAGGATCCCTGAATGGTTGTGACCTGTCAAGTGGGTGCTGAGAGCTGACCTTGGATCTACTGTAAGAGCAGCAAATACTTTTAACCACTGATCCATCTCTGCAGCCCCCTCTTTATTTTTACATAGAAAGCCACTGTTATGTGGTGTAATCCTATAATCGTTCTATTTGCAATTTATTAGTTGTTCTTGCAGAGGACCTGAGTTCAGTCCCTAGACTCATTCATAAATAGCCCTTTACCACAAAGCAATCCTCAGCTCTAGAGATTTTGTTTGTTTGTTTGTTTGTTTGTTTGTTTGTTTTTAGGTAGGAACTCAAGATCCTCCTGCCAGCTTCCCAAAAGTTGAGATTATAAACTTTCACCTTCTGAGTGCCAGGATTACAGGTATGATGGTACATGCCTTGGGATGAAACCCATCATTTTGTGCATTAGGCGAACACTATGCTACATCTCCAGCCCAAATATTAACTATTAGCCATCTTCTATTGATCAGAAACTAGCAATTAACACATATTTGACTATGATGGTATATTGTGGAAGATAAACAATAATGGTGAAAGTGTTTTACTGTGCTGTGTGGTTGACTGGAAAGAGAAATTTCCCATGTAGAACTGAGCTGTATCTCAGGGAATGTAAGCAGACATCCACAGTATGTGACTGTGCCAATAGTGTCAAAAGGTAGCTATGAAATTTATTCTGAACTAATGAGGTTTATTTTTCCATTACTATGACAAGAAATGTCTTTAAAACAAAACATGGGAAATAGAGCTGGCAAGATGGCTTAATGAGTAAAGGCACCTGGTGCCAAGCCTAATGATAACTTGGTTTTCATTTCTTGGACCTACAATGGAAACAGAAGAAGAAAACAATTTTTAAAAGTTGTCTTCTGCCCAGGAATGGTGGCACCCACTTTTAATCCTAGGACTTGCACTCAGGAGGCAGAAGTAGGCATATCTTTATGAATTCAAGACCAGCCTGATCTATATAGAAAGTTCCAGATCAGCCAGGCTACATACACAGTAAGACCCAATCTCAAAACCAACCAACCAACCAAAGGAACAAACAGAAAGAAGTTCTTCTGGGCAAAGTCAGTGGGAAAAGAACATGTTTGAGGTCTAGAGGACAGACTGAGATTCTCCAACCTCATGAAGCAGAAGAGAAAACAAGCAAATCAGGTGCAGAAATCTCGATAAAGACTCAGAAAGAGAAAGGAATCTCTGGAGATTCAGATGTTAGGTATTTGAGATACAGAAAAACTAGAGTCACTTTGGACAATGAACATAAGCTCTAGGTGCCAAGAAAGATGCAAAAACTCTGAAGAAGGATGAAGACATTGTATACACCAAGAAGTTAAGAACAAGAAGTCACCAGAAAAGTGAAACTATGTAGCAAAGACATTTAAGAAGGAAAAGTAAATTTGGTTTAGTGATAAATTCCAGTATGATTTTCACCTCCAGTGTGAAGGCTTAACTGTAACTAATATTGCCTATGCTTAAGGAAGGAAGCTTTGAGCTTTCCTGGTCATACTCTCTTCAAGCTCCAATGGAGATCATGAAGGTCACTAGGATCTCAGAGCATTAACAGTTTAAATGTTTGGTGGCTAAACAGGTAGAAATGTGGCCTTCTGTCCAATAAAGCTCTGTGAAATTCAAAAAAAAAAAAAAAAAAAAAAAAAAAAGAAGTTCTTTCTGACCTCCACAAACATGTTCATATGTGACCCTGCAAAAATAAATGTGATTTTTAAGACTTATTTTAGTTTTAATTATGTATTTCTGCGTGTGTGTGTGTATATGTACATGCCCTAAATAAGATATGTCTATTATTTATTATTTTATGAATATGTGTTTTGCTAGAGTGTATATCTTTCTTTACACCACATGTATGCAGGATCCTGAGGTTAGAAGAAGGTTTAGGATCCTCTACAACTAGAGTTACAGACAGTTGATAGATGCCATATAGATACAGGAAATCAAGTCTGGGTCCTTTGGAAGAATAGCCAGTGCTCTTAAGTACTGAGCTATGTCTGCAGTCCCAAAATACGTTATTTTTTAAATGGGAAAAAAGATTTGTCTTGGCTCACTATTTCATAGTTTTCAGTCCATGTTAAGCTGTGGCCTGAGCCAGGAGGGTAACAACATTATGGCAGTAGGCATGGTGGAAGGTCACTTACTTCATGGTGCCAGAAAGCCTGGAGAAGGAGGAAGGAAGGGTCCAGGAATAAGATATCTCTTGCAAAGGCACACTTCCAGTGATCAACTTTGTCTTAGTTAGGGTTTCAGTGCTGTGAACAGACACCATGACCAAGGCATCTTCTGTAAGGACAACATTTAACTGGGGCTGGCTTACACATTCAGAAGTTCAGCCCATCATCATTAAGGTGGGAGCAGGGTAGCATCCAGGCAGGCATGGTGCAGGGGTAGCTGAGAGTTCTACATCTTCATCTGAAGGCTGCTAGGAGACTGTCTTCCAGGCAGCTAGGATGATGGTTTTAAAATCCAAACCCACAGTGGCACATCTACTTCAACAAGGTCATATCTCCTACTAGTATCACTCCCTGGGCTAGGCATATAAAAACCATCACACACTTCATCCCTACTTCCTAACAGTACAAATGATATCATCCATGTATGAATCTTTTCATGAAGTTCCATCTTGATATGCTTTCAATATCTGAGTGCTTTAGAGTTAGAATTGAAACCATATCAGATTGTGATATAGTTCACTTGAGCACTTCTGACTCAAAACCACCACCTTGTTGCTTGCTAATATTTTTCTTGAATTTCACTAGTGCCATGGGCAGTGTGATGGTGAGATGAGTTGATATAACAGAAGAGAATAGCATGGTACATGGTATTTACCAGGGAAAGAGAACCCAAAATGCCAGTGGATGGAGTAAATACTAGAGTAGAGTAGAGCATGGCTACTGCACTTAGTAACAATGTCCTGTTGTTAGATTAGCACCTATGAAAGGTGCTAAAATCTGGATTTTAAATGTTTTACTATTAAAAACTGTAAATATGTTAGCTGGTTCCTCCTATCTAAATTTAACTGTTGCATACTCTATACCTATGTCAAAACATCATGTTGCTTGGGAGTGGTGGACCATGCCTGTAATTTCTGCACTTAGGATGTAGTAGTAGGAAGATCAGGAGTTCAAAGTCATCCTCAGCTATACAGTGCTTTGGGGACCATTTTGGTATATATGAAACCCTGTCTCAAAGTAAAAATCATGTTGTATGACATAAATATTTTTCCGTTTTGTTGTTGTTTTGTTTTGATTGAGACACGATGTAGTTCTAGCTATCCTGGAACTCGCTATTTAGATCAGGCTAGCCTCACAGAGATCTGAATGCCTTTGTATCTTAGGATTTACTGCTGTGAACAAACACTATGACCAAGGCAACTCTTATAAGGACAACATTTAATTGGGGCTGGCTTACAGGTTCAGTTCATTACCATCAAGAGCATCCAGGCAGGATGGTGCAGGGGGAGCTGAGAGTTCTACATCTTCATCTGAAGGCTGCTAGCAGAATAGCAGAATACTCATTACCAGACAGCTAATATTAAAGCCCACACCCACAGTGGCACACCTCCTCCAACAAGGCCACACCTCCAAATAGTGACACTCCGTGGGCAAAGCGTATTCAAACCATGACACTCTGCCTCCAAAGTGCTGGGATTAAAAGTGTACAACACCATGCCTGGCTTCATAGAAATTTTTTAATTGTTGTCAGTTTCAAAAATTCCCATATAGCCAGTAGTGGTGGTGAATACCTTTTTTTTTTCTTTTTTTCGGAGCTGGGGACCGAACCCAGGGCCTTGCACTTGCTAGGCAAGCGCTCTACCACTGAGCTAAATCCCCAACCCTGGTGAATACCTTTTATCCCAGCACTTGGGAGGCAGAGGCAAGTGGATCTCTCTGAGTTCAAGCCCAGTTTGGTGTACAGAATGAGTTCCAAGATAGCCAAAGCTACACAGAAAAACCCTGTCTCAAAGAAAAACTAACAAAACAAATCAAATCAAAACAAAACAAAACAAAAATTCCCATGTGAGCAAAGCAGTGGTGGCCAATGCCCTTAATCCCAGCACTTGGGAAGCAGAGGCAGGTGGATCTCTGAATTCAAGACCAGCCTGGTCTACAGATTAAGTTCTAGAACAGTCAGGGCTATACAAAGAAACCCTGTGTAGCAGTGTTTTTTGGTTTTTGTTTTTTTTGGGGGGGGTTGTTTTTGTTTGTTTGTTGTTTGTTTTGGGGGTTTTTTTTTGTTTTGTTTTGTTTTGTTTTTGGCTGTCCTGCTTTGTGCTCCTGACTCTCGCTTATCTCAGATCCCCAGATGAAAGACACATGCATGTTAATTCATTTTTAACCTGCCTAACTGGCTCAATGACTGGGTTCTTCTCAGCTTCCTACAGCTAGTGTGCCCTTGCATTTACTCCTAGTTCAACATCTCTAAATCTTCCCTCAGCTTACTTGCCCCATTACCGTCTGTGAAACCTATTGGTCTTGCTGTCCAAGACAGTTTTGGGCTGCCCTTCCATGGGCCACTTTCCCTTTCTGCCGACATTTCTGAGAAGTTCTGAGTCTGTCCCATCTCTCTCCTCCAAGTACCTCGAGTCTCCTCCTCCTCTCTCCTAGCCTTCAGGAACCTGGAAGTCCTACCTCTTTCTTTCTGCCCATCATTCTGGCCACTGGTATCTTCATTGATTGATCAAGAACCAATTGGGGACAAAGACCTTCAATGTCAGTACTCACAGATTCCCTATTAAATCAAAGCATCAGAACCACTCCTCTACAACCCTGTCTCACCAAACCAAAACAAAAAAAGTTCCTATTTACCTGGCATGTAGGTCCATGCCACTTAGAAATCCTGGCACTTGGGAGTCTTGAGGTAGGAAGACTGTGGGTTCCAGGCCAGTCTAGACTGCATAATGAAACCCTGTCTCAAAACAACAAAGACAACTATTATGCTATTTGTAATATTGTATAGTTCAGGAACATTATTTTCTGAGACAAGGTCTTACTATGTAGCCCTGGCTGTCTTGGAATTTGCTCTGTAGAGCAGGCTGGCCTCAAACTCAACAGAGATCTGCCTGCCTCTGCCTCCCAAGGCCTCAGATTAAAGTTGTGTGCCATCACCACTGGGCTTAAACAAAAACTTGGAAGAAAAGTGGTTATTTGGCTTATTTGTCTTCCATTATAATCCATCATTGAGGGAAGTCAAAACTGACAGTCAAGCAGGGCAGGAACCTGAGGCAGGGAACTGAAACACACCATAAGGGTGCTACTTACTGGATTTACTTAGTTAGTTTGTAGTATTGGGTTGAACCTAGGGTCCTGGGCATGTCAGGCAAGACTTCTTTTTTTTTTTTTTTTTCTTTTTTTCCAGAGCTGGGGACCAACCCAGGGCCTTGCGCATAGGCAAGCGCCTATCACTGAGCTAAATCCCCAACCCCAGGCAAGACTTCTATCAGTGAGCCCCAGCCCCAGAACCTGAGAGTATTTTAATTCTTATTTTATTTTCATTTGTGATATATGGAGAATGCTTTGCAGACTATAGCTGAGTGACACTGGACTCTGACCATGTGCTATCTATTACCACATTCAGAAGGGAAGAGATCCTCCTGCCTTAACCTCCCAAGTACTGGGGTCACAGGCATATCCTCCCATATCCAACAGTTGCCAGGGCTGGGGAGTGGGGTATCTCTTCTCACACTGCTGCTGCCAGTGTATAGGTACAACCCATTGATGTGAGATGTCACCTCTGCACCTCCCTGGCAGACACCTGTAATCAGAATAGTTGTCTGCTTTAGTAGAGAGTATCTTCAAAAGAGGCTTGTGAGTAATACTGGGCCAGACTTGTGTGTTTTTCCCTGGCAGCCCATCAGATTTTGCTTGAGTCATTTTGAGCTTATTTTAACATTATCCCTAAGCTGTCTTTGTTTTAACTTAGTATCCATTCTATCTGCTGTTAGTATAGACAGCTGAACCAGGTTTCTTTCTTTAGTAAGCTGTTACCTAGCATGTCTTTTTTTCTCCTTTTTTTCAGACAGCATCTCATGTGTCCCAAGCTGTTCACAAAGTCAAAAACCAAGGATGATATTGTACTTCTGATCCTCCTGTCTTTACCTCTCAAAAATGGGGATTATAGGCATGAACCACCATTTCCAGATTCTTCTCTTAAATTATTTTCTGAGACATTTTGTTGCAGTGATGAAGTTTTATGTGCATATTATTTGAAAATTTATTGTCTAGTTCTAGGGATATAACAATTACCTAATGTTCATGAGACACTAGGTTCAATTCCCAGCACTGAAAAAATACATTCTCAAAATGAAATTTAGACCCTAGGATATTGCATCAAGGATTCTTTGGGATATAGTGTCAAACAAATGTGACAGAAGTCCAAAGCCTCATCCTGGCCACTTCCTACTTCCTCAAACTTGAAGGTCATTCAGTTTCTGTAAACTTACTTTCTTTGATAGTAAGTCCACAATCATTGTAAGCTGCTAACAGTGTGACTTGGGTTCCCTCATCTATCATATAGCCTCAGAAATGGAGTGGTCCTCCTCACAAGAAGCAGAAGTAGACTAGAAGGCCTGCTTAGTATGTAGTTTGTTTGTTTGTTTGTTTGTTTGTTTGTTTTATACAGGGTTTCTCTGTGTAGCTCTTGCTGTCCTGGAGCTCACTCTGTAAACCAGGCTGGCCTCAAGCTCAAAGAGATCCTCCTTCCTCTGTCTCTTCAGTGCTGGGATTAAAGGCATGTGCTACCACTGTCTGGCTTAGTGTACAACTTTTATTAAACTGTCTGTAACTTTAATTTTTAAATCTATTTTTAATGATGGTTCTTAAACACTTTTACCTCCCTTGTAGTCTACCACCTACCAGAGGTAGTGGGAAAGAAAGGATATGGGGAAGTGGATCTGTTTAGAAAGGTTCTTTGGACAAAATCCCATCTGTGTTGTCAGGAAATCAGCAATTTAGTCCACAGGTCAGCAGCAGCAGCTTGATCCACTCACAAACACTTCTTGAACACATCAGCAGACCAGTTCAGTAGAGTCAGGGTAGCAAACACAAATCAGCAGCAGTGGCATTACCTAGCAGAGACAACCAGGCCTCAGCCTTGAGATGATTCAGCAGGGGGAACCAGGGCCAGCAGGAATGCCAGGAAAAGTTCTTGGCTATGCTTCTTTGAGGAAAGCAAAGATCTGTGAAGGTGTGAGACCCACAAGCATTGCACAGCTAGCTCTATAAGCAAGCCAACCTCAACCTCCTTCACTGTCTGGTGAGTCCTATTCATACCCTCCAAACATCACGTGTCCTCCATGGATCTTGCTTCAGCACATGCATCTGTCTTGGCTGACATCACTCTGCCAATCATCCTAAGTCTGTGGAAGTGATTTAAAAAAAAAAACCTACAACACACCACCAGATGATGTTTGGTGCAGTTTCTCTATGGAGTCTTGACAAAAGCATCTCAACTATGCAATGTAAGGCAGACCAATACATATGTATTGTTAGTAAAGAATCCTTCATCACGTGTCCTTTCACATGCTTGCTTTTCAGTGCATCCTCTCTCCTGTGTCTGCTTCAGCTAAATGTTCCTTCACATGTTTGTTTGCCCCAGCAAAAAGCCATCCACCGACTTTCCAAAGAATCCTTAAGTTTCCATTTCAATTGTTTTCACCTCCAGCTAGTACCTCACAAAAGAGGAAAATGAAGCTGAGTTCTTAGTAAGCTCACCTAACACCTATTACTAAAAAGTAGAGATAATCTCAATTGTTTCATTACCTTTATTGAAGGGACACTTACATTCTATGATGCATGTATAGAGGTTAGAAAACCAAGTTTGTGGCAATTCTCTCCTTAGAAGATGAATCCCAGGGATTAAAGTCAGGTTGTCAGGCTTGGCACCAGGTAATTTTCACCGACCAGGCCATCTCACTAACCCTAATCTCAACTTTTTTTTAA
This sequence comes from Rattus rattus, assembly GCF_011064425.1. Lineage (NCBI taxonomy): Eukaryota > Metazoa > Chordata > Mammalia > Rodentia > Muridae > Rattus > Rattus rattus. Next base: position 128,595,231 of record NC_046172.1, read on the forward strand.
AAGATAGCTAATAGGACTAGGAATGTAGCTCCCATCCCTAGTAGAATTCACAAGGCCCTGGGTTCAACATCTAGTGCTGTAGCTAAATACACATAACATGAACTTGCCATCCTAACCCTTGGAAATGTGCATATAGTTTGGTAGCCTAAGTTATATTCACAGTGCCATGTAGCCATGACCATCATCTAGAGTTTTTTCATCTTTTCTTTTTTAGGTTGTTGAGACAAGGCTTTACTCTGTAGCCCAGTTTGATCTCAAACTTACCATGAAGTCCAGGTTGGTCTTAAATTCATGACAATCCTCCTACCTCTACCTCCTGAACACTGTGAGTCTAGGTGTTATTCAGCACTCCCAACTTGATCTCCTCCACCTTGCAAAACTGAAACTTTGCCCATTAACCACTAATTCTCTCCCTCACTTCTTCCATTTCCTGCTACCTACCACTCTGTGTCTTGATCTGAGTACTCTAGTGATCTCCAGAAGTATCATCAGAACAGTATTTGTTCTTTTGTGCCTGACTTATTTCACACAGCACGGTGTCCTTAAAGGTCATCCCTGTTATGAGAAGCCCCAGCCCTAAAAGGATGGAAAAGGACTCTTTTAGGAAACTTCTCAGAAGTGGAATTGCTATATCATATGGCACACCTATTTAATTTTTTGAGACAACCTTGATTTAAAGCTGAGAAATTCAAAGAAGAAAAAAAGGAAACGAGGTCACCCCACCAGCTCAGTTACATGGTAAATCCTGTAGACATACCAGGCCCAGAAACTTGGGAGCAGTCATTTCAGTAAGCCTTTTGGGAAGGAGTTTGGTCTCTTCTGCCCAAATCTAAGTGCTCTAACCCCATAAGCACAGCGGAAGCAAGGGAATTCATGTCTTTCTTTTTTGTTGTTTGTTTTTTTTCTATCAATTTATTTTGAGACAGAGCCTCATGGTTCATAGGCTGGCCTCAAACTAATTGGGTATGTAACTGAGAATGATCATGAACTGTTCTTCCTGTTTCTATGTCTAGAATACTATAATTTCATGTGTATGCCACTGCTAAATTATTTGGTGCTAGGACCTTGTGCATAAGGATTTATGTTTGTACTGTCTAGTTTTATGTCAACTTGATATAAGGTAAAGTTATCAAAGAGAAGAGAACCTTAATTGAGAAAATGCCTCCATAAGATCAGGTTGTGGGCAAATCTGTAGGGCATTTTTTAATTAGTGATTGAATGGGAGGGCCCAGCCCATTGTAGGTAGTACCATCCCTGGACTGGTGGCCGGTAAGTAGCCCCCCACCACAGCTTGTGTGTCAGCTCCTCTAGGTTCCAGCCCTGTTTGAGTTCCTGTCCTGACTTCCTTCAAGATGAACAGAGATGTGGAAGTATAAGCCAAATAAACACTTTCTTCCTTAAGTTTCTTTGGTCATGATGTTTCATCACAGCAATAGTGACCCTAACTAAGACTGTCTTTTAGGAAAATGGATCTGAACTGGCTGAGGTGGTGGCAACTGTAGAGAGAATCTTTTGTAAAATATCACCTATAGAAAAGTTTATGGCCAATGAGTTGATGCAGGAAATAGGAGGTGGGACTTCTGTCAGAGAGGTGGGGTGGATTCTGGGAATGAGTCAGGTCGTAGATTTGCCCCAAACTCTGAGGAGGAGTCAGATTCATGAAACTGAGAAGAAGGTAACCAGCCATGTGGAAGACAGAATAATTTAAGCAGGTTAAATAAGTTATGAGCTAGTCTTGGAATAAGCCAAAGCTATTGGCCTAAGCTTTTATTCATATTATAAGTCTTAGAGTCGTTATTTCTGGGAACAAAGTGGCTGCGTGGAAAGCCTACAGTAACAGGCAACTGTAGACATACTGGCTGAAACGCTGCTGGAAGTTGGGCGAGGCATAGAAAAAAGAGGTATAAGGAAAAGAGGTCAGGGCTCTGGAGAGAAACAGGAGCAAAGATCAAAAGAGAAGGTGGCAATGGAAGAATTTACCAGAAAAATACAAGAAGATTAAAAAGTCTAAGCCTTCCAGCACATCCACCAGGCCTGTGACTCTCTAGACCCACAGAGGCCCTGCTAGCTACAAAGTCACTTAGCAGAGACATGCAAATATGTCAAGGAACATTTTATTGAAGTGGACACAGGTAAAAGACTAAGGCAGACTCATGAAGGAATATTTTATTAAAACATATACAAGAGAAAGGATGTTTTGTTAAAGTAAGTACATGAAAAGACATGTGATGAAGGATTTTTTGCTAACAACACATGTGTATTGTGTTGTTATATTGTGTAGTCGAGTTTGTCAGGACTCTGTGAAACTGCCTTGAATCATCCACATCTCAGCATACCTGTTTCCAGTGAGGAGGCTGCCTGACACAGGAGCTAAATAAAACCCAGAAGTTTGGGCTGGAGAGATGGCTCAGTGGTTAAGGGCACTGACTGCCAGAGGTCCTGAGTTCAATTCCCAGCAACCAGATGGTGGCTCACAACCATCTGTAATGGAATCTGATTCCCTCTTGTGCTTTGTCCTTTTAATCCCAGGGCCTCCTGTAATCCCAGAGCTGGGAACTCTGAGACAGGATTCTGAGGTTTGCTGGATAACCAGTCTAGCCTAATGAGCATGTCCTAGACCAGTTTGAGGCCCTTTCTCACAAAACAAGGTAGGGGCTTATGGGTGAATTAAATGAGAACATGACTGTTCCAAGGTATAGTTGAGAGGGTTTTTATTGTAAATATGATGGAGAGTACATCCAGAGATATCTGGAAGAGTTCAGAGCAGGGAGAAAAAGTAGTAGACTAACCATTACTAAACTACACCATGACAGGAGGGGGGCCATAGCACTAAGAGAGAAAGAAAAATGAAAATATGTGGACAAAATGGCAGATTATTATAGGAATCAGAGAGTGGGGCAAGGGAAACAAAGTCACTGGGTTGGAGAAGTATAGAGGAGGGGGAGGGAGTGAGAAAAGCAAAAAGGAGCCATGGGGACTGACTGAGCCTGGAAGCCAGCGTAAGCTTCAGTATGCTAGTAGGCACTACATTCATTTATTTCTTCTAAAGCTGACAGTGGGAAGGGTGGAAGGCTCTCTGTGTAAACACAACCAGCCTGACTTTGATCCCCGGGATCACATGATGAATGAAGACAACCAACTCCTGCAAGTTGTCCTCTGATTTCCATACACATTCTGTGGCACATGTGAATGTACACCCCCACACACACACACACACACACACACACACACACACACACACACACACACACACACAATCTCATGTAGTCTAGGAGAAAAAAGATTTCCTGTAGCCCAGGTTGACTTTAAATTTTCTATTTAACTGAGACTGGTCTCAACTTCTTAGTTAAAATCCTTAACTTACCTCTGTCTCCCAAGTGCTGGGATTACAGGTATGTAGTACCATTCTGGATTTACATACTCACTTTGTGCTGGACATGCTATATCATGTCCTACAATGCCAACTCATGATGTCAAAAGCATCTTTGGTATGATTCAAAACTACTAAATTCACGAATTGCATTGTTTTTACTCTACACATAAGTTTTCTGCTATTATAGACACAATGATTTAATTACAGAAAATAAAGACTGAATTTTTTCTACCATTATTATTCAGCATGTAAGTATCAAATTATTATATCTATGGATTGTATTTCATTAGAACGTTTTGTTTTGTTTTATTTCTTTTGAAATATTGTCACATAATGTAGTCTTGACTGGTTAGAAACTCAAATATAGGACCAGTTGCCCTTAAACTCATATAGATCTCCCTGCCTCTGCCTCCAGCACAGTGGGGTTAGATTGTTGGAATTAAAGACATGACCATCACTCCTGGAAGAATGTTAGGTATTTTTTATTTTTAATTATTTTTTTCTGACAAGGTCTTCCTATTATATAGTTCTGGCTATCCAGAGACTCAGTATGTAAAGCAGACTAGCCTCAAACTCACAGAGTCTCTCCTGCCTCTGCCTCCTAAATGCCTTTAAGCTAGCACTCCTAATGGAACAATGTTATTTCTCAAGCAGAGGCCACTTTCAGCCTCCAAAAATATTATCACTGGACCAAGATCCTGAAAGGTGGACAGAGGCAGGCTAACGCACTGCATCTGAGCCTTTTGCTAACATTTCCAGAGGGTTCTTCACATGTGGGTTTCATTATGACTCACCAGTGAGCTCCCACTTGAGACTTACCCAGCCAGCTGTCAACAGAGCATCTAATCTAGACACCCAGGCCCTAAAGCATCTCAGAAATCACAGCAATGGTCACATAACAGCCCAGGAGGCTCTGGTAACCAGGCCTTGGGAAATTAAGAGGTGCCTCTGAGCATCCTGAGTGGCCTGAGGTCTCACAGGCCACTTAGTGAAGACAAGGTGTCCTTTTTCTTTGGGGTTCTCCTTTCACCTGTTCAGTTATCCATTTGATCTGTTCAGGATAGTCCTGCATTGTTTACCCAGTGAATAAGAAATGCATAAACAGTGTTTGAGAATACAGAGACAAGACTCCTGGGGTCTAGAATTGGAGGGATCATGAGTTTGCTCCCTAGGAACCACATGATCACATAGCAAAAGAGAACTGACTCCCACAAGTTGTTCTCTGACTTCATGCATGCCATGGCAAACACAGAAAAATATGTACTTTTAAAGAAAGTCTCCAAAAAAGGTAAGAATGTCTCCATTATAGACTAGACATGTTTTAGGTGAAATAAGTTGAAATGGGCAAAAACAATTGATATGCTACCATCAGAAGCAATTTTTTTTCAGTTGACAAGGCCTGCAGTATGCCTTTATAGTTTTGCCTCAAGGATTTATTAACTCTCCTACCCTGTATCACAACTTAGTTAGAAGGGATCTTGATCATCTGTCTCTTCCTCAAGCTATTGCATTAGTGTACTATATTGATAACATTATGCTTGGGCCAAGTGAGCAGGAAGTAGCAACCACTTTGGACTCATTGATAACACATATGCATATCAGAGGATAGAAATAAATGCAACCAAAACTGAAGGACCATCTACATCAGTGAAATTCTTAGGAGTTCAGTGGTGTGGGGAATGCAGAGATGTTCCTCCTATGGTGAAAGATAAGTTATTACACTTGGCCCCTCCCATTACCAAGAAAGAAGCATACCATTTAGTGTGTCTATTTGGATTCTAGAGACAGCACATTCCTCTCTTGGGTGTGTTACTCTGTTCCAGAAAGCAGCTAGCTTTGTGGGGGGCCTGGAATGGGAGAAGGTTCTTCAATGGGTCTAGGTTGATGAGCAGGCTGTTCTACCACTTGAACCATATGATCCAGCAGACATGATAGTACTTGTGTATCAGAGGCAGAGAGGGATGGAGTCTGGAGTCCTTGGCAGGCTCCTATAGGTGAATCACAGAAGAGACCTTTGGGAATCTGGAGCAAGGCGCTACCACTATTATTCTCCCTTTGAAAGACAGCTCTTGGCATGCTACTGGGCCTTAGTGGAAGCTGAATATTTGACAATGGGCCACCAAGTTGCCATGTGACATGAGCTGGGTGTTATCTGACCTACCAAGTCATGAAGAAGAATGTATACAGCAACAATCCATTATCAAATGTAAGATATATGTGATGGGCCTGAGCAGGCCCCTGAAGGCACAAGTGTTACATAAAGAAGTTGCCCAAATGCCTATCATTTCTACCCCCATTACAATTCTGGCTGCAGCTAAGCATGCACCTAGGAGGTGTTTACTGATGGTTTTGCACATTATGCCAGCACCACCCAGAAGCGGACAGCTGCAGCATTACAGTCCTTTTCTGGGACAACCCTGAAAGACACCAGTGAAGAGAAATCTTCAACAGTGAGCAGAACTCGGGGCAGTACACATGGCTATATATTTTGTTTGGAAGGAGAAATATCTAGATGTGTGGTTGTTCGGGGGTTCATGGATTGAACTGATGGACTGACTCAATGGTCATGAACTTGGAAAGAACATGATTGGAAAATTGGTGAGAAAGCCATCTGAGAAAGATGTGGATACATCTCTCTAAATGGAAGGATGTAAAGATATTGTATCCCATGTAAATACTCACCAAAAGGTGACTTCAGCTGAGGAGAGTTCAATAATCAAGGGAGAAGATGACCAGTTCAGTGCACAGTCTGCCCTTTCCCCAGAAACATCCCCCTGTGCCCATTGCTCAGTGGGCACACAGACAAAGTGGCTATGGTGGCAGAGATGGGGGTTATGCTTGGGCTCAACAACATGGACTTCCATTAACCAAGACTGACCTGGCTAAAGCTACTGCTGCATGCCAGATGTGCCAACAGCAGAGACCAACACTGAGCCCCAGGTAGGGCACCATTCTTTGAGGTGATCAGCCAGCAAACTGGTGGCAGGTTAATTACATTGGACCACTTCCTCCATGGGAAGGACGACTTTTTGTTCTCACTGGAGTAGATACTCTTACTCTGGTTATGCAGTTGCTTTTCCTGCATGTAATGCTTCTGACAAAACCACCATCCGTGGACTTACAGAATGCCTTATCCACCGTCATGGTATCCCACACAGTATTGCTTCTGACTAAGGGACTCATTTAACAGTCAGAGAAATGTGACAGTGGGCCCACAATCATGGAATCCACAGATTTTACCATGTTCCCCATCATCCTGAAGCAGCTGGTCTGATAGAAACATGGAATAGCCCTTTGAAGGTTCAGTTACAGTGCCAATTAGGTGGCAGCATCCTGGAAGATTGGGGTAGGGTTCTTCAGAAGGCAGTATATGTTTTGAGTCAGTGATCAATATATGGTACAGTTTCTCCCATACCCAGGATCCATAGTTACAAGAATCGAGGTGGAAAAAAGAAATAGTTCCACTCACTATTCCCTAGCGACCCACTAGAAAAATGTTTGCTTCCTGTTTCTAAGGACATTAAGTTCTGCTGACCAGAAGTTTTGATTCCTGAGTTGGGAGCGCCCTGACTAGGGACTTAACAAATATTCCACTAAACTGGAAGTTCAGACTTCCCTCTGGCCATTTTGGGCTTCTGATGCCCTTAAACTAATAGCTAAGAAAGGAGTAACAGTGTTAGAAAGGGTGGCTGGTTACTAAGGGGGATTGGATTGTTTCTCCACAATGGAGTTAAGAAAGATTGTCTCAAGTGCTAGAGATCCTTGAGGGCATCCCTTGGTGCTACCATGTCCTGTGATTAAAGCCAATAGCAAAGTATAACACCTAATCCAGGCAGGATGGTGAAGGGCATGACCCTTCAGGAAGGAAGGTATGGGCCACACCTCCAGGAAAAGACCAGCTGAGTTGCTTAATGACGGTGCAGGAAATACAGAATGGGTAGCAGAGGAAGGAAGTTATAAATACCAGCTAAGGCCACATGACTAGTTGCAGTCATGACTTCAGTGTTTCTGTCAACTTTTGTGAAGAACATCTTTGTGTAGATATTTGCACTCTTTCCTCTATTTCTTTATCATGTAATGCAACATCAATTAAGAGAATATTAATGATTATACTTAAGTTTGAGATACTAAAAGAGTATCTCTAAAGAGACACTGCCACCTATTCTAAAATTTATAATGTATTTGGGGTTGTAGAAGGGATAGTTAATCATGCTAGATATAATTATGACCTAGTTATCGTTTTCATTTGGAAATTATGCACGACTTAAGAGGATATTGCTGAATGTCATGTTGATAAGAGGTGGATTCGTGATCGATCTTCTTGGTTGTCAACTTGACCACATCTGTGATTTAACTAAGCAGCTGGGCATAACTGCGAGAGATTTTTTTCATAATTTTATCATTTGAAGTGGGAAGAGCCACCATTAATCCATATCTTTGAGAAAGATCCACCTTTAAACTGGGCCACACCTGCTGGCAGCTTGTGTAAAGGACATGGAAGAAGGAAGCTTACTCTCTTTGATTGCTTGTTCCTCCTCTGGGTGGTAAGTCCATTCCTTCACCGGCATTAGAACTTACTTCTATGGAATTCTGTCACATACTAAAGACCAGTAGAGACATCAAGTCTCATGGACTGACTGGGTTCTTGAACCTTTTGACAATTTTGGCATTTTGGTTTTTCTAAAAACAAAACAAAACAAAACAAAAAACCCAGAAATATAAGAAACTGTTTTTGTTTTAATCCCAGGTGTGGAATATGGGACTGCTTCAGATTGTCCACAGCAGCTAACTGATATGCCTTGTGCTCTACCAGGGGTGTGATTTTACCAGCTGCAGTTTATGCAGTTTATGCAATTGTATGATGTTTGGAATTGAGACTTTTCAGAGAGTATATAAATGCTAGAGCCCTGAGAGGGTTGTTGGGTTGTTGGTCATGGTTTGTTAAACAGTTGTGCACAGAGAAGAAACAACAAAAAGAAATTGGACAGCCTGACATTGAAGATCGAACTTGCCTCAAGGAACTCAATATCCCTAGTCAGTAGGAAGTGGTCTAACAATAATGTCACCCCTTTTCTGACCCCTGACTTTATTCAGGGGTCTCTTTCCTTCCTATCCTTTTGTTCCTCTCTTATCTAGTGTTAGGGGGTTGAAATGGTCAGAAAAAAACTGGGTAGAGAAGGTAGAAGAAAGAATAACCCACAAAGTAGCCAAAGTCAGCTACACGGAGTTCTCCTGGCATGAGACCTAGTGTGCCTTTTCCCTCTGTGGTTACAGAAAGAATATGGTTTTAAAAAATCCAAAAATGAATTTTCATCTTGCCAATTCTCAGCCTCAAGTTCCACCAACAGTTTTCACCATAAAAAGTAAATAAAAGTGAGACAGTATCCACAGTGTGTTCACCTTCTAGTTCACAACCTCTAGAAGGCTCTAGAAGTTTCTTTATCCTGAGGACCTTGGATTTGTCTTTGCTGGTGCCTATGCTGTCTTTTTTCATCTATATACTATAAAAATTCTGCTTACTGTACTAGTTGCTTTAAAATGTGTGGAGCGACATTTTCCATGTCTGCATTACAAATTAGAAGTCTTCCCCTGTAGTGGCATTCCACAAGTAGAAGTTTCCAGGCTGGTCCCAGGGCCTTTTTAAACCAATTCCATTGGGTGAAGTCTGAGTTTGGGAATCTGGGCCAAATTAAGGGAGGACAATGAGGATTTCCCCTCCTATCCTACCAAAAGGGCTGAGCCACAAATTACCTTCTACTTCCTATATTCACACAGTCACAGAAGCAGAGGCAATTGTGCAAGTTGTTTTGTTTTTTTTAAGTGTGTGTGTGTGTGTGTGTGTGTGTGTGTGTGTGTTCAGTTTTGCTCTTTGAAACAATGAACAGTGTCTCATTATGTACCTCTGGCTGTCCAGGAACTGCTTGGTAGAACAGACTGGCTTTGACTAAGAGATCCACCTGCTTCTGCCTCTTGAGTGCTGGGATTAAAATATGTACCACCATTGCCTGACTAAAAGCATACATTTTTAATTTAAAAATAAATGTATCTGTGTGTTTGCGTGTGTGTTCTCATGTGTACACACACACACACACACGTAGAAACCAGAAGTCAGTTCTCTCCTTCATCAAGTAGGTTTTAGGAATGTATTTAATTCAAGTCATCAGGCTTAGTGGGAGGTAGTTTTCCTTGATAAATCATAAATCATCTCATGGGATGTTAGGTTTTTATTTTTTGAGACAGGATCTCACTATGTATCTCTGATTGGACTGAGACTAGATAGGCATACCAGACTCTCCTCAAAGTCAAAGAAGTCCACCTACCTTTGCTTCAAAGTGCTGAGATTAAAGATGTGCACCATCACACCATGCTAGGTCCTTGTTTTTTGTTTTTAGTATTTTATTATTCTTTGCCATTTTGATACATGTATACAGTGTATCTCAATTCCAGAGGTCCTTGCTTTGTTTTTGTTTTGTTTTGTTTTTGTTTGTTATAGAGTTCTCACATTATAGCCCAGGCTGACTTAAACTTCCTCCTGCCTCTACCTGCCAAGCGTTGGGATTAGAGGCATGTGCCACCACTTCTAATGAAGGGGAAACAGGCTCAACTCAGTGTTCTGAAAATATGCACAGCCAGTTGCAGCTGAGAGGTAGCAGAGACTCAAGGAAAAGCCTTAGGCTCTCTGCACTGTAATGCCAAGATATGTGCCTTCCAGTCCTGCCTTTTTCTCAGCCATGTAACCAGAACCATAAAATGTGGAAATTGGCAGCTCTTTCTTGATGCCAATACCCATGTCTCCAGTGCATAGTATTCTTCCCCCATCCTATTTTCCTTGAAATGGGGTTTCTTTCTGTAGCCCAGGTTGCCCTAGAATTCAATTTATAATCCAGGCTGGCCTCATAGGGGTGATAATCTACCTGTCTTATTTTCTGGCCTTCAGAGATTACAGGCATGAGCTACCACACCCAAGTTTTTAAATTTTGCTTTATTTTAATTTTATTTTTGGTATTTCAAGACAGGATTTCTCTGTGTAACAACTCTGGCTCTCCTGGGACTCACTTTGTAGACCAGGCTGGCCTTGAACTCACAAGAGATCCACCTGCCTCTACCTCCCTAATGCTTGGACTAAAGGAGCAAGCCAGCATGGTCAGCTTTTTTTTTTTTTTTTTTTTGGAGTTGAGGACTGAGCCCAGGCCTTGCGCTTTGCTAGGCAAGCGCCTACCACTGAGCCAAATCCCCAACCCCAGCTTTATTTTTAATATACTTATTTTTTAATTTTTTTGGATCCAGGTGTGGTGGTGCATACCTTTAATCCCAGCACTAGAGAGGCAGGTGGATCTCTGAGTTTGAGGCCAGTCTGGTCTACAGACTGAGTTCCAGGACAGCTGAGGGCTACACGGAGAAAAACTTTGTATCAAGACAAAACAAAACAAAAACACTTAAAAGAAAAACAATCAAATAAAACAAAATTTCTCAACTTCAAGAAGAAAAGTGTAGCCTCATGGCTCATATCTGTAACCTCAGAGGATAGGGATGCTGAGGCAGAAGGATTAAAAGTTTAAGAGATGTCTGCCTGAATGAAACCCTGACTCAAAAAGTTAAAAAAAACAAAAGGTTGGAGATATAGCTCAGTGGTAGGACCCTTGTCTAGAATATATAAAGGCTTGTATTTAATCCCCAGTAGTATATAAATAAACAAATAATAAATCATGGGAGCCAGATAATTATTATATAAAACTGTTTTTTTTGGTTTTGTTTTCAGGGGTTTTGAGGGGAAGTACTGCTGAGGATGAACATGTATAGCACCTTATACATGTCTGCTAAGTAAGTACCACTGAGCCTCACTCTCAGCCCCAGAATAGGCCATTATATATATCAAACTACTTAGTAACGAACAGTATTTTATTGTTTGTTTCTTTTTTTTTTCTTTTCTTTTCTTTTTTTTCGGAGCTGGGGACCGAACCCAGGGCCTTGTGCTTGCTAGGCAAGTGCTCTACCACTGAGCCAAATCCCCAACCCCTATTGTTTGTTTCTTAAGACAGAAACCCCTACTGTAGTAGTCCAGGCTAGTCCCTATCTTGGTTACCATCCCCATCCTCTTGTCTCAACCTCCCAAGTCCTGGAATTACAGGCAAGAGCAAGTACTCTTTAATTTCAAGGCCAAATATCCAACTTCCTTCCTGAAGTTTAGGGTGGGGCACAGTTGGCTTCTACTTTCCTCTCTTACCTTCTCACCAAACCTATCTGCTCTTTGGCTTCTCAGATATGATCTAGAGTTCTCTGGATCCTGGGGACATGGCTGCTGGGCCTAATGTGAGGCTTACTTGTCCTGAGTGTATGTTGCTAGGAAGGACCACCAGGTCTAATTATATGTGGGTCCCACTGCTGAAACTCATTACCACCATCAGGAACTGAGGCTTTTTTTTTTTTTTTTTTTTTGGTTCTTTTTGGGAGCTGGGGACCCAACCCAGGGCCTTGCATGCCCTAGGTAAGCGCCTACCACTGAGCTAAATCCCCCAGCCCCGAACTGAGGCTTTTCTTTTTTTTTTTTTTTTTATTTATTTATTATATATGAGTATACTTTAGCTGTCTTCAGACACACCAGAAGAGGGCATCAGATCTCATTACAGATGGTTGTGAGCCACCATGTGGTTGCTGGGATTTGAACTCAGGACCTCGGGAAGAGCAGTCGGTGCTCTTAACCACTGAGCCATCTCTCCAGCCCTGAGGCTTTCATCCTGAGTGTGTCTTCATGTCTGGCTCCCACATCTGCTCTTGGATTCTCACCTCCAAACCAGGTTTAACATGGTCTATATTTTGAGGCCCCAAATCTTTCATAAGTACCCTTGGATCTCATCATGTCCCATCTAGCCAAACTTTTGGTTAGAGTCAAAGTGCCATCCACAGGTATCCTTGAAGAGGCTTCAGCTAGGACACAAGCTGAGGCCTCATCTGGTGTCTCTGCATCCTTCCCTGCACCCATATGGGCACCCACATAAGCCTGACTATCTTCCAACATATGTAGAATGCTGAAACGCTGATAGGAGTCAGATCCTGTCGACTGAGGAGGGCATCCAGGAAGGGTATAGATAAATCAATCCTTCTTGCAAATGGGATCAGTGTCTACCAGAGTCCCCCAGAAGAAAGTCACATACATGAAACCAATTGCCCAAGTCTCCTAGGAAAATCAAGCTGGCTACTTTGTAGCTTAATTCTTTGTACCCTTGAACTGCCAGGACTTTTGTTCCACACCAAATAGCTCTTCAGAGCTTCCCCCAAGGAACTGACAGGGAAGACTAGTAGCATTGGCCCTTAGGTCTTGAGTCTTTTGGGAATATCCTGCCAAGTGTGATATTGTATTTTGCCTTCACCCCACCTTTATTTCTACAGGAACTCGTTCTTTAGCAGGCATTGGCTCCCAATTTCAACCATTATGCCCAGCTAAGTGTAACAACTTACCAGCTAAGGAGCATCTTCATGAAATACATGTTCCTTACCCGCATATTTTTCTTGTGGCTGTATAGATTTAAGCAGCAGCCACTGTCACCTCCAGGCAATGAACAGAGGTGGCCTTTTGGCTTGTGGTATTTATGAGATCATCCTATTGTGCCCAGGACTGTCCAATGAGATTTTTCTGCAGATGTGAAAGCATAAAACGGGACACTCCCAGAAGATTTGGATAACCTTAGCCACCTATAAGCCCACAGACCCCAGAGGAACTAGTTAGTAGCTTCTGATTTTGAGAGCAAAACATGCTGAATTCAGTTAAGCCCCTGGAAGAACAGGAGCTTAGTTCCTTTATTTTACAGGGAAGAGTTTGGACTATAAAAGAAACTGGCTAAGGTCACCAGCTCTTGATGGTACAACCATATAAATAGGGGCACATCTCTGGCCTTGCAATTGGATAAACTAAAGCTGAGAATACTATGTAAATTTAATACATGGAAGGAATACATATTGTTTACAGTATGATATGGTAATTTGAATGTCTTATTGATAACAAATTGCAAGATCTACAGCAGGCTCAATACAGTAACATCAAAGTTATTCAGACTGCCAATAGAGCTTGTAATTTAATTTCTAGATCTGTACAAAGTAGCTACAGGACCTATACTGATCTGTACATGTCCTTTAATCACAAAGTCACAGGTGTTTCTGATACTCCATGTTCTGCTTCCTACATTTGCAATTACAGGAAACGCCACTAGAAGTTAGTTAAAATAAGGATGGAAAAAAGAAAGGTTAATGCGAAGAAATCATCTGCTTTTAGTATAGGCTTTGAGACATCAGTTTAGGACCCCTGTGCTACAACCTGCCTATGACAGCGATGACAATGCTGTGCCTAAGCAGCCTCCTGGGAGACTTGGAACGTAGAAATGAAGACCGTAACGCTTTTTTTTTTTTTTTTTTTTTTGTTTTTTTTTTCAGTGCTGGGGACTGAACCCAGGGCCTTGTGCTTCCTAGGCAAGCGCTCTACCATTGAGCTAAATCCCAACCCCTCGTAACGCTTTTTTCAAGGTTGTTGTGTGAGCTTACAATATTGGCGCGAAAAGACCAGCGTTCACCATCCGGGTTTTTTACTTCTCTGGCTTTGCTGGGGAAAATTCAAATCTCAAAAAAGGGCGGACCCGTAAAGATACTGTACGCCTGCGCAAAGGCGGGGCGAGAAGCCCTGGGAAGAAGGCGGGGCGGGTGACGCGAGTGGGACAGACTGCTCTCGTGCTCGCCTCGCTCTGGCGCCGTTAGTCTCGCTGGGCCTCTGGGTGGGGGGTAGTCTGGCGCGCTGCAATTGGGAGCGCGTGGCCCGGTTGTTCGGGAGGCGCGGGAGGAGGCGGCGACTCCTCGGGGTGTTGCAGGCGGGCCTGGGAGCGGGCGGCAGCTCCGCCCCTGTGAGCTCATGGCGTCACCTTCCGCTCTGGCCCCGCCTGCAGCTCCCTGCTGTAGCCGGATTCTGACCGTCGCTGAGTGTTCAGGGCGGGAAAACAGCTGCTTCCCAGCAAAGGGTGCAATCGCAGTGTCCCTTTTTTGCCACCCTTAACTACCATGAGCCATGTCTCCACTGCTAGTTAAAGGCCATTTCTCGGGTTTGTGTCCCATCAGCGACCTGAGAGACAGTTCCCAGGGGGCGGGGCCGAGCGAGTGAGTGGGGAGAAGAGTTAGATTTTCATCCGGGCATCCCCAGATGCCGCGGCCATCTTTGTTTTGTGCTAAAAGTCGCTATTGACGCCCGCAGAGGACCGGGCGTGGGGAAGTGGCAAGATGGCGACTCCCAGAGAGGAGGCGTGGAGGAGCCCTGGTGGGGGGGGAGGGGCAGGGCGGGGCGCTACCGCTCCTGACCCGAACTCTACTGTCTTTAGCCTACTGCACAACGGCACCAACTCGCCTGCAAGTAGAAAACGCACTGGTTTTTACAGAAGCTTTTAATTCCTTATGAGCCTTGGGTCCTTTAAGAGGCTTGGGAGCAGAGGCTAAGACATGCGAAGGCGGGGGAGCGGTGACGTCTTCTGACTCCGCCCCCTCGCCCGATAGCCGCCATGTTTAGTTGTTACTTCTTCACACAAGATGGCGGCTCCCAGGGAGGAGGCATGATCGCCCTGCCGTTACCGCTTCTCCTGCTGTACAATTGTCACTTGGTCTTAACTCCTGCTCTTTCGATGGCTCCTGTGGGAAGCTGAGTCTTTAAGGAGGGAAGCGAGGATTGACGCTGCTTTGTTTGGTTTGCTGTGGAAGAACTGTCCAGGAAGAAGAGAATAGGGGGGGGGGAGAGAAGCTAGTCTCAAGATGGCGGCTCCCAGGGCGGCCGGCGCAGCCTGAATTGCAGAGGCGGACTCAAGGGAGAGGTGCTAAACCTTACGAGCCATACGGCTCGGGACCCCGAACAACACCCGGGAGTTCGAGTCCGTTTCGCCAGCTTCTGACACGCCTTTATTATTTAGGAACGTTGGGGTTCTGCGGTCGGTGTCTTAAGTGCTGGGTGGGGAAGCAGGACGGTCTCAAGATGGCGGCTTCCACAATTGTGGTCTGACTGCCGACGGAGCTGAGACAACCGCGGCATTTGTGGCTCTTTTCCACCCGCCCCGGAAGCCAGCCAGTGCTGGGGACGGGGGGTGTGGGAACCGGGCCGGGGCTCCGCCATTTCCGGCGGGGGAGGGCTACGACTGAGGAAGGGAGGAGAGAGAGGCGGCTCAAGATGGCGGCTCCCAGAGCCTCCTGCTCGAGCTTCTAAGCGGGAACACCCAGGCAAATAGTTAGAGCGACGGCGCTCAGTGGCCTCCAGCTTCTCGGAAATAGGTGCTCTGCAGTTTTGAGAAGCTTTTAAGGATACGAGCCGAGTGAGAAGGGGGGGAAGAGCCAAAGGAAGGAGGATAGTTAAGATGGCGGCCTCCATGGAGTCGTCCACCGCTGTGTAAGGAGCCGCTTCTTCGTGAGAGCTGCCTTAGACGAAAGGGGGTGTGTGAAGAATTAAGGGTATCCCTCCCGTTCAGTGACTTCTTCCCACTGCATCCTAACCGAACTAAGGGTCGGCTGTGTCCCCTGTTAATCCTGCCAGCGGTGCTTTCTACAGCCCCGCTGGAAACGGGGGTGGGTTGGTCGGGTCCTGCCGCGACCCGCCACGGCCACCGTGCAGTAGCTATCAAGGAGCTTATAGTGGTGTTTGGCGGCGGCAATGAGGGGATAGTGGACGAACTACACGTGTACAACACTGGTGAGTGCTACTGCCCTGGGTTTCTCTTAGCCTTCCCTCCATCTCTCTCCTAACCCTTCTCTTCCCCATCTTCTCCTATCTCTCACTCCCCTGGTGTGTTTTTCTTCTACCTTCGCTCTTATTGCCATCTCTGCCTTTTCCTTGATTTTTCAACCCCCGTTCTTACACCCCCGTACTCTTCTGTGTTTAAAGGTTGCATTTTGGTACTTAGAGAAACCCTGTACTCCGACTGGTGAGGGGGAGGGGATGTCGCGGGCGACAGTGACTTCAGACGTACACCGTTACCCAGTGGGCTGGGGCTGGCGCGGCAGCGGATGTGTTCTCTTGGCGCAGGCGGAATCCTCCCCCCTCCTGCGATAGTCCTCATCCCCAGCGCCCATAGCATTCCGGAGAAAGACAATATTTTAGATCACAGATCCGTTCTCTCCCCCCAAAGAGGGAAGCACTCTTTAAAGGTGCAGAAGACTTTAACAGCCCAATGCGATCCTCGTGGCAAGTACGGATGGCTTTGATGGCTGTACTGCTCCCCCCCCTCCCCAACACATACGCACACTTTGGGGGGTATTTACTTGTATGAGTTGTAGATTTTTTGTTGTTTTTTTTTCTCTCTGTTCAAATTGTTTCTTTTCCTATTCTGGTGCCATAACAATTGAGTTCCTCCACCCTGCCCTGCATAGCAGACTGAAGGGCGGCTCAATACCTCTTTTCTTGTGAGATTTAAGGGGTTAACCAGTCCCAGAAGGTGCCTCCTTCCCCAAACCCAAGCCCTTGCAAATTGGGAGGAGCCTATCTGCAGGTATGGCTGATCTGCAGCCTGGCCTCTGCCCCCTCCCTTATGGGAGCCACATGTTGTTTCTTGCTTGGTTTTTGCTCTGTCTCTAGGGGCAGAGCTTTGTCGCATCCTTCCCTGTGGTAGCCTCTCTTGGCACTTTTCTGTATGTCTAGTACAGGATTGGCCTGAGTTGCCAGTTGACTACCCAAGGGCCTTCAGGGCCTTTTCCTTGCCCTGAGGGAGAAGTGCTGGGGCTTGCCAAGGCTGGAAGTATGTGCCATTGTGTCCAGGTGAGAGCCTGGAATACTAGTGTGGCCAGACAGATCCAGCTCCCTTGCCTCTGGTAGACTAGAAGCTTCCCTCTGCTGCAGTAGATGTAGCCTGCAGTGCTTCCTCCCTTTCCAGCTCCTTAGCCTCTTCCGTGCACCCTCATCCTTTCTGGGCCCCTGCGGTCCCAGGCACCTCCTCTTGATTTGTGGGCAGGACCAAGTGTGAAGCAATTGACCCCACCCCCACCCTCCATCTCACACACACCACACTGTGGAGGCAGAAAGCAGGCAGGAGATCGTGGTTTGGGGTAGTTCATGGAACAGGGTTGGAGCCAGACTCTCCTGCAGGATTTCCCAGCACCTCCTGCCAGACTGGTGTACAGGCTTGCCTCTGCACCTCTGAACTATTCCCCCTCCCAAGTTGACTTTGAAAGACTGGTGGGTTGTTCAACCCTCTGAGTTCCTTGTCTCTCCGCACCTGTTGCCTCCAGGGAGCAGGGCTTTTCTCAGGGCCTCTGCAGAAGGGGAGGGGGGTGATGCCTACGACAGCCCAGGCAGCTGTGGTGGCAGAAATTAGCCCAATAAGGTAAGGCTAAGGGCAGGGGTACAACTTGTGGAGTAGTAGAGCTGTTTTTAGAGATGCCTTCCACAGAAGCAGGAGTACCTTCTCCATTTTCTGGACGACTGCCTTTCTTCTACTAAGGCCTGGAGCAGATTTTCTGGCAGGGAAATACAATTTTAGAAAGTAGGGCAGGGGCCTAATTACAGTCAGCTCCAAAGTCCATTGCAGGCCTATGTCTTGGCTTTCTGGGACCTCTACATATTCATTAGTTTATTGAAAACAATTGACTACTTTGGTGTTAATTTCAAAGGCCTGAAATCCTTCAAGTAACTGTTTTCAAGTTGTCCTGATCAATTTTTAGGTGACTTGAGAGAGCAACTAGCAGACCCTGCTATATACCCTATTCTTCACCTTAATGGATGTATCCCTTGTTTTGATGGTCTCAGGGTATGCCATGTATTTATTAGGCTGGGAGTTCTAGCAGTCCTGTGCTAAAGAGGCCTGAGTTCATAATCTGTTCATGCCTCTGCCTATAGCCCTTTGCTTTTGTGGCATTAGTACTTCTTTAATGCTCCCCTAGAAACTCCTCTTTGAAAGAGGAAAGAGATCCAGGATTTGTGTGCACTTGGCTGTCTTGGTCAGCTCTTCAGTTTGCAGGGGGTGGAGTATAAGTCACCCAGGGATTACCCAGTGGAATTACTGGTTTGTGGGCACATACGTGACTTTGCCCTATAGAGGTAGTCACCATGGGGTAAGAGAGACCCTTTACTAGCTTTTGGTAGGTCTTAGGGGTTGCAACTGCCCATGAAGGAATTTTACTTCCATGAGGCAATTCAGATTACTCAAGAGGCCTCAATCTTAATGATACACACAGTCTAAGGTGATAAACGTGCTGCGGTGAAGCTGGGTGTGTTGATTGTTCCCTCTCCCCAGGCTGCTTTTGTTTGGTGGGTATTGGAAGTCACTATCCCTCAGGGTTGGGTGTGAAACAGAGCTCTGAGCAAGTTCTGTACCACTGAGCCACATTCGAATCCCTCCTAGATTTGTCGGGGAAGGGGGGTATAAAATATCTTAATGGGACTTCCTACATATAAGGAAATTGGAGTCCAAGAGGGGAAGTGACAGGTCCAAGCTAGGGCACTGCCACGGGCTACTGGTAGAAGTGGGACAAAGTGCGAACCTTAATAGACTGAAAACCAGTGCCTTAGAAATACATCCATTTATCTCTGTCACTATACCTAAATCTCATTAAGTCAAATGGGTATCACATCTGTTCCCTCATCTATTTCAGGCCCTCCTTTCAGGCTCACTTCCTTATCAGCTTGTTAGTTTTGCTGATTAGGAAATAGCCTGTTTACTCTTCAAAGCTCTGACTTAAATGTTTTTTACTCAGAGAAACCTTCAGTTATGTCTTTTATCACCCTTGCTCTGCTCCCAAGGGTTGGGCATGGTTCCAGGCTCTTTCAGTTTTTCTTCCTATCAGTGGAGAGGTTCGAAGCCTACCTACCAGATGGGAAATTGGAGGCCCGGGGCTTCTCTGTGCCTTCCAGCATTGGGGCCTGCCATATCAGAAATGATTTTGGTATAACCAATCACGCTGAAAGGAAGATAATTCCTTGAACTCTACCGCATTCTCTGCTGCATGGGTATCCTCAGTCTATATGGTGATGGGAAGATTAAAAAGTATCTCATGCTGGAGCCTGCAAACAGGTGGCCTCCTTTCCTCAAATTCCCCTCTTCTGGTGAGGGTCAGGCTAGAGGGCCAGGGACTTGCCAGGGTACATCAACAATGAGGGACCTGGGGATTGGGTTACATGATACCCCACTGGGTGTTTGAGAGCAAGGGAGAGCAGCTGTTAGATTTATAAGGTGGAGCTAGGAATTCACATAATTGCATACTTGCAGGGAGTTAAACAGGGATTCGTAGGTGAGGTTAGATGGTATTATCTCTATACCAAGAACTTTACTCCCTAACAGACTCCTGATGGGAGTTGGGAAGGGTTTCTGCTTTGCCAGAAGAAACATTCTAGAGCCAGATTAGTACCTCTTAGGTCTCAGAGGAGAAACTGGTGATCTGGGAGGCTCAGGAACATCACACTTAACTTCTGGCCTGGTCACCTGGGTCAGTGGATCTGCATGAGATAGGAAAGCTGTGGGCCAATCCCATTTGCCATTTAACTTTTACCCAAGATTTGCCTCATGACTCCTACCTACATGCTTTAACACAAGGGCTCTCAGCTGAGTGAGGGACTGCCTATATATGAGACAGATAGTGAATCAGGTTCATGTCCCTATTGGATTTTACTCTAAAGAGGGTCTTTTGTTTGTGAGTGTTTTTGTTTTGAAACAAGGTCTTTTATAGCCCAGGCTAACCCTAAACTCCTGGTCTTCCTCCTTCTGCCTTTCAGTTGCTAGGATTACAGGTAACTGAGTGCCGGATTGAGGCTGCCTCCAGAGCTTTCCTGTTAGCTTTTCTTTTTTGTAATTTTGGATGAAAGGCCTTCCATGGATTGTTTACTTGTGCAAGGTTGATATACCTCAGTGTTGGAATTTCCTACATTTCTTGATTCATGTTTGCAGTATAGGAATAAGAAAGTAGGTCAAGAGCCAACATTTGGGTGTGTGGACACATGTATGCACGTGCAGTACAAGCTGCATCACTCCAGCAGAAAAATGGCAGAGAGGATGGGGGCTGTAGTATTGTGTTTAGTGACTCAGCTAAACCACAGAGGAGTCTTAATAGCTAGCTAGCTGTTCCAGGCGCACCTGGGGAGACCCTCCTCCCTGAAGCAAGGTAGGGCACAGGATTTTATAAATGGTGTTGGGGGAGAGAAATTTGTCCCCAAATGCATCTAAATAAAGGGGGCAGAAAAAGCAAAACAAGCATTTTCCCTCCTTTTCTCAGTACATTGGTTTCCAAATCCAACATCTATTTCTTGTGGAAGTATACCTGCTTCCCTGTGTGGATAGTATGGCTGAGAAGCAGACAAACAGCTTAGACTAGTCCACAAAAGCCTCCAGTGTCCCCTTCTCCAAAACATAACCTGACTTCCCATCTACTTCTAGGAAGAAGGACTGGTCTTGACTTCGAAGCCCTTCCCCATGGTAGCTGCAGCCCCCCTTCCCCAGATCCAGGACTTGAAATTCTTCCTACAGCCTTCTCAGATCTCACCTGACTGACATGCATATGCAGCAGGTCTGCCTCTGGCCCCAGTCTTAGAGATTTTGGGATGGACAGACAGACTGACTGACTTATCCTTTAAACATGTGGCATGGTAGAAGAATGTGTTTGCCTATAACATTACCAGAACCCTTGCCACTGCAGATGTGAAGGACATAGGTACCTAGGTGAAAGAACAAACTGCCAGGCAACCTAGGGGAGGGCTCCATTCCAGCCGAAGGCTTGACCACTGTCTGTACTGTCTTAGGGGAAACCAGGATGTACCTGAGGGATGCTCCCTTTCTTGGTGACCTTGCCACCTTAGACCAGTTAGAAGTGTGAGGGGCTCTTGAGAAATTTCTGTCACAGAAGCTCTGCTTTGGTTGCCACTTCAGGCTTGAAAACATTCTGGATGCGGGGGAGGGGCACTGCCACAGAGCCTGTGGACCATCACCTAGGAGATGAGTGGGGAAGTCAAGGCAGAGGCAGCTAGGTTTGGGAGGTCAGCAGACGATTCTTGCCTCAGGGTCTTCCCTGTCTGTCTCCTGCCTGCATGAAGGGGGGCATCAGCCTATAACAGTTAAAGTTTCCAGTACCACCTACAGGTTCAGCTGTAGGCTCTGACTGTTTTAACTCTGTGGTGCAGAGAGAATGGATTGTGGGCTCTGAAGAGGAGGAACATGAACCCTAGAGGGAAGGCATTTGGGGTATAGAAGTTTAATGATCATGTAAACAGTAGGAGAAGGAAGTTATGGTCTACTAGATTCCCAGAGGCTGATGGATTATCTTGGTTGGTGACTTTACTGCTTTCTGAGATGACCTTAATGAGAAGTTGTACAATAGTTTGAAAGCCAGGATTCTACATATGGTTTGAATAAAATGGCTAGAGATTTGGGATAATGCTCTTATAGTATGCCGGCTCAACCCCTTCTCTCTTTAAGACTAGGAGTTGGAGAGTACAAGACTTAAAGAATAAGAATGGAGGAGGCAGGGGACACTTGGGCTCTAGAAACTCCTGGGTGTTTTGTTTTGTTTTTTTGGTTTTCTTTTCTTTTCTTTTTTTTTCGGAGCTGGGGACCGAACCCAGGGCCTTGCGCTTGCTAGGCAAGTGCTCTACCGCTGAGCTAAATCCCCAACCCCACTCCTGGATGTTTTGACTTTGTTTCCTTTTCTTCAGCGACCAACCAGTGGTTCATCCCAGCTGTGAGAGGGGATATCCCTCCAGGGTGTGCAGCCTATGGCTTTGTATGTGATGGTACTCGCCTGCTGGTGTTTGGTGGAATGGTAGAGTATGGAAAATACAGCAACGACCTCTATGAGCTCCAGGTAATAACATAGAGCCTGGGACTGTCTTATATTGCCTCAGACCCCTGTAGAACTCCATAGTATTCCTTTGTACTGGCTTGTGAGCTAAAGCAGGAGAGGCAGTGGTAGAGATTACTTAAGTGTCTGTCAATGCTGTTCCCTCCTTGAACAGTGTCAGAGGAGAGAACAGGACCAAATTCTTTAGAACTTACATGTTTCAGCAATGTGCTCTCTCACTCCAGACAGTCTTCTCTTTATGCCACAAATAGCCCCTGACCCCCAACCAGTGACCTTTTATCTCCTAAGTATTAATTGATTTTGTAGGCAAGTCGCTGGGAATGGAAGAGACTGAAGGCAAAGACACCCAAAAACGGGCCTCCTCCGTGTCCTCGGCTTGGACACAGTTTCTCCCTTGTGGGCAACAAATGTTACCTGTTTGGGGGTCTGGCCAATGATAGTGAGGACCCCAAGAACAACATTCCGAGGTGAGGCTTTGTCCTATTTTTTTCTGTGAAGGAATCCCACCAGGGTGGGTCTACTTTTGTGCCAGCTGACTCCACCAGAGCCATGTTTCTCTCCTGTGTTGGGTTGTCAATGAGTGCCCTTTCAAGAAGTTCTTAGCTTTGAAATCTGAACTCCTGGGTAGGTCTTGTAGGAGAAAGCTGGACAAGAGGCAGAATTGGCCTGATTCCTATCCCTCAAACCGAAATTAGACCTGGTTGTTTCCTTTGCAGCTTCTGCTTAAACATTTCCTAATGGGTATTTTCTAATGCCTGTGGCCAAAGCTCTTAATATGTGGAGGTAGTTCCAAGCTGACACCCCTTTACTCTAGGGAGGCCTAGATAAAATGCCTGGTATTATGTACATGGTTGCCTAAAAGGGCTGCCACTGAGTCTGAACTTAAGACTGACATCATAGCTTTGCACATACACCCTTTCCATTGCTCCAATTGGACTCACCCTGTAAGCTTCTAGCAGTCTCTCTTGGGGCAAAGATAGTAGATTTATGGTTTCCATGGCCTTTTGCTCTTTTGTTCTAATAATCTTACTGTTCACTTTGAGATAACCTGGTAAAGCCTGTGGTGCATGTGTTCAAGGTCTGCTATAACTGATCTTCCTCAGGTACCTGAATGACTTATATATTCTCGAACTACGGCCAGGCTCTGGAGTGGTAGCTTGGGACATTCCCATCACTTATGGTGTCCTGCCTCCACCCCGGGAGTCACATACTGCTGTGGTCTACACTGAAAAAGATAACAAGAAATCCAAACTGGTGATCTATGGAGGGATGAGTGGCTGCAGGCTAGGGGACCTTTGGACCCTGGACATTGGTAAGAAATTGCTGCTATTCCAGTAGCTTTAGAGCAAAGTCGATCTTCTGGATAGCTGGTCTTCGGTGGCTGTCATTGCGTGGTGAGGTGGGGTTCATGGGAAGCTGTCCCCCTTAGCCTTACTAATGGATAGGAAACAGAGTAATGCTTGATGCACTATATGGCTTTTGAGAGAATAGGGAGAAAGTACAATCTTTTACAATGTGGAATTCCTCAATCCTGACTCACTTTAGAGTCCCATCACTTTTCAGTGGACAGTCTATATGTGAAATGGTATATTTGGATATGACTAGTGTGACAAAATTTGTTACTGTAACTGTTTTACTTGGGCAAAGTGGGTGATGGATTATGTGGGGTAGATATTGGTTATAGTTCCCTGAGGGTCACAGCATCCAAGTGTTTGAATATAAGCAAAACTTGAGGTTTTGTCTAGTGCTAAAGCGGCATGGGGGTAAATATGTTCTGCAGGGAGTAGAAGTGCAAAAGAGAGTTTGGGGAGGGGGTTGGGGATTTAGCTCAGTGGTAGAGCGCTTGCTAGGCCCTGGGTTCAGTCCCCAGCTCCGAAAAAAAGAAAAGAAAAAAAAAGTTTGGGGCGAGTTTGATAACCTAAGTGTCCAACCTGAGAGTGGTACTGCCTTTATACAAATTGCCCAGTACTTTTTGGGAAGAATCCTTGTCCAGATCATCTTGAACAGCATTAGGAATTGCTGAACATAATTGCTAGGGCAATAAATTAGAGGGCTTGCTGAGGGATTTAGGAAGACAGATGCGGTTGTTACAATCTTTCCATTTCTGCAGAGACACTGACATGGGAATAAGCCCAGCCCTTAGTGGTGGCACCTTCCTCGCAGAGCTCCACTCTGCAAACCACCATAAAACAAGTGAGGTTCTTTTTCTTTCCTGGACCTGAGCTGCCCTGATCCTGAAGGTTTCTCAAGTCAGGTTTATCAACTGTCCCTCAATCCCAAGGAGGCCTTTTTCTGGCAGGTCTGGCCCATACCCTCCTTATTAAACATAAAGACAGATTAAGGGTAGAGGGACTGCATGTAATGCAGCCTGAGACCATTTCTTGACCTGTAAGGCTACCATATTAAGTACTGACTGTGTAGTTCCTCATTGAATCGGGATTATTTGTGAATGCCAAGGTCTAGGGTCCATGGAGGCACCTTAGATGAATAAAACAATGCTTTCCTTATCAAAAAAAAAAATGACAGTTCTTTGTAAGGGTGAACCATCGGGATACCATATTAAAGTGCCATATTAAACAGTTTCGGGAACTCCTGGGGCTTTCTAGAGAACTGAGCGTGTTCAGAACTTTCTGGGTAAAAGAGGTAGCCTCTAGCTTGGTACTTCTCTTCAATCCTCTCTTGCTTTTTTTCCCCTTCATCCTCCTAGAATGTATGTATTTGGTGGCTGGGTGCCCCTTGTCATGGACGATGTCAAAGTGGCCACACACGAGAAGGAATGGAAGTGTACCAACACACTGGCTTGTCTCAACCTGGGTATGGCCTTCTCGGGCTTAGAGTGGCTAGGGATGGAATGGCCCTGGGAAATTTTTAGGGTATGCAGGAAACAAACTCTGGCTCATGGGTTAATTACCAGAAATATCCAATGAGTAGAAAACTCTCAGGCAATATTCCTTTTAGTTTGAATGGGCTCTTCATACGTGCCTGACATCCATAAGTGCAAAAGCACTTATGCACTATGCACAGAAGAGGTGTTGTTTCTTGTACTTCATTTGTAGGGACTTGTCTATATAGGCAATAGCTCCAGGACCTTAGCCTGCCATACATAGGGCCAAGTAGCCCTTTTACCTTACTATCTTGCCTACCCATGCACAGCAAATATCACATTGTTTAATATGTTGTACAGCTTTAATTCTGGCATCTAGGAGGCAAAAGCAGATAAATTTCTTGGGTTCAAGACCAGCCAGATCTTAGTGAAATCCCATCTCGAAAACAAAATAATTGAGTTGCTTTTATTTTGATTGGATGCACACATTTTCTTGAGATCTTTACTTGATTTTTTAAATTTATTGTGCTTCCCTTTGCCCATCTCTTAGGATTGTATTTTTTTTTTAAGATTTATTTATTTATTATATAGAAAGAAGTACACTGTAGCTGTCTTCAGACACACCAGAAAAGGACATCAGATCTCATTACAGATGGTTGTGAGCCACCATGTGGTTGCTAGGAATTGAACTCAGGACCTCTGGAAGAGCAGTCAATACTCTTAACCACTGAGCCATCTCTCCAGCCCCGGATTGTATTATTTTTATGTGCAAGGAGTAATCTTCCAGATACTTTCCCAATATATGGCTTAATTTTCTTTTTATGCTCTTTTTGCCTCATTTTTATTTACTTTTAATGTGATACTCCAGTAACTTGACCTTCCCTGACAATGAAACAATAGAGGGCAATTTGGGAGTTGGGGGAACAGGTTCCTTTTTCCTCTGTGTGACCTCCAGCACCTGTGCACCTCTAGATACCATGGCCTGGGAAACCATCCTGATGGATACACTGGAGGACAACATTCCTCGAGCTCGAGCAGGCCACTGTGCTGTTGCCATCAATACTCGCCTGTATATTTGGAGTGGCCGTGATGGCTACCGCAAGGCCTGGAACAATCAGGTCTGCTGCAAGGACCTGTGGTATCTGGAGACAGGTAAGGTACTGGGCCACTGCCATTCTCCACTGTTTAAGCCTCACTATTGCCTATCTTAACTGTTGGCTTTGTTATATTACAGAAAAGCCACCACCCCCAGCCCGAGTACAACTAGTACGAGCCAACACCAACTCACTGGAGGTTAGCTTGGTGCAGTGGCAACAGCCCGGTGGTTACCTTCTACAACTCCAGAAAATGGACATTCCCTGGCTACAGCCTGCATGGGCTACCTCCCCACTCCCAGTCAATCCCCTCTGCCTGCTAACCTCCTAAGAGCCCTCGCTCAGCAGCAGCTGCCAAAACGCTGTTGTACAACCACTGGACCAAGTAGGCATCACACTTGTGCCCCAGGCTGCCACTGCACCCCCAAGCACAACCACCATCCAGGTCTTGCCGACAGTGCCAGGCAGCTCCATTTCTGTGCCCACTGCAGCCAGGACTCAAGGTAAGTCGGCCATAGGCATTTGTGTAGGGCCTAGTCACTGGAGACATTCATTGCCTGAATAGTGGCTGCTGCTTTGTTCTTTGTTGGTTTTAGCTTTGGTTTTGTTCTTGAAATAGGACATAAAAGTGCTCTCTGTCTTGCTGTTGGGACGGGTATTGGTCACATAAAGCACATGCAGGTCATGAATAGCCCGGTTCGCCTGCAATTTACCAGATGTTGAATATGTATAGAAGAGTACCCTGATGATCAACCTTTTTCTTTATCAGGTACCCTTGCTGTTCAAAGTGATTGGTCCTCAAGCTACAACAGGAACACCACTGGTCACCATGAGACCTGCAAGCCAGGCTGGAAAAGCTCCTGTCACTGTGACTTCCCTGCCTGCCAGTGTGAGAATGGTTGTACCCACTCAGAGTGCCCAGGGGACGGTAAGGATCTGTTACTGAGTGGGGCTTTATGGTGACCAAATAGTATAAACAAGTTCTCATGGGATCTTTAAAAATACATAAATGAGCGAGCGAGTGTGTGTGTGTGTGTGGTGTGTGTGTGTGTGTATCTCCATTCCTGGGTGTAGTTTACTTGACAGAATGTTTGCCTAGCATGCATGAAGCCCACCAGCTCCCATCATATGCTCTTGTTCTTTGTAAGATGCTACTGCATTAAAAATGCCACACACCTTTAATGCCGGCACCAAGGAGGCAGGGGTTCAAGGACAGCCAGGGTAATACAGAGAAATCCTGTCTCAAAAAACCAGAAGTGTTGGAATCCTCGACATTTTCATTGTGGTTTTACTGATTCAGAAGGTGGAGGAGAAAATCTAGTTAGTTGGGTTTGACCCAAATCTATGAGAATGAGCTGCATTTAACTCAAAGGGTGTGTTTTGTTTTGGATTTTGACAGAGTCCTTACTCTGTAGCCCAGGCGTTCTACTATTTAGAGATTCTCCTGTCCTAGCCTCCTGAGTCTGGAATTATAAGTATGAACCATACCCAACAGTGATGTTGATAGTGTTATATGTGAAACCCATTACTGTGTTTTGCTAAGCATGTGTACTAAGATATGTAAAATGAATTTTTATTATAAATGTATGTACTAAGTTAATATGGTGGCTTTATTTCTTCACCTAAGCTAGTCCCCAATAACTACACATAGAGGCTAAGATTTACTAAAATTGCCTTGAGTCAAATACTGAACAATTACTACTCCATTCTAAACCTTCAAGCTAATCAGGCTTCCTCCCAGACATATTACTTGCATTTTTTTCTCCTTTCTTGTTCTAGCTCTCTTCCCCTAATTCCTCCTCATAGTGGGATAGAGAAATAAGCATTTAAAATAATCTAAGGGTAACCTTTACAAAGTATACAGAAACATTTTGCCAACAGAGATACATCTCCAGTTCTGGCTATGGTCTTTTTATTTATCTCTGCAGTGCTGAGGACAGAACCCTATTAAGAACTTCACAAACTAACTACACCCCTAGCTTTTACTTTTGAACTAGAATATCACTAAGCTGTGATCTTTCTGCATCAGCCTCCCAAGTAGTTACGATTACAAGCATATGCCCCAGGCCTAGCTTGTCTATGGTTCTTTGGTTAAAAATCTACTCAGGGGTTAGGGGTGTAGCTCAATTGGTTGAGGGCTTGCTTAGCGTGCATGAAGCTCTAGACTCAGTTTCTAACATTGCATTAACCAAGTCAGTATCATGCATGTCAGTAATCCCAACATTTAAGAGGTAGAAGCAGGAAGATCAGAAATTGAAGGTCATCTTTGGTATGAGTTTGAGGCTGGCCTAAGCTACATGAGACCCTTTCTCAAAAGAAAAAGGACCACTTGACAAGCACCTACTTACTTGTCCTTTGTACTAGGAGAGAGGAGCCTGCATTAGGAAAATTAGGGATGCTGCTGAGCCCTGGCAGGTTCTGAGAGGGTCATTGAATTGGGAAGCAGGTGGCAGGTAGAACCCCTTGCAGCTCACATGCTTTGTGTCCACCACAGGTGATTGGCAGCAACCCACAGATGAGTGGGATGGCTGCATTGGCTGCTGCTGCTGCTGCCACACAGAAAATCCCTCCTTCCTCAGCACCCACAGTGCTAAGTGTCCCAGCAGGCACCACCATTGTCAAGACAGTGGCTGTGACACCTGGTACAACCACTCTTCCAGCCACTGTGAAGGTGGCCTCCTCACCTGTTATGGTGAGCATTTATCTTCTGGGTCTGGTGATTGAACAAGCCGTGACCATTTGCTCTAGGTTTGGGCCAATCTTTCAGGCCATTGGTTTATAATCAGTGGCATGGGCTATGGAACATGCAGTTACCTTTAAGGGTGTACAACCTTAGATTAGACCTGTGGAGAGTTCAGGCTGTTCTCTTGCTGCTCAGCCAACCAAGCTGGATGGAGTTGGTCAGCAGAGCTATAGCCATTATGTTGCTGCTATATTCGTTACTCATCTCTGCTTCTCCAGGTGAGCAACCCAGCTACTCGAATGCTAAAGACTGCAGCTGCCCAAGTGGGGACATCTGTGTCCTCTGCTGCCAACACATCTACCCGCCCTATCATCACAGTACATAAATCAGGGACTGTAACAGTGGCCCAGCAAGCCCAGGTGGTGACCACAGTGGTAGGCGGAGTCACCAAGACCATCACTCTAGTGAAGAGCCCCATCTCTGTCCCGGGAGGCAGTGCTCTGGTGAGTGACAGGCACCACCTGGCTGTGTGTGACAGTTGCCAGCCTATGGTGAATGCCACTGGTGACTCGCTGTCTTGGTCCAATTCCAGTAGAGTTCTCGCCCAGGTCATGGTCTTATTTGGTTCTAGATTACTGCCTGCTCCATCCTTTCCTTTTTAGATTTCCAATCTTGAAAAGTGATGTCAGTGGTCCAGCACCAAACCAGTTCAGATCAGCAGTGACAGCCAAGGATCTACAGGTCTCTGTGACTCCAGATCATCCAGGTGAGCACCACACTTTCAGAAGTCGTTCCTAAAACCCAGGCCCACAGGGACAAACAGGACATTGGGGAACAAGGATAGAAGATCCCATGAGTACAAATGGCTCAAGGGCCTTGCTGATACCACAGCACCCACAGTATTCAGAATATTCTCTGAGTTAGAATAGCTAAACCTAATATTCCTTTCTGTAGTTCCTGTTAATTCATAACTTCTCCCTTTCAGACCAAAGGACCCCTGCCAGCAGGGACTACCCTGAAGCTGGTGACATCAGCAGATGGCAAGCCCACAACCATCATCACCACCACACAGGCTAGTGGGCAGGGGACCAAGCCTATCCTGGGCATCAGTAGGTCTCTCCTAGCACCACCAACCCCGCAATACTACCATCATTAAGACCATTCCTGTCAGTATTCATCACCAGGCAGGCGCCACAGGTAAACACACAGCTTTAAAAGGCCCTTGCTTTGATGAGTATGAATCAAAAGATGAGAAGTCTCAAGCTTGTTTTCTCTGGACCCTTCTCCAATGCAGGTGTTACCAGCAGTCCTGGCATTAAGTCCCCCATCACAATTATCACCACCAAGGTGATGACTTCAGGAACAGGAGCACCTGCCAAAATCATCACTGCTGTCCCCAAGATTGCTACTGGCCATGGGCAACAAGGAGTGACCCAGGTGAGGCACACATGGCCCCTCTACACTTCAGTCTAGCACAAACCACATGTGTCCTCCTAACAGGCCTGAGAGGGGCAGCACAGTCCAGTCAGCCTGAAAGTGACATTGGTGGCACTTTGCTCTGGTGTTCCAGGTGGTGCTAAAGGGGGCCCCTGGACAGCCAGGCACCATCCTCCGCACTGTGCCCATGGGCGGCGTTCGCCTGGTCACCCCTGTCACCGTCTCCGCTGTCAAGCCAGCTGTCACCACATTGGTTGTGAAGGGCACCACAGGTGTGTAGCCCGCAGGCCAGGTCCTCGGCAATGGCTGGGGGAGGATAACAGGTGCTCTCTTCCAGAGCCTTCTGTCCTTGGTGGCTACATGGCAGGGCTCCCATTCCCTAGCCCTCTCCAGAGAAACAGGCTGCTAGGTAGAAAGTGGTAGCAATAGGCCTAATTCTACCTCTGTGTTTCCCTCCATTTAGGTGTTACAACACTAGGCACAGTGACAGGCACTGTCTCCACCAGCCTTGCCGGAGCTGGGGCACATAGCACCAGTGCTTCTCTGGCTACACCTATCACTACTTTGGGCACCATTGCTACACTCTCAAGTCAGGTGATCAACCCTACTGCTATCACAGTGTCAGCTGCACAGACTACACTAACAGCTGCTGGTGGGCTCACCACACCTACAATCACAATGCAGGTAAGTGGGTCCTAAGGATGTACCACCATACAGCAGCACTCCGACATGACAGTAGGGGGCATTTTAGCCTTTCTCCCCTTTCCAGATTCAGTTCTGTAGACCTGTATAGTTATGATAGCTTTTCCATACATGGTGTAATCTCTTGAGTCTTTCCTGGTGAAATATGTGATCTATGTCCAGTTTGCAGACACTAGGATTTCATAATATGCATATAGTATTTGTTTTCTCTCAAACTGGACAAGAAGTGATAAGGGATCTATTTTACTGGCCTTTGTACACTGTCTGGAAAAAGGCTTGAATATAGCCCAACTTCTCCCGCCCCAGCTCTACCTCATTGCCCCTTCACCCTCATCTCTAAGTAAGTTATTGTTTTGAGATAATGTGCTAAGCTTATGTTAGATTTACCCTGGATACCTAGCAGCAGAGTTGGTGTTTCCAACCACCATGGGCGATCATAGGATAGTAGGGGAGGCAAATTCGAAAAAACATAGTTCAGGCACTAACTCCTCTGTTCTCTTTCCCCAGCCTGTCTCCCAGCCTACCCAGGTGACTCTGATCACAGCACCTAGCGGAGTTGAGGCCCAACCCGTACATGACCTTCCTGTGTCCATTTTGGCCTCACCTACTACAGAGCAACCCACAGCAACAGTCACTATCGCTGACTCAGGCCAGGGTGATGTACAACCTGGCACTGTGACACTGGTGTGTTCCAATCCACCCTGTGAAACCCATGAAACAGGCACCACCAACACAGCTACCACCACTGTTGTGGCTAATCTTGGGGGACATCCTCAGCCTACCCAGGTGCAGTTTGTTTGTGACAGACAGGAGGCAGCTGCTTCACTTGTGACCTCAGCTGTGGGACAACAGAATGGTAATGTGGTCCGTGTCTGTTCAAACCCCCCCTGTGAAACCCATGAGACAGGCACCACCAACACTGCCACAACAGCCACCTCAAACATGGCTGGGCAACATGGCTGCTCAAACCCTCCCTGCGAGACTCATGAGACAGGCACCACCAGCACTGCCACTACAGCAATGTCCAGCATGGGCACTGGGCAGCAGCGAGACGCTCGTCGTGCCACTAACACCCCCACTGTAGTGCGGATCACTGTGGCTCCTGGGGCATTGGAGAGAGCCCAGGGTACTGTGAAGCCTCAGTGCCAAACCCAGCAGACCAACATGACCAGCACCACCATGACTGTGCAGGCCACTGGAGCTCCATGCTCAGCTGGCCCACTGCTCAGGCCAAGTGTGGCACTGGAGACTGGGAGCCATAGCCCTGCCTTCGTGCAACTAACCCTTCCAAGTGTCAGAGTTGGGCTAAGTGGCCCCAGCAGCAAGGACGTGCCCACAGGGCGCCAACCAGAGACATATCATACTTACACAACCAATACCCCAACCACAGCCCGTTCTATCATGGTTGCTGGGGAGCTTGGTGCAGCTCGGGTGGTCCCCACATCTCAATATGATTGCCTCCAGGCAAGCTCTCCCAGTAGCACCATGACTATGACAGCCCTAGAGGCCCTGCTGTGCCCTTCAGCTACTGTGACCCAAGTCTGCTCCAACCCACCATGTGAGACCCATGAGACGGGTACCACCAACACCGCCACTACCTCCAATGCGGGCAGTGCTCAGCGAGTATGCTCTAACCCGCCTTGTGAGACTCATGAGACGGGCACCACACACACAGCTACCACTGCCACATCAAATGGAGGCGCAGGCCAGCCTGAGGGTGGACAACAGCCTGCCAGTGGCCATCCCTGCGAGACACACCAGACCACTTCCACTGGCACCACTATGTCAGTCAGTGTGGGTGCCCTGATTCCTGATGCCACTCCCTCTCATGGGACCCTGGAGTCTGGCTTAGAGGTGGTAGCAGTGCCCACTGTCACCTCCCAGGCTGGTGCCACACTGCTGGCCTCTTTCCCAACACAGAGGGTATGCTCCAATCCTCCTTGCGAGACCCACGAGACAGGTACAACGCACACAGCCACCACTGTCACCTCTAACATGAGCTCAAACCAAGGTGAGTAGAAGTATCTGGTAGACTAGGGTACAGATATTCTTTTAGCCATGAGGGAGAGGGGTGGTCCTAGGAATCCTATGGTGGTAAAAGCAACTGGAAGTCAAGTGGTCTCCCCTTTAACACACCCACAGACCCTCCACCAGCTGCCAGTGACCAAGGAGAAGTGGCAAGTACCCAAGGTGACAGCACAAATATCACCAGTGCCAGTGCTATCACTACAACTGTGTCTTCTACACTGCCAAGAGCAGTGACCACTGTGACACAGTCTACACCAGTCCCAGGTCCTTCTGTGCCGGTAAGCCTCTTCTCCAAGGATCCCTTCTGTGGTCTTCTGCCCACTATGCCTTTCATCTGTGCTTTCATAAATGGACACTAGATGTCGCCCTTGTATCAGTATGGTATTGCTCCTTGGTGGTTCTTCGAGACCATAAAAGGGCAATCTTGGTGTCTGGGAGTCAGGAGGCAGACAGTCCTTTAGAGGCGCCTTGGCACTTTATCTCTGCTGTTGATTTCCTTCTCGGCTGTTCCCCATCATCTCTACAGTGTAGTCTGGGCTTGAGTGGAAACTTGACCCAAGGGCTTTCCTCTTGCCATGACACCCTTGCTGATGCATCTTGACTTACCTTCCCCATTTACATTTATCATCGGGGTAAAAAGTGGCCAGCCTGTCCTGGATACCATAGGCCTACAGGGAAAAAACAAAGGCTATCTTGTTTTTCAGCCCCAATACCTGGTTCTAGCCTTTGTCTCCTCCCCTCTCCCTCTGACGGGGGCTTCTCTCCCTTTCTAGAACATCTCATCATTGACTGAGACTACCCCAGGGGCTCTGACTTCCGAAGTCCCCATCCCAGCCACGATAACAGTGACCATAGCCAACACAGAAACTTCTGACATGCCCTTCTCTGCTGTTGACATCCTGCAGCCCCCAGAGGAACTCCAGGTCTCACCAGGGCCTCGCCAGCAGCTGCCTCCAAGGCAACTCCTGCAGTCTGCCTCCACACCCCTGATGGGGGAGTCCGCCGAGGTCCTGTCAGCCTCCCAGACCCCTGAGCTCCAGGCCGCCGTGGATCTGAGCAGCACTGGGGACCCATCTTCAGGCCAGGAGCCCACCACCTCTGCTGTTGTGGCCACTGTGGTGGTCCAACCACCCCAACCCACACAGTCTGAAGTAGACCAGTTATCACTTCCCCAAGAGCTGATGGCTGAAGCCCAGGCGGGCACCACAACCCTTATGGTAACAGGGCTCACTCCAGAGGAGCTGGCAGTGACTGCTGCTGCTGAAGCAGCTGCTCAAGCTGCAGCCACGGAAGAAGCTCAAGCCTTGGCCATCCAGGCTGTGCTCCAGGCTGCACAGCAGGCTGTCATGGGTAGGTATCAGCTGGGAATTTGAGGGATAGGCCCCTTAGGATGAGTGACGCCTTACAATTACAGAGCAGGCTAAGGCACCATTTGGGGACTACTTGAGATGAGATTTGCTTCCTGCGAGAGTACACAGTGTAACTCAAGAGAGGACTGTGTAGGACAAGTAGTCTAGGAAGGAGACACGGGGATGAGTGGTGAGGGGTGTAATAAGGTGTGGGCAGGATAAAAGCTTAGGGAAACAAAATTTCAGGGACACCATTGTTGTCCATTGGGCCAGGCACACGTGTGTTCCTTTTGAATAGTGGTTTTCTTGGTCCTGGAGCAGGCACTGGGGAGCCCATGGATACATCTGAAGCAGCAGCAGCAGTGACACAAGCAGAACTGGGTCATCTTTCAGCTGAAGGCCAAGAGGGTCAGGCTACCACCATACCCATTGTGCTGACACAGCAGGAGCTTGCAGCTCTTGTGCAGCAGCAGCAGCAGCTCCAGGAGGCTCAAGCCCAAGCCCAGCAACAGCACCACCTTCCCACTGAGGCTCTGGCCCCAGCTGACAGTCTCAATGACCCATCCATCGAGAGCAACTGCCTCAATGAGTTAGCTAGTGCTGTCCCCAGCACTGTGGCCTTGCTACCCTCAACAGCTACTGAGAGTAAGCTGGGTTGCTTTTTGGCTTGGGTAAATCATTGATAGAGTTGAACTGATGGGAGGTGGACATGGTGTAGCAAGGTGGCATGGAGGTTCTGCCTCAACACAGAACCTTCTCCTTGATAGTTTGTTTCTTTCCAGGTCTGGCTCCATCTAACACATTTGTGGCTCCTCAGCCTGTTGTTGTAGCCAGTCCAGCAAAGATGCAGGCTGCAGCAACCCTTACTGAAGTGGCAAATGGCATTGAGTCCCTGGGTGTGGTAAGTCTGGTTCAGTGGCCCCAGGGGATAGGGTAGCACTGGCTCTGAGCCCCAAGGACTTGATGTCATCTCATTTCTGTTCCCCCAGAAACCAGACTTGCCACCCCCACCCAGCAAAGCCCCTATAAAAAAGGAGAACCAGTGGTTTGATGTGGGGGTCATTAAAGGTACCAGTGTAATGGTGACACACTATTTTCTGCCACCAGATGATGCTGTTCAGTCAGATGTAAGTATGCCCTGTAATTGCCACCCTTAGATATAGTGGGGTGGATCTTGCCATGCCTGTGAGACAATTGTCATAAAAACAAACTTAATTTCCCTGCCTTGTGAGAGGCGCTCACAAAAGAACTTAATCTTTTGTAACCACTTGAACAATTAGGAAGTAGCAGGCAGCCAGAGGGAGACCCTTCCCCACCAAAGAGTAAGTAAGAAAGTCAAACTTGATCCTTTCCTAATGGCACCAAGCCCCAGAGACAAGCACTCTAGCATTGAACTGCCCCCTAATCCAAAGTATCCTTTTTGACCGCAGGCCTCAAACCATTTTCTTCTTTACTAGTTTTCTACCTCTTTCCTTAGGATGACTCAGGCACCGTTCCAGACTATAACCAGCTAAAGAAGCAGGAGCTGCAGCCAGGCACAGCTTATAAATTTCGAGTTGCTGGAATCAATGCTTGTGGCCGGGGCCCCTTCAGTGAGATCTCAGCCTTTAAGACTTGTCTGCCTGGTTTTCCAGGGGCTCCTTGTGCTATTAAAATCAGCAAGGTGAGTCTTTTCTATGGGCCACCTTTCTGTTCCTTGTTGGTCAACTGTCTGTCCTAGGGAGGTACATATGAACAGAGCCAGGGGGTGGCTAGACCAAGAGTCTACCAGAGAAGGGCAAGGCAGCCTACATTCACCCTTAGACAAGATACATGCCAGGCTCTCCATTGTTAAATCTTTTATCTAATCTGAAAGTCCCAAGGAGGCCTGGGTCTTTTTAATCTATTTTCAAGTGCAGAAATGAGGCACCAAGAAGCTAAGTGATAAGTTATGGATTAGATAATGGGTTTGGGGAGGGGTGTTATAAAGGCTCTTTAAAGTTCTTTAAAATTTGATGTGGAATATCTGGGTTGTTTTTGTTTTTATTTTTTTATTACATTTGTATTTATGGGGGGGGCATAGTTGTGCCATGGTGCTCATGTGAAGGTCAGAGGAGATCATGTGGGTCAAGGAAATCGAACTCAGTCATCAGGCTTGGCAGCAGACACTTTTACCATACCACTGAGCCATCTCACTGGCCCCTGGAATTTCTATTGTATTGGGAGGAGCTATTTTTATGGGGATTATTAGCAGTTCTAGAAGCTTCTAGCCCTCTTGCTCTGAGCATCTCTGAGCATAGGTAGGATGGGCTAAAGCCACAGTGGCTGAAAATGACAAGGCTTGACTTTATGTCCTGGCTTCTAGAGCCCAGATGGTGCTCACCTCACCTGGGAGCCACCCTCTGTGACCTCCGGCAAGATTATCGAGTACTCTGTGTACCTGGCCATCCAGAGCTCACAGGCCAGTGGTGAGCCCAAGAGCTCTACCCCAGCCCAGCTGGCCTTCATGCGAGTATACTGTGGGCCTAGCCCTTCCTGCCTTGTGCAGTCCTCCAGCCTCTCCAACGCCCACATTGACTATACTACAAAGCCTGCCATCATCTTCCGCATTGCTGCCCGCAATGAAAAGGGCTACGGCCCTGCCACACAAGTGAGGTGGTTGCAAGGTAAGTGTTCACAAGCCTTCTGGGGCAATTTTTAGGGAAGGTACAGAGGGGAGCACTGAGTGGAACAAAGATACCTAACTAGACTAGGGAGGCTTCAGTCATTGGATGAGAGAGTATAGGATATTATAGAAGAGGCTCTTGTGTTCTAGGGGTGGACAGAGGATACCCTGGGATACCTAAAAGTGAGAAAGGTTAGGAAGGGCTAGAAGAAAGCAAAAGCTGTTAGACTCAAGAACAGCATGTCCCAAGGCCCTTAAAATGGGTAGCTCAGGCTGAGACTAGCTCCCAAGAGTTATCTGTCTCAGGAGGGGCATTAAGAGGCAAGATCTGAACCTGAAGGATGATAAGGGCAGTCAGGACTGTGACAAGTGGGATACACCCAAATGTTCTTTTTACCTGAACTGCTGACCGTCCATCCCACTCCTTTCAGAAACCAGTAAAGACAGCTCTGGCACCAAGCCAGCTAGCAAGCGGCCCATGTCGTCTCCAGAAATGTAAGTAGCAAGTCTCTTTCAGGAATCTTCTGTGGGGGATACTTAGAGTAGAAGTAAGCTCCATTTCTCATCAGCTGCTTGGGATTATATCCATACAAGGTCATGAGTTGGTGTTTTTGTGATGTTTTTGGGATCCTTTAATGACAATTCCTTTTCTTTCTATTATATAAGGAAATCTGCTCCAAAGAAGTCTAAGGCTGATGGTCAGTGAGGAAGCTGGCCAGCATCTGGATCCTCCAGACCCCTCTGCTTCAGGAATGCCCTATAGGGCCCACCTTCCCGCCCTGCCCACCTGGCCTTTGCACTTCACCCTCACCAGCTACTGGCCACCATTCAGTCTCCCCCTTTCCCTCTGTTTTTACAATAAAGAAAGCACATTTTACCATTGCTGTTGGGAGGAAGCAGAAGGCAGATTGGAAAGAACGGCGAGTAAGTGCAAGTTGTGCTCCTTCCTTTTCCCTACCTAATGCCCTCCCTGGGTTGAGTATGACTGGACAGTTCAGAGACTTTGGGAAAAGAAATTAAAACTGAAAACAAAAGAGATAGTTCCCATACTTAAGCCTGCACTCGTTTGTAGTTCATTACCCTTGGCCTGA
The DNA here is from genome assembly GCF_011064425.1 of Rattus rattus. Taxonomy (NCBI): domain Eukaryota; kingdom Metazoa; phylum Chordata; class Mammalia; order Rodentia; family Muridae; genus Rattus; species Rattus rattus. The sequence continues at coordinate 128,633,245 of NC_046172.1, forward strand.
GAGACAGCCAAGGGCTGGAGGGGGAAGGGCATCCCCCAAGTTCTCTCAGAGGCTTTTCCCAGCAGGTATCCATCCTGGGTATCTGTCTGACTCTGTTTTGTTTTGTTACTATCCTTGTATTTCCAGCCACCTCCCATCCCTTCTTCAAGCTTAGCCAGACCTATCTCGCCCAGCAAAGTCACAGGAAGCTTAAGTATCTCAGAGGCCTTTGAGTTTCCCACTCAACACCTCTCTCTCCTTACAAAAGAGAGGGGTTGGGGGGTGGGGGAGACTTGGTTGATCTGAGCAGTGGCTGTGAAATCCTCCCAATGGGCACAGAATGGCCCCCAGTAACCCTGGCTTTGGCCTACCTTTTTGAGCCTGGGGGCCCCATCACCAACTGCTGCATTTGTTGTATTTTTTAAGTTGAAATTAATGAAGTTAACATTTTTATTGTAATTTTAGCCTTAGCGTGTGGGGGTTTATCCTTTTTGTTAGCTGTGTACAGAATGTGTATCCTATCTCCTCCCCCACCCTCCATCCTATCCCCCCCTCACCCCCTACCCCCCCCCAGCTAATCATTGGCAGGGGTCTTCCTGGGGAAAAGCTAAAAGAGCAGCTAGAGTAGGAGAGAAACAGAGTGTCTTGGGTGGGACTTGGTAGACACTGCCCCAATATCCTATTGCTAGCCCCTGCCTGCTTCTGGAACAGTGTGAGACAATTAAACTTCATTCCTTGTGGGTTAGCACTTAACATGTAGAGGCTTGGGCTTAAAGGTGGTGTCCACCTTAATCAGCATCACTTGCAGAGACTGACCCTAAACAACACAGCAGGAACAGGGAACAGGTGGGACTTTGACCCCCTTGGAGGCAGCCCAGGATGGCAGTGGGGTATGCCATATCTATCCACAGAGGCTATGGGTAGGTACCAAATACCAACTCAGTAATTAATTTTGTAGCATTGTCCCCAAGCTCTGGATTTTTTTCTCTCTCCAGGACCCAAGTTTTAGGCAATGAGTAATGCTTGCAAGCAAGTTACTGAAGGATTTAAAAATGGACAGCCAATGTGTTCAGCAGCTCTGGCTTGTACCCCCTGGGGCCTCTAGTGTATTGTATTATATTTCTCTGTGGAAAGTCATGTTTAGTCAAATTCGAACCCACTCCGCCTGTTCCCTTTGTTTTCCCTATCCCTTCTCCCGAGCACCCTTTGATTTCTGAGGACAGTACTACCCATTCATCTATTGTAGAGTAACCCTTGTGACTCAATATTACCATAGTGCGATGTTGTTTTGTGCTATTTTGAACAATTAAAAAAGACTTTTTTTGAAATAACCATCTGGTATCTACCGTGTGTCAAGAGTGTCTTGTGACCTTTGGAGATTAGAAGCTGGGACCTGCCCAAGGTTCACTTGCTAGTAGAGGCCTTTTGTAACCAGAAACCATGGGTTTCAAAGAGGGCTCCAGAACAAGGTACACCCCTTGGGCCTCTGTAGACATGGTACCTTATAAGCCTATGGCTGAGGGGCCTCTTGAACAGTTGCTGATTTTGCATTTAGAAATCAGTTCACCTGTCCTTCCACTAAGGCAAACATTTAGTTGGCCATTGGCAGTTTTCCTGGACATGTAAGCCACAGCCTCTATAAACTTCCCACTGTAAGTTCAGGGAGCCTCAGGGGTGTGTATGACACGTAATGAATACTCAACACTGCAGGACCAAATCCTCTGGTATTGTGCACAAGCCAAGCATACAAAGAGTGAGACAGAATTATTAACCCTGGCAGTCCAGTAGCCAGTTGGGTAGTATAGCTATGGTTTGGTTGAATAATGCTAACTGGGCAGAAGACTGGAGATAAGAAAGTCTGGAGATAAGGCACCCCTGGCCTATAGCCAGGTCTAGGTGCCAGAAGGTTGAGAGGAGCAAGCATACCACCCCTGTGCCTCTCCAGGTCCCTGGTTGAGAGAGAAGCTGTGCGGTGACATGTTTCCTCGGTGTCTCAATACTGACATCTCTGCTACTACCTTTATTTTATTTTTTTGAGTCCAAGACTCACTGCATCCCTGGCACTATTATAGACCAGGTAAGCCTCAGACTGCCTCTGCTTCCCAAGTGCTGGATTTAAAGGTTACCACACCCAACCTTTTATTTTAATTATGTGTACTTTTGTGGGTGACTGAGTATGCAGGTTCTCTCAGACAACAAAGACAGTCTTCTGGAGCTGAAGTTACAGGCCAACTTAAGTACTGAGAATTGAACTTGAGTCTTCTGTAAGAGCAGTACACAATCTTTACTGTGTTATCTCTCCAGCCCCATGTGTTGGTATTATTCCTCACCCATTTCAGTACCAAAAGTTGCCTCCTATAGGCTCAGTGCTGCTGTGTGCCTGATAAAGGACCAGTGAGTAGCCCATTTCTTGGTGCTCACATCACCTCTGTGCTCCACAGCAGCACTTCTTAGCATGTGGTATCCATTATGTCTTCCTGACCGGACTCTTCTCTGCCTGAGATGGGACCCAGCCTAGGACAGATAAGGAACAACTTGGGGCTGGGAGCACAGCCTCATTAGGTTTAAAACCTCTAACTAAGGCTTCATGTTGGCATATCATTTTACTGAGTTCTTATAGCTCTATCATCCTTCTAACTCCCCAACACTAGGTAGGAGAGAAAGAAGGTTAGAGAGGAAACAGTATAGACCTCTTGGTGGCCAACAAAATAGACTACTTCCTGTTAATTAGGGTCATCATGTTTCTTGGGGCAAGTCTAATCTTTGTCAGAATGTCCAGCAGTCCAATAATCCAGAAATAGCAAACATAACAGCAGTGGGAGCAGCAGGCAAAAATCACAACCCCTCTAGACCATGAGGCAATCATAGTGAAGGACTGGACAAACTGAAGCAGCCCATATCCCACACATGGGGTTAAAACACAAATTTTATAACTGGGTTTTTAAGCCAAAACTCAATACATTTCCTCCCTTTTAAAATAAAACCTTTTTTCTAATAAGCTAAGTACAGGAAAAACAATTATGAGAACTATCAATTATATTTACAATGTCCAGTCTGTATGTTATGGCAACCTTAGAAAAAGAATTCCACTATCCTATCTTGGTGAGTCCAAAGTTCTATACCTAAATCACTTTCTATCATGACTTGAATTTTATCAACCTAAAAACATCTTAGATCCTAAACAACTTAAGCTTTTATGTCTTTAATCTTTAGTAAGGAAAACTTTATAATTATTTAGTCTTCAACCCCATCAGAGATCTGGGAAAGCTATATTACCTTATTAAACAGGAGGTGCAGAGCAAGCAGCTTCTAAAACTAGAAATGGCAGAGACAGCTGGCTCCCTGGACAGTCCCCAAAGTTCCTCTGTGTCATTGGGGCATTCATTCTTCAGCTCACAGGCCCAGAATATCTGACAGGCTTATCTGTGAAGCAGAAATTTTGAAGGATTGGCCTACTTTGTCTCTGCAAATTGGGCAGTTGACTTTCTAGTATCCTGTTTATCCAGAAGGGCAGTTTTTTGCTCAGTGGCTAGTTTTACCACATTTTTAAAAAAATATTATGTATACATCATACAGCTTTCTGCCTGCATGTGTGCCTCCAGGCTAGAAAAGGGCACCAGATCTTATTATAGATGGTTGTGAGTCACCATGTGGTCGCTGGGAATTGAACTCGGGACCTTGGGAAGAACAGACAGTGGTCTTAACCTCTGAGCCATCCCTCCAGCCCGCTTTACCACATTTGAAGCAACCTACATGTGGAAGTTTGATGCCCATCTTTGTTGAAGTAGATTGGAGTTGCTGCTAGGAGCAGATATAACTGTCAGAAAAGTCTTTTATTATCAAAACATCTTTAAATGCCATAATCTGTGGATCTGCAAAGTGTTTGAAGACTATCATATTTAAATAGATAAATGGGGGAGGATGGTAATGGGGGAGGATGGGGGGAACACTCATAGAGGGTGTGAGGAGGAGGGGAGGATGTTGGCCGGAAACCAGGAAGGGAATAACAATTGAAATGTAAACAAGAAATACTCAAATTTTAATAAAGATGGGAAAAAAAATAGATAAATGTACTTGTTTCTAACTATTTACTCTGCTTAATTTGAAAACATGAGCTAAAATAAAGCTTATTCTGTAATTAACTAACCTTTACCTAACAAGACTAAAAGTAAGATTATTTATAGGTGACTAAATACTAACTTGCATTTTTAATTATACTAAGCAGTTTGCAATAATAGCTTTGATAAGACTTTACATTGTTTAATGAGTTGCATATGTACAAGAGTTGAACAAAATAACCTTAAATTTCTATCAATATACAGTAATCCATTCCAATGTAAAATATTTGAGAATAGTGGATTCAATAAACTACCTTTTATCCTATCATCCTATATCCCCCTCCTTTTTTTAAGTTTTAGCATCCCCTTCTCTCCTCCGCCTCCATAACACTAGATAGGAAAGAAAGATAGGAAAGGATAGAGGTGAGAATCTCTGAATCTAACCTCCTTTATTTTGAATCCTCCCTGACTATGACTAATAACAACTTGAAGCCAACCCCCCTAAATGCCCACAAATATTTATAACCCACCAAGCAACCAAAAACCACCCACCCCACCTCTTGGGAATGAGGCCATTGTGTTCTTAAAATTTGCTTCCTACTGTCTGGTGTGAAGGAAGCTTTTGGGGACTCTTAAGAAAATTGGGATATTGACCAAATCCTGGGAGAGCTGGCTGTTTCACTTGCTGTCCAGTCTCAGTGTGATAGGCTTAACTAAAGTCCTAGCTGAAACAAGTCTGTGAGGCTGAACCATCTTAGCTAGCTAGCTGCTTTAAGGTTGACCTGGATACAAATTTTTGAGGAAACAGTGGGGCAGTTACTGGGTGAGACTGGCTCACCCAGACTACTTGCTCTGTCTTCATTGGTGTATGGTCTGTTTGCCCTGAAAACACACTTTTAAAGGTAATATTGTAGGTGCATTTCTGCATTAACATGTATGGAATGTGTGGTGTACATAAATCAGCTAACAATTTTCTACTTAGTGTTTGAGGAGGTGAAAGGCATCTATCAACTTTATAAGTTCAAACTGTAATATAAATCTCCATTCATGCTATATAAAAGGATAGCATGTAATAAGTCATGAGGACCAGGTAGGCAAGATTCATTGGCTATGCAGAGACATTTATGTCTTAGCTAGCAGGTCTTCCCAGATCATATATAATCTTCATAATTTTTGGTAGTAACCATATGTTTTTTCATTCTCTATAGAAACATAAAGAAAACTGTCCTTCCTTGCATGCCTAAGTCACCCTTGATTAGATAAAATAAAAAGCCTATGGCCTATTGGCAAAGGCAGGAAGTAGAAGGTAGGAGTTCGAGTAGATATAGCACTCTGGAAAAGGCACAGGAGGATTTGCCTTAACTTTAACTTTTTTCAAAACCTATTTTTTTTTCTTTTCTTTTTTTCGGAGCTGGGGACCGAACCCAGGGCCTTGCACTTGCTAGGCAAGCGCTCTACCACTGAGCTAAATCCCCAACCCCTCAAAACCTATTTTTAATGATGGTTCTTAAATGCTTTAACCTCCTTTATAGCTCACCACCCACCAGAGGTAATGGGAAAGAAAAGGTATGGGGAAAGTGGACATGTTTAGAAAGGTTCTTTGGAGCACTTCCTGTCTGTGTTGTCTGGAAATTGACAGTTTAATTCACTGGTTATCGGCAGCTTGATCCACTGGCAAACACTTCATGGATACACCAGCAGTCCAGTTTGGTAGAGACAGCCAGGCCTCAGCCTTGAGGGACCCTGAAGGACTCCAGAAGTTCTCAGCTATGCCTCTCTCAGGAAAGATCACATGAAAGCATTGCACAGCTAGCTCTATAAGCAAGCCTAGCTCAGCCCTCTCACTGTTCATCCAGTCCTATTTATACTCTCTCCAAACATCATGTGTCCTCCATGGGTCCTGCCTCAGCATGTGTATTGCGTCGGCACATGTACCTGTCAGCTGACATCACTGCCAATGAGCCTGAGTCTGCAGTGCGCCACCAGAAGTTTTTTGGTGTCTTTCTCTCTATGGTTTCCTGACAAATGGAGCTCAGTAAGATGGACCAATAATACATGTTTCATTAGCAAAGAATCTTTCATCACATGTCCTTTCATGTGCTTGCTTAATTTAAGCCTCCGTGTCATTTGAGAACTAGGGTGAACATAGAAAGGCTCCTAACAGTTAAGATAACAAAATCAGCTTTTTAGAAACTCAAAGCAATTGCCCATTGAAACCCCAAATATGTATGTGTACAAACTTAAGTTTTCCAAACTCTGCAAAATGAAACACATCCATCTGCCAGGTTTCATTTCTTTTGATACTCCTCAGGTTACTTCCAGTAGGTAATTGAGATTGGTTATACAGAGAACAAGTAAAACACTTTCCTATAATTTTGGACCTGCCAAATGGTAGAAACTATTTTCTTTTTTTTTTTTTAAGTTTATTTATTTTACGTATATGAGAAAAATGTAGATGTCTTAAGACACACATTGGATCCCATTACAGGTGGTTGTGAGCCACCATGTGGTTGGTGGGAGTTGAACTCAGGACCTCTGGGAGAGCAGTCAGTGCTCTTAACCACTGAGCCATCTCTCCAGCTCCAGAAACTATTTTCTTTAAACCTTTACTGTTAACATGGTATTTTTCATGAAAATTTGAGGCTTCTAATACAGTTTCTATTAATAGTACCTTTCCTCATTTTCTCATGCCAGTGGACCTGGCAAACATGTATGAAACCAAATATGAGTAATATAAAATGGATGGTTGTAGAGAGAATATCTTATGTCTGTATGGATGTGGCACCTGTCAATAATAAATCTGATAGCCTATGGCTTAGGCAGGAAATAGGAGGTAGGACCTCCAGGAAGTACTGGGATAAAGCCAGGTGTGGGAAATTCGCCCAGGAAGATGGAGACAAGATGAACACATGGTACCTGAGCACAGGTAACCAACCATGTAGCAGAATGTAGGTTAAAATAAATGGGTGAGCTTAAGTTAGGATTTTAGTTAGAGAAAGGGTAGCTATATGGCCAAGATATTTGTAAATATATTTTGTGTCTGAGTCTTATTTCTGGAAGTATGGGGCTGGGAGGAAGAATTAGGATAAACTTCTATAGATAATATTTCTGATTGCCTGTTACAGATGCATATATAAGTTAATTCTGAATTATCAGGAATAAATGTGGCAGTTTCTATATGCAAAACAACTCTGCATATTGAGAATCAGTAATTATATTAGATTCATCCGTAAGAATCGCATACAACTCTGATTTTTGAACTGAAGTATATGAGATTTGGATCGCTTGGCTTATTTTGTCTGACTAATAGCCTGCCTTTGCCTTCTTATTTGCATAAGTATGAACATAGGTGCTTCAGGAATTGGCATCCCCTTTAGAATACATGGGAGAATGTTCTTTTTATAAACTGCAAATGCTTGCTTTAGTATATTTGTTATTAATTTCTCCCAAATAGTTACTACAAACTCTTTGCCAGTCTTCATTGATTACCCATAATGATATAACTCAGCATTAGTAAGAGACGGTGTTATGGGGGTTGGGTTCAAGCTCAGTGGTGGCGCTTGCCACATGTAAGCGCAAGGCCCTGGAGTTCGGTCCCCAGCCTCGAAAAAAAAAAAAAAAAAAGAGACATTATGAGCTCCAGCTGTGTCTGTAGAGAGAGAATCTCTTATGCACTGTATAAAGCCATCACCTGTCAAATCAAAAGCCTATGGCCAATGAGCTGAGACAGAAAATAAGAGGTGGGAATGCTGGCAGAGAGGAATTCTGGGAAAGGGTGAAGTACAGGAGTCTTTCTAAACTCTGGAAGAGATAGATGCATAAAACTGAGACGGTAACCCGCCATGTTGCACTCGTAGACTAGAGTGATTCACCAGAACACTGGAGGAGACAGTTGCATAAGCCTGAGGAAGGGTAACCAACCAAGTGGAAGACTTAGACTAAAATAAATGGGTACTAAGGTTTTTAGCTAGTCAAGAAACAAGCAAAGCTTTGGCCTATTTATTCATGAAATACTAAGTCTCAAGAGTTGTTATTTCTAGAAACAAAGAACTAGGGTAGAAAACCTCACAGTTACACGAGTCTGTTCCTGATAATTGATATAGTATTACTCTACCTTTTATGATTAATTCAGAAAACTTTTCTATGTCTTTAGTTTTTTATGTGCTAAAAAATTCACTCTATAATACTATCTTTCCTTCGCATAATGAGCCCAGTAGGAGAATGAGTTGAAGGCAAAATAACCAAAATACATTCAAGTTTATGATCAATTCAATCCACAGGCATCTTGTAGTCTCTGTTCTACCAGAGTTAACTCTTTCTGCTTCAGCTGTTATCCATCTTTGACTGTTTAATTCCAAATCTCCTTGTAACATTTGAAATAAATTACTTAACTCATGAGTAGTTAATCCAACTATATACTCCAAGCAATTAATATTTCCCATTGGTTTTTGAAAATCATTAAGAGTTTGCAAGTAGGGTTGGGGATTTGGCTCAGTGGTAGAGCGCTTAAGGCCCTGGGTTTGGTCCCTAGCTCTGAAAAAAAGAAAAGGAAAAAAAAAAAGAGTTTGCAAGTGATCTCTATGACCTTTTGTGGTCAAATTTTTCTGTTGACTTGTAAAGTGTGTGAGATTTTTAATACCTTTTGCTCTGGAAATAATGACTTGGAGACCTGGTATGTTTATTTAAAAGCTTCTTGCACTTTTGCTGGGCAGGGTTCACACCTATTCTAACTCAACTATGCTACCACCCCCATTACCTGCCATCTTGGTTTTGCCCTGGCTGCCCCTACTCCATCTTTTCTTCTATGGTGACTCTTCTCTCATGAATCCTGGCAAATCTCCTTCCTTGGTCCCTACCAGAGACACTTTCTCTGGGATCAGAAGTCCTGCTGCGTCCTCTCTTGCCCAGTTATTGGGCGATCATCTCTTGTTAACCAATCAGATGTGATGGAAAACGATTTTTACACATTGAGACAGGAGATCCTTGACAATGCCAACATCCTGACTGCAGCCAGATGTATGGGTATAGAAATCAACATATAGATAATACACAGCATACAAAACATCCCCCAAAATGGGCAGTAAATTGTTAATCTGCTCTAAACTCCCAGGTGGGTATGCGAGCACTTCTTGCCACCTGCCCTTATGTTCTGGATCCCAACTGGAAAGACACACACATGCAACTTTTTATATTTTAATATGCCTTAACTAGCTCAATTACTGGGCCACTGTCGAACCTCTACATGGCTAACACACTCCCCTCCAATATTCCTAAGTTAACACTATATTTTATCTTTGCTGCCTTGGACCCTTCTTCTGCTTTACCCTTTGCACCTACATTTCGTCCGTCTCTCGCTCCTGCACCTTTCCAGCGTGGTCCATCTCCTATGCCCTTGTCATGGCAGAATGCCCTCTTCCTTCCTGTATTTCTTACCTGGGAATCATAAAAGTCCTGTCTCTGTTTCCTTGTCCAGCCATTAGCTGCTGGCAACTTTATTTTCCAATTAGAGCCAATTGGGGGCAGGGATCCTCAGCACAGATGTTCAGGTTCCCATGTGATTTTGGGAGCCGAATGAACACAAACAGCATTAGAACCAACCTACAATACCTCACCCTTTTTGTCCATTAAAAAGGCCTTTTTTTCTTAGATATACACCGAACATAGTTATAGCAGTTATATAAACTATAAGGTATGATATATATTAATAGCATGCGGTCCATCAATTTTGTTAATTTAGATATTTTATCATCTAACTTAAAGAGTCTATAGTTCTATATTTTAATTAAGTTCTGATTTTAATTTGTATTATCATCTGAAAAACATCTTTTTTAATGTACACCATCCTCAATGTTACGTAACTTGGATTATGAGGCTATAACTAGTCTTCAACCCCACCAGAGATCCGAGAATGAATTATTATCTGAATATGTAGGAAGCACAAGAACCTAGCTTCCAAAATTATATAATTTGGAGAGACAGCTGGCTGTCTAGACAGTCTCTTAATTTCTTATAACGATGGAGTATATGTCTTCAGCCTTCTGGCCCTGGCAGACCTTATGTGAAATAGGAAAATATGAAAGACTAACTTACCCTGTCTTGGTAGAGCTAAGTTGTCGACTATCTCATATGTGTGTCCTTTCCTTGTAGATGAATTTGGGCATTTCTTGCCCAGTGGCTACCTTGTCATAATAAACAACTCCACCTGGAGGTAGTGATGTTCAATATCTTTGAACTGTGAAGAGGGCACTGTGAGAAGCAGACATGTCTCATAGTCAAATGCTTTTTGATAATAAAATAACATTAAATGTCATATTCTGTAGATTTTTGATGTTTTTGAAGATGATCTGTCTATATAAAGTATATAGAGAAACTGTGAAACTTTGACTATTCTTAGTTATTTCTATTTGAATAATATTGAAAACACTTTATTATTATTAAATCAGAATCTAGGTTGGGGATTTAGCTCAGCGGTAGTGCGCTTGCCTAGCAAGCGCAAGGTCCTGGGTTCAGTCCTCAGCTCCGAAAAAAGAAATGCAAAAGAAAAAAATCAGAATCTAATATAACCATGAGTTTACTATCTACCCCTTGTGTTACTTAATCATCCTAAAGTTTGTAATAGCAGTTATAGAAGGACTGAGTCAAAGCCTTGTATTAAGTGAGTTGCATAGGCACAATGCCTATCTAACAATAACAATATTAATTTTAAATTTTGGATCAATGTAAAAATTTATACAAATGAAAATCTTAAAGCTGTATCAATATATAAATTTTGTACCAATGTAAGAAGTTATAACTTCAATTTGTATCAATTATAAAGTTTTCTACCAATGTAAGATTATGGCTATACAATGTTTTGTTTAAGAATAAATTTAATAATACATCCCATATAGTTCCTCCCTGTTCAAAATTATGACCATTTCCAAATTATCCCTTAAAATGACAACCTACCTATAATTTATAAAATAACCATAACCAGACATCCAAACCCAAGGGATCAGGATGACAACTTTCTATGGCTTCTTCTTGTTGAATAGGGGTGATGAAATATTTTAAGGGTGTGAGGAGGGGCAGAAAAATTAGAAAATTTGGTTAGATTTAAGAAAGGTAGCTTTAGCATCTGTTATCCAGTCTCTGTATGCTTAAAAGGCTCAGAACTTGACTGAAATTTAGACTGGATCTGTCTGAAAGGCTAAAAGAACCAAGTCCATCGGGAATCTGCAGTTATTCCTGAAGCTGTTTTGGGAGGCAGGTAGCTGTAACAGTAGGTCATTTCAGTGTCCCTGCAGATGAATTTTGTCAAAGCTGTACATTTTGTAACATATGAATCCTACAACCAAAATGTTTAGTTCTATAAAGATATTTGTATGGATTATATAAGGTGCACAGATCAGTTAAGGATGAATTTTTTGTTTCTTGTTTGAGCAGGTAAAAGACAACTATCCTTTTATGAGTTAATTTGATCAATAACCAATTGTAATAAATCTTCATTCATGCCATGCGAAGGGTGGCATGATGAATCTTAAAGATTCCACAACCAATGTTTTTTTGTCTAATTTTAGCTGAAGTTTTGGCTAGAGACATTTTTATGTCTAAGTCAGTTATTGGTCTGTTCCCATGTCAAGGAAATCAGCGGATCAATTAACTTGTCTTGTTTGATTTTCTCAAAATTTTTGAGATCTTCAGGGGGTCTTCCCCTGTCATATCTGATCCATATGACTCTGGAAGGGGTCCAGAGCCTTTTCTTCTTTCCTATTAACACAAATACAGAGCCTCTTTCCCACAGTAGCATGTCCTTGGTCCAGCAACCTGAAATCATCAAAGGTATAGATTGATTCAATTTAGTAGCTTGACCTCTCTCTCAGAGGATTAATATAACCATCCAACTTAAAAACCACATGCATTTTGATAAAACAATTCAAAGCAATCTAAACAAATAATTATTATCTATTGAGACAATGTTTCTTATCTCCTGCCTTGTTCTTACTCCAGATCAAGGCCTAAGTTTCTACTATCTGTGTGAGATAAGGTTATTCTCCCTATCTCCTACTCTTGACCTACAATTTAAGATCAAAAGCCTTGATTTATTTATTCATCATCTATACTTAAATTCTCCCTTTTATGGAGATTAATATCCCTGTGGTTATATATCCCCTTTCTCGTTATATAACTTGAATTCAAGGTTCACCTATGATTTGGGGAAATGAATTAACACAAATAGCACTAGAACCAATCCACAACACCCAACATTGACTTGTTTTTTTGTTTTTTGTTTTTAAATATTTATTTATTTATTTATAAGTACACTGTAGCTGTCTTCACACCAGAAGAGGGCATGGGATCCCATTACGGATGGTTGTGAGCCACCATGTGGTTGCTGGGATTTGAACTCAGGGCCTCTGGAAGAGCAGTCAGTGCTCTTAACCACTGAGCCATCTCTCCAGCCCAACATTGACTTGTTTTATAGCCCAAATAATTGAATCTCCTCCTGTATTTTTTCAGGAGCAATCTGTAACCCCCAGAATGGCAGAATTCTTTGTATTTCCTCAAACACCTTCTCTAAAGTGTCTGCATCAGAATTAGCCAACAAAATATCATCCATGTAATGATAGTAGATTGAGAAAATTGCTTACAAATTATTCCTAGTGGTTGTTGCATAATATACTGACATAAAGTTGGACTATTCAACATTTTTTCCTGTAGAAACTTTCTTTTTTTTTTTTTTTTTTTTTTTTTCTTTTCGGAGCTGGGGACCGAACAGACAGGGACCTTAACGCTTGCCCTAGCAAGCGCTCTACCCTGAGCTAAATCCCCAACCCTGTGAAGCACTTTCTAACAATATCTATTTAATGGACCACTGTTATTTACAAGTGGTAATGAGAAGCAAAACTTTCTCTATCATGCTCATACAAAGGCGTTGTGAAAAGGCAATCCTTTAAACCAATTACCATTATAGGCTATGACTTAAAGTAACAAAGAAGGTAAAAGGAATTCTAGGCTATAAAGGATCCATTAGTTTGATTATTCTATTCACCACTCTTAAATCTGTTAACATCCTCCATTATCCTGATTTTTCTTAGTTGTGGTTTCTCTGCAGCTTGTTAACTCCTGACTGACCAAAGGGAAATGGCTTGTAGTTTTTGCTGCAGGGCCTTTAGTTTCTGGATGGTCAGGTTACCTTTTATGTTCCTCTTGGGCCTGCACTTATTAGTCTTCCCACAGCATCTGTCCACAAACCCTAGGAAGCCTTGGCTTTCTTTCCAAGGAGAACCGATTGCCACAAGGAGGAGAATTCATCACCACCAGAAATGGCCCCTTCTACACTTCTGTATTGGAAAGTATTGTATTCCTCAAACTTAATGCACCTGGCATTTTGAGCTCCAAGATGTTTAGCAGCTTATTCACAATTTCTTTTCAGATGGCAGAATTTACCACAATTAAAACACTGGGTATTTTGATATCTAAGACCTCTAGCTAGGGGTTGGGGATTTAGCTCAGCGGTAGAGCACTTGCCTAGCAAGCGCAAGGCCCTGGGTTCGGTCCCCAGCTCCGAAAAAAGGAAAAAAGAAAAAGAAGAAAAAGAAGAAAAAAAAAAGACCTCTAGCTATTGCTTGTTCTATAATATTGGCATGATGCTCAAGAAAGCCAATATCAGTTATATCTCTTATCCATTCATCCATTCATGCTGGTCCTGCCTTTAATGGCCTAATAACTCTCTTACATTTGGTATTTGCATTCTCTATCAACATCTGTCTGGCATTGGAGTCTGATACAGCTTTGTTTACAACTGAAACCAATCTCTGCAAGAAATTTTCCAGTGCCTTGTATTATCTTAGTAAATGAGGCAGATCGTTTCCTCCTTAACCTTATCCCAAGCTCTTAAAGCCACCAAATGACATTGTTCTATAACAGCATCATAGCATCATCAACTTGAATTTGTTCTTGTAGGTCAAAATATTGTCTGTCACCAAGCAATTGATCTTTAACAGTATTTGTTTCCCTTGTTCTATTTAATTCTTCTATATTCACAGCTTCCTCCCTCCACCATGTTAACCATTGTAACTACTGACTGACTTCTAGCACAGCTGTTAAACCAGACTCCTATGGTCTTGGGGAATAATTCCATTTTGGGTAGCCCAGCTACTAACTAAACAACAAAGGGGAAATGCATTCGATAGGAACACAGCTTCTTTAAAATGTCTCAGTTCTATCATTTCTATAGGATGGCATGTTATCTCATCATAATCATGATCAGTATTGTTAACAGGCATGCGATGCACAATTCCTGAGAAAACTGGTGGTGACTTTGTAGTCCCAGACCACTCCTCTGGTGGCGCACTTGACTCCAGATTAACCCTTTCTTTTGAAAAGGGTTGTTTTTCTTTAATCTGTTGCCCTGCACAGCATCCTCCTCCCAGCTCTCTACCCCACCCAGGGGCTGCAGGGACTTGAAACTGAAAGTACTCAGGGCACAGGGTGGGACGATAATCTGCCTTCTAGCCCCTGTTTCCCACTTTCATCCTGAAGGAAGTTCCTGCTTTCAGTCACCAGGTCTGAACCCTTTTTATCTTTTCCAGCACTACCCACCTCTCAAGCATTTCAACCTCTACCTGTAACCCCTCTGGTTTCACAGTTATCTCTACAATTCTTTAAAAAATAAGAGAATAGGGTGGAGAGATGGCTCAGTGGCTAAGAGCACTGACTACTCTTCTAGAAGCCCTGAGTTCAAATCCTGGCAATGGGATCTGATGCCCTCTTCTGCTATATCTGAATACAGCGACAGTGTACTCATGTACATAAAATAAATACATTGGGGGCTAGAGAGATGACTCAGTGGTTAAGAGCACTGACTGCTCTTCCAGAAGTCCTGAGTTCAAATCCCAGCAACCACATGGTGGCTCACAACCATCTGTAATGGGATCTGATGCTCTCTTCTGATGTGTCTGAAGACAGCCACAGTGTACTTATAATAAATAAATAAATAAATAAATAAATAAATAAATAAATAAATAAATAAATATGAGAGAATAAAGTGACCCTTCTGGTTTTTCTATTTAATACATTTTTGTTGTTCTTTCTCAGACCCTTCCATATCCAATCACAACTTTTCCAATTGTTCAGCCATTCTCCCAAACTTTTTTGAAATGGAAAACACGAAGAAGACAAAGAAATAGAAAGTCCCCTCTGGGAGCAAAGTGGGAGAGAACCCAGCTGCAGCAGCAGTGGTAATAAACCTTTTGCTGACATTCTGAATCACTATATTCATTCCTTCATACCCTGATGTGTCCTCTACAGCATTAGAAACCATGTTTCCCATAATCCCTACATCTGGGCACCACTTATTGACATATGTATTTTTTATTGGGTTCCTATATCTCTACATCTCTCCCAACCAAACACTAGGTAGGAGAGTAAGATTAGAGCAGAAAGGGAGCAACCTCTTTCAGCCAACAAAATAGAGTACTTTTGCTGATTAGGGTCATCCTGTTTCTTGGGCCAAGTCCAGTCTTTGTCATCAGAATATCCAGCAGTCCAGCAAAACAGCAATCCAGCAATAGCAAATGCAACAGCAGCAGGGGGCAGCAGCCTCAGCAGAGAGAAGGAACAGTAGCCACAGCAGGCCTTCTTGGGGCTCTTGAATCTATACTCTCCAGAGTACCCAGAATTAAACTATCTGCTGGCAAAAAAACATGCCCTGTCACCAAGAGCACAGACAATCATAGTTAATGCTGTGGGTAAAATGAAGCAGCCCTAAATCCTACACCTGGAATAAAACACAAACATTCATATAATATAGTTGGATTTTTAAATAAAACAAAACTTACTACACTTTGTTTGTTGAAGGTATCTTGTCAGTAAAGAGAGCAAAGGGAAGTTCCACTAACCTGTGTAGCTGGTCTTTGCTACTTTGTGGGTTCTTTTTTTCCTGACCTTTATCCCCCAGTTTATCTCCCTAACACCAAATAGGAGAGGAACAAGGATAGAGGGGAGAGAGGAATTAGGAAAATCCCTGAATCTAATTTCTTTTTGTTTCTTCTTTGATCACTGCTACTCACAAACTGTAACCACCCTCCCTAAATGACCAACATTCACCAACCTCTCAGGGCCCTTATTTATGTATTTTCTGAAAAGTTCTAAATTCCAAATATCACACAATCACAGAAATTATCTGCAGCTGGCAAAGCCATGCTTCTGCCAGAGCCCGAGGAGAATGATGACCAACAGCCCAGAGCAGCCCCGCATCCCTACACCTGGGATTAAAACAGAAGCACATTCTTATAATATTCATATGTTTTTAAAGAAACCAAAATTCCAGAATTCTCACTACAAGCCTGCCACAGGCCCAGGAAGAGGAACAATACACTGTCCTACAGAGGACCTTTGAGAACAATGTCCATGGATAGGAGGACATGGGTCAGCAGAGGTGAGTTGTCCAGTGGAGAAGCCTGTGCAGCTCTGTTAAGATATGCGGACACTTAGCTTGGCAGAAGTGTAAGGGTTCTTCCCACCCTGCTCCTCTAGTCATTACCTATGGAGCTACCCTTCTTCCCTGTGTTCAGCTTCTCATCCCACTCTGGAAGGCAAGGAATACAGAGGGCTGGAAGGATGGCTAAAAATAGTTTACTGCTCTTGCAAAGGACCAGAGTTCAGTTCCAAGCTTCTTCATTGAGCAGTTCCAGGAGGAGTCAATGCCTCTGGCCTCCATGGACATCTCATTCACACAGATGCATGCATACATGCACATAATTTAAATATTTTAAAGAAATATATCAGAAGTGCCTTGGGTACAGGTCTCAAAAGACTAAGCTCGAAGCTAGATGTAATGTAACACACTTGTAGTCCGTGCCCTGAGAGGTGGAGGCAAAAGGATCAAGAGTTCAAAACCATTCTTGGTTAATAGAGTTCAAGGTAGCCTGGGATACATGAGATCCTGTAGCAAACAAACCAGCAAACTGAGCTCCAAGGGAGAAAGAGGCATCATAGCGTTTCATCACTCTGCTCCCATGAGACTCAGGGCCAGGGAACCACCCATACTATGATACCAAGGCTCGAACTTGGCCGAGGATGAAAGGAATGATATGTGTGCAAGAGAGTCAGGGAGACAATGGAGATGGATAAATACAGCTGAAGTAAGAGTACACAAGCTTTCCTGGATACAGAGCCAAGGTCCCTTAGGCATGAGCTAGGCTAAGGGTAGATATGAACACAGAGCAGCTACAGCAGACACTAACAGACACTGAGATCACGCTTACTCCCAAGCACCATAAAGAATGAAAAGTCATTCACAACCTGCAAAGCCAGCTAGTAGCCAGAGCCTGGAAGGTAGCAGTCATTGTGAAATGAGCCAACACACAGCTGGGGAGGGGCAGGTAGCACAAGAACATAACCATGCCTCAGAACTGAATTCTTTTTACTGACCAACTCTCAGAACAGCATTGATGAGGCAGAAGGTCTAGTTACTTTACACTCCTGGGTTACAGTCCATCATTAAGAACATGTTCAAGGGGTTGGGGGAGTTTAGCTCAGTGGTAGCCGCTTGCTAGGGAAGTGCAAGGCCCTGGGTTCGGTCCCCAGCTCGAAAAAAAGAACCAAAAAAAAAAAAAAACATGTTCAAGGGGCTGGAGAGATGGCTCAGAGGTTAAGAGCACCCAACTACTCTTCCAGAGGTCCTGAGTTCAATTCCCGGCAACCACACGGTGGCTCACAACCATCTGTAAAGAGATCCGATGTCCTCTTCTGGTGTATCTGAAGACAGCTACAGTGTACTTATATATAATAAATGAATAAATCTTTAAAAAAAAAAGAGCATGTTCAAGGAACTGGAGTGATGATTCAGCAGTTAAATGCACTGTCTGTTCTTTAGAGGACCCAGGTTACATTCCCAGAACCCATGTGGAGACTCACAACCAGCTGTAACTCCAGCCTCAGAGGATCCAATACCCTCTTCTGGCCTCTAAGGACACTGCATGGCATTCTAGTTGGAACTCTCCCTCCACAGAATTCTGCTGGGCAATGAGGGTGCCCAGTGGGTAGCAAGAATGGGGAACAGATTAACCAGCCTGTCGCAGAGCCAAGCTATACTGTGTAGCTAGGAGTCAGACCCAGAGAGCTGGATGATGTCCACTCTTACTCTGCATGGTTACCACCAGTTTTCCCCAAAGCATCCTTGGGGGTGGAGTATCCAGCAACTGGCATCCAGGGCCAATGGTTGTAAATTGCTGGATTCAGACAGTTAAAGCCAAAGGACCAAATTGGCAGAAAGGACTTGCTGACAATATGGGGTCACAGGTTCTCAGGATTCAGGCATTTTCCAAGGCATCCTAACTCCACAATCTGTTGGGATCACCAGCCTCAGCTGACAGGCCCAGACTAGTCTCCTCCCTACTCCCTCCTCATAAGGTCAGTCTTCCTCATCCAATTCCCACCAGGGGCATCTAGCAAGACTGCTCAGTACCAGCCTAGAAGAGCAGGAGGCGGGGTTTGAAAACCCGCCCTCTGTCCCGCCCCTAACTCGGGGCCCTTCGGAACTCCGAGGAGAATCAAGTGGGTGGGACACTGCTAGGTCAGCTGAGTGACAGTCACGAGATCGCGACCAAGTCTGATTTCCTGGAGGAAAGCAGATGATGGACCCAGGACTCCTAGTGTTACAGGTCAGTGGTAGTGGATGATTCCAGTCAACGGTAGGCTCAGAAGCCCATTGAAGAGGTGGGAGTACTGTATCCTTGGCTCGAAGCCCAGTGGTGGAATCAAATAGCTCTGGGGCCTACTGACTTGGTTCAGGAAGTCCCTGTGAAGGAAGAGCTGTGCCTCCCTGCCCTGACTTGAATCACTTCACAGGACATGGAGAAGGAACGGGAGACACTGCAGGTCTGGAAGCAACGTGTGGGACAAGAGCTCGATTCTGTGATCGCTTTCTGGATGGAGCATTCCCATGACCAGGAACACGGGTTAGCTACCCTGCCATGATCCCTCCCCCACATCTCACTTGGATGTGACTCACAGATCTACTGATTTCAGGAGAATAGTGAAGCTATGGAGAAAGGCTCTTTTTTTCCTAACAATGTGTCTCACAGGGGTTTCTTCACATGCCTTGGCCGCGATGGGCAGGTATATGATCACCTCAAATATGTCTGGCTGCAGGGGAGGCAGGTCAGTTTGCATACTTAAGCCGTTCACACAACAATAGGGTATACCCAGGGATACCTAGTATTCCCTCCACCCCAGCTACTCCTCTCTAAACTATGTTCCCTCACAGGTATGGATGTGTTGTCGCTTTTATACAGACTTTGAGCGCTTTGCCGGATGTCGAGCTTCTGGATGCAGCAAAAAGCAGGTTCCATCTCTAACCCCATCTCCCCAGGAGCTTCAGAGGGTTATTTATTCAATGTATCTAAAGGGGTCCAGAGAAGGAAAGGGACTGGGCAGGTTCCAAGGGGCAATATATTCGAAGTCCTCACCTAGCATGCATACCCCCCAACTGCCAGGTGGTGAATTTTTGTTGAGTTATGCCCGGGTGGCACCGCCTGGCAAGAAATGTGCTTTTGTGCTGACCCAGGACGGCCGTCCAGTGAAGGTGCAGCGGACCATTTTCAGCGAGTGCTTCTACACCATGGCCATGAATGAACTGTGGAAAGTAACAGGGGAAATGCATTATCAGGTGTGTGGGAGCCTGTGGGGGCTACAGGCTGTTGGGCAGGAGTGCACTCTGATGACAGGCCTGGGAACCTGCTACAAGTTCATTTATTTCTTTTCCTAACATTTTGTGACCTCCTTGTTTCCTCAGCTCTCTCCCACCTCCTGTATTACTAAAGGGACCCTGGGCAAACAGGGATCTATCAGTGCCCTGTGTCCAGGTAGAAAAGGTTCTCTCTTTGTTCACTGGGCCCTTCTGCCTGAAAGTGACCTGAATCCAGTGCCCCTGAAAGTAGTATTGGGAGGATCTGCTTGGCCTCTGGTGCCTGGCTGTAGGGTTAGCCCTGGAGAGCTGAAGGAAGAGCAGGTATCTTTGGAGAAGAAGCTGAGTCCTGAGCCCCTAGGAGAAGAAGTATGTGTTGTAACAGGGCAGCCTCTCTGGTTTCCCCATAGAGAGAAGCTGTAGAGATGATGGATCAGATCATCCACTGGGTAAGGGAGGACCCAGCTGGGCTGGGCCGGCCTCAGCTCTTGGGAACACTGGCCACAGAGCCCATGGCAGTGCCCATGATGCTGCTCAACCTGGTGGAGCAGCTTGGAGAAGAAGATGAGGAGCTGACCAACAAGTATGCAGAACTAGGGGACTGGTGTGCCCATAGGATTCTTCAGCATGTCCAGGTAGACATGGAGACAGGGGCAAACTGAACTCCATTCTCTCACTCTGCATAGGCCCCTCTACCTGAAGTCATCTGTTCTTCAGCTTTCTAGATAGGTAGATCCAAGGAAGCTCATTCATTTAAAATATAGCCCAAGGCCCTCAGGAAGGTGGAGCCCAGCAAAATGGTTGTGTCCTAAGACAGAAAGAAGAGGCCAGAGCAGCAGGCAACTTCTGAGATCAGGAAAAGAGACTTGATCTATGTTCTTCCCTAGCCTCTCTGGGCATCAAAGTTGGTCTTGCCTTTCTCCTCATTCAGTGTTTTACCCTCCTGGGAGACCCAGACCTAAAGCAAGGATCAGAACCTACTGGGTCCATGGAAGACAATCAGCCATTCCAAAAGTGTTCTGGAGCAGGGCATGGTACACATATCGGTAATTCCAGAACTCTGGAGATGGAAGCAGGAGAATCTAGAGTTCAAGGTCAGCCTTGCTTTTATAGTTTGAGACCAGCCTGGGCTAACCAAGACTATTTCAAAACACACAACCAAAAATGTCCCTTTAGACCTATTGAGTTGGTGTATGACTGGTACCAAGGGTAGAGGAAGGGATTTTTGAAGTTAGATCTTTCTGATTGAGTGACCTGAACTGAAACATCTGTCTTTTTTGTCCCTTTCCTGGCAGAGGGATGGACAAGTTGTACTGGAGAATGTATCAGAGGATGGCAAAGAGCTCCCTGGTTGCCTTGGAAGACATCAGAACCCAGGTGAAGGCATGTGCTAAGCCTATTAGGAAAAAGCTCATCTTTGAGTTTCGGGTATCAGATGGGAGGGATAGCCCTTCTCCCTCCACCAAGGAGCAGATAGTAGGAGGGGATAGCCTGCCCAGGAGTGGACATGGAGTCCAGGCAGAAAAGTAGGGTATCTTGTGACAGAGTTCAAGCATCTCTGACCTTGAGAAGGAAGGAAGGTACCAGGAGCTTAAGCCTTCAGATACCTAGAAAGGGGGAAACCTGATTCTTGCCTTACTTTCCTTCAACTCTCACTAGGCCACACACTGGAAGCTGGCTGGTTTCTGCTCCAGTATGCCCTCAGGAAAGGTGATCCCAAACTTCAAAGGCATATTATTAACAAGTTTCTCTTACTGCCTTTCCACTCTGGATGGGACCCTGAGCACGGAGGCCTCTTCTACTTCCAGGATGCTGATGATCTCTGCCCTACCCAGGTGGGAGTGCCCAGAACATCTTGCAAGAAGCCTATCATGTAGTAGGAGCTGGGTGTGATTGTGCATTCCTTTAATCCTAGCTTTTTTTTGGGAGGCAAAGGCAGGTGGATCTCAGAATTTGAGGCCAGCTTGGTCTACAGAATGAGTTCCAGGACGGACAGAACTGCATAGTGAGATCCTGTCTTAAAAAAAAGCAGCAGGGCTGGGGATTTAGCTCAGTGGTAGAGCGCTACCTAGGGAAGCGCAAGGCCCTGGGTTCGGGTCCCCAGCTCTGGAAAAAAAAAAAAGAACCAAAAAAAAAAAAAAAAAGCAGCAGCAGTAATGAAAAATTTGAACTTAGAGTCTGAATCTTACCATCCCATATCCTAAATCCATTAAAGAAGAGTTTGTGTAAATGCTCATACCAAGACACATGCCCCCTTTGTCTGGTGCCAGTGGCTCAAAGGGCTTTTGGGTGATTCTCAATTGGTGGCAGGCAGGAGTGGAATTGTTCCTCTGATCAATTGTTTTCTGACCTTTCTGGAGATCTGCAGATCTGCTGTACCCAGAAGGGTACAGCAGTGTCCAAAAGGCCTAAAGATAGTGTGACAAGGCAGACAGCATTCAAATTCAAAGACTAAAGGGAGTCTGCCCCAGTACTTGTCTCTCTCTCTTTTTTTTTAAATAAAGGTTTATTTATTTATATGAGTACACTGTAGCTGTCTTCATGTACACCAGAAGAGGGCATCAGATCCCATTACAGATGGCTGTGAGCCACCATGTGGTTGCTGGGACTTGAACTCAGAACCTCTGGAAGAGCAGTCAGTGCTCTTAACCGCTGAGCCATCTCTCCAGCCCCATCTCTCCTTTTTTTTTTTTAAAAAAAAGATTTATTCATTTACTTTTATGTATGTGAGTACATTGTCACCGTCTTCAGACACACCAGAAGAGGGCATCGGATCCCATTACAGATGGTTGTGAGCCACCATGTGGTTGGTGGGAATTGAATTCAGGACCTCTGGAAGAGCAGCCAGTGCTCTTAACCGCTGAGCCATCTCTCCATTCCCCAATGTATTTATTTTATGTACATGAGTACACTGTCACTGAATTCAGACATAGCAGAAGAGGCATCAGATCCCATTACAGATGGTTATGAGTCACCATGTGGTTGCTGGGAATTGAACTCAGGACTTCTGGAAGAGTAGTCAGTGCTCTTAGCCACTGAGCTATCTCTCCAGCCCTTGTCTCCTTTTAAGGTGCTGTTTTGGGTATACGCAAGTCAGAGGGCTAGCCCTACTCTTAAGGACTATTCAAACTCTATTCCCCATCTCTTCCCCCATGATTAAACACCAAGTCCCAAGCCAGACAGACTGAACCAGAGCAGAGGATGTTAAGTGTCCTCCTAAGGCCTACAGGGACCTCAGCTGTCCATCTCTGCTCTGTTCTCAGCTGGAATGGAACATGAAGCTGTGGTGGCCACACACTGAAGCCATGATTGCCTTCCTCATGGGTTACAGGGACAGCGGGGACTCAGCCTTGCTGAACCTCTTCTACCAAGTGGCTGAATACACCTTCCACCAGGTAAGTGCCGTCTCCTTGTCCCTTGGAAGCCCAGGCAGCAAGAGAGGGAGAAGCAGGGGCTGTGTGTAAGGGGGTCCAGGAGGCTTCCCTTCAGCCTCTTCTAACCCATTCACCAGTGTTGCCCTCAGCTGCTCTGAGAGTCCCAAGACTGCCTTTTGTTTGGTGAACCAAGAAGCTCTGCCTCAAGGAATACCCCTTTCTAGCTAATCAGACTCTAATCAAGTAAACAAGCAAACACAGAGACCAATGAGCTGTGGAAAACAAAGCAGATGTCAAATGATACAGAACTTTCTTATAGAGGGGACAGGGAAGATTTTGTGAGCAAGGATCCAAGCAAAGCAGGGCAGGGTGTATCTATTGAACAGAAGTGAAACTTTGGGGGGGGGTACAGCCAAGTGGGTTCCACGTAGCAGGAACATCCTTGATCTGCCAGTTCCAGTAAGCCTGAGCCTTGACAGGGAGTACAACAGCTAGGATGTCAGGCTGGTAAATCACCAGCTGGATTCTCCTTCCCATCCCTTCCAAGTGTGTGTGTGTGTGTGTGTGTGTGTGTGTGTGTGTGTGTGTGTGTGTGTGTGAGAGAGAGAGAGAGAGAGAGAGAGAGAGAGAGAGAGAGAATCTTTGCCTCTCAGTGGTGGGATTATAAGTATGCTATCCTTGACTTGTTTTTATATGGGTTCTGGGACCAAACTTAGGTTTTCCTGTTTACAAGGCACTTTTTTGTTTGTTTTTGTTTTTCAAGACAGGGCTTCTCTGTATAGTCCTGGCTGTCCTGAAACTCACTCTGTAGGCCGGGCTGGTCTCAAACTCACAGATCTGCCTGACTTTAGCTTCCTTGGTACCTGGGATTAAAGGCATGTGCCACCACTGCCCAGTTAGTTTGCAAAGCACTTTACTGACTGAAGTATATCTCTTGGCCCAACAGATGAGTTTAAGAGGCTGTAGTTCAGAAGAGAGAAATTTGGCTTGCTACCTTGCTAGGTGTCATAAAAATGTAGGTACAGGGACTAAGTCACTACCCAAAGACTATACATGGACTGACCCTGGACTCCAACCTCATAGGTAGCAATGAATATCCTAGTAAGAGCATCAGTGGAAGGGGAAGCCCTGGGTCCTGCCAAGACTGAACCCCCAGTGAACTAGACTGTTGGGGGGAGGGCGGCAATGGGGGGAGGATGGGGAGGGGAATCCCATATAGAAGGGGAGGGGGAGGGGTTAGGGGGATGTTTGCCCGGAAACCGGGAAAGGGAATAACATTCGAAATGTATATAAGAAATACTCAAGTTAATAAAGAAAAAATGGGGAAAAAATGTAGGTAACCTGGTGGTACATATCTGTAATCCTAGTCCTTGAGTGGCTGGAACCATATCACAGCATAGAGACCAGCCTGGTCTACAAGAGTAAGTTTGAGACTTAACCAGCTACATAGGGAGATCTTGTCTCAAATAAACAAATAACAACAACAATAGATAGTATGGAGAGTCAAGAGTAAGGTAAATTTTTTAATATAGAAGGTAAAGAGGAGGGGCTGGAGAGATGGCTCAGCGGTTAAGAGCACTGACTGCTCTTCCATAGGTCCTGAGTTCAATTCCCACCAACCACATGGTGGCTCACAACCATCTGTAATGGGATCTGATGCCCTCTTCTGGTGCGTCTTACATATATAAAATAAATCTTGGGCTGGAGAGATGGCTCAGCGGTTAAGAGCACCCGACTGCTCTTCCAGAGGTCATGAGTTCAATTCCCAGCAACCACATGGTGGCTCACAACCATCTGTAAAGAGATCTGATGCCCTCTTCTGGTGTATCTGAAGACAGCTACAGTGTACTTATATGTAATAAATAAATAAATCTTAAAAAAAAATAAATCTTTTTTTTTTAAAGAAGGTAAAGAGGAGAAAGAATCAGGATTATTGAAGAAGACTAGAATCAATCATGAACTAGAAAAGAAACCAAATCAAGGTCCTCCAGAGGGTCATATACCTAATGGAGGTAGTGTTCTTGAAGACTACTGATGTATTTCTAAAGTAACTATCCCAGTGGTTACCCTACAACTGTATCAGAGACTTTCATTCTACGATTGTGGCTTTGGTTCTAGAAGAAAATGACAATTTGTGTGATTATTTTTTGGTGTCTCATGTAACCTAAGGTGACCATAATTTCAATATGTAGTTAAAGATAACCTTATACTTCCTCCTCCTATCTCCTCCACCTTGACTCCTGGGTACTGGGATTCAGGTGTATGCTACTACATTTGGCTGGTTTGTACTAACTAACTGAACTCCAGCTGGATTTTATTGTGATTAGATGCAAAACAAACAAAAAAAACAAAAACAAAACAAAAAAAAACCAAGCCATGTTTTATTACATTGTATGTAAACAAGCAACTGGAGCTGTCTCAAATACTCACCCCTACTTCCAAATGACATCAGCCATTAGGTTGCATTGCTGCCTGAATACAGAATACATTCATTAAGGATATGGGTTAGAAGCTACCAATCTTAATCATAAAATGAGATAAGAATGTACTTGAACAAGATGGAGATGACAGTAAACAATTCCAAAAGCCACTGTGCATCCCTGTATTCTCAGCACTTGGAAGGCCAAGGTAGGAGGACTGTGAGTTCAAAGCCTGTCTGTGCTGCTGTCTCAAATGAGAACAAGAAAAATGAATTGCAAAAGTTATAATCAACAGGTAGATAGTAATTAAGCCAAAATTCAGGTGGTCAAGGAACAATCCACAGAACAACATCAACTTGAGAACTTGTTAGTTTTCCTTCTTCCTGCCCCTCATTATTTTGTGTCAGATCTAGTTAAAAATAAAGGCATGAGCCAGTTATGGAGCATGCTTTTAGTGCCAGCAATGAGGAGGCAGAGGTTTAAAGATCTCTATTGAGTTCCAGGCCAGCCTGAGCCACATAGAAAATTCCAGAACAGCCAGGGATACATAGTGAGACTTTTCTCAACAATAAATACATAATAAGGACAAGGCTACTCAAAAGTTAAAAAGACTACCCCCAGCCTTGACCCCTAAGGGCTTAACCCCTGTCCAGGGGCCTGCAACTAAGTGGGGTCCTGCTAGGCAGAGGTTCTGGGTTCTGTGCTCCTTGGGGAACAGAAATGAGTTCATTCAGGTGGGGTGGGGCAGCCTGGATTGTCTGACCATTTTCTGCACATGCTGCTTCTGAACCACAAACAGTATAAAATTGATGGTTTTTTTCTTTTTGAAAAAAAAAAGTTAAAAAGAATAGATATGGAGCTGGTTATACCTCACTTGAAGAATGTACCACCACTAACCACTCTTTGAGACAAAATCTGGACTGGTCTTGAACTTATTCTCCTGCCTCAAACTCCTGAGTAATGAGATTACAGACATGAACCATCACACAGTTTAAAATGTACAACTCCTGTCACAAGTTAAAGGAACATTTTAGTAATAAACTTTAATGCAATTGGCTTGTTCTGTAAGCCTTCTAAGAAGCGGTTCTACTTAACTGTTTTATCAGTGAGAGCAAAATTGGAAGGAATGTATAAGGAACTGGGCTACATTTTGGGGAAGTGAAAAGCCTCAGTGAAAGAATGGGGTATACAATGAATGGGTCTGTCCAGCCAGCTGATCTGAAGCATCAGACCCACTGGACAGGGTCAAAAGAAGTGAGAGATATGCTCAGAACCTATGGTCAAGACAGGCAGAAGACCAGGTTGGCCTGAATCTTACAGAAATGTGTCAAGCCTTCGCCTCCTGAGGATTGGTTGGGACTAAAGGCATGCCCCATTACACTGGGCTAAAGGAAAGTCTTGGAGTCATAATAAATTCTTGGTATGCAAGGACAGGAGTTATGTGTCTCTGCCTGTAACCCAACTTTTAAACCAAAGGCCTGTGAAGTAGGGGACATGAACTCCAGAAAGGTCACTAGTTGCAACGTTTGCTGGCAGGTCAATCTAGGATTCTTTGGATTTTGTTTGTTTTTCTTTTCTTTTTTTAAACTTAGATACGGTAATAATGTATCTTTTTTAAGTGTTCAAATTTTTTAAAGCACTTTTTTTTAAAGATTTATTTATTTATTTCATGTATGTGAGTACACTGTAGCTGTCTTCAGACACACCAGAAGAAGGCATCAGATCCCATTACAGATGGTTGTGAGCCACCATGTGGTTGCTGGGAACTGAACTCAGGACCTCTGGAAGAGCAGTCGCTGCTCTTAACCGCTGAGCCATCGCTTCAGCCCCCTTAAGTGTTCAATTTTAAGTATTAGATAACACACCACAATTAAATATAGAGCACCTGTTCTCTCAGTGTTGAGGCACACAGACTGCAGCCCCTCCCCCATCAGGTTACATGCTAAGGCTTACTATTCCCAGCTTTCATGTTTTTCCAGGATGTGGTTCACTAAAAGTACTGATTTGTGAAACTGCGCTCTTTTTACTCTAACCATTGGTACTTGCGCAAAGGGGACAGCAAGGGCCTCTTCCTCAACCGGTGACATTCGGGTGGATCCGACCAGACACTAGCTGTCATTATCTCTTTATTCTAGTTTCGTGATCCTGAGTACGGGGAATGGTTTGGCTACCTGAACCAAGAGGGAAAGGTGGCCCTTACCATCAAAGGAGGTCCTTTTAAAGGTGAGCGAGGAACGGGGCGAGACTGAAGGGGTTTGTGGCACCCGGCTTGCCGGGTCCTCCCAACCCCGGGGTTCATTCTCCCCACAGGCTGCTTCCATGTGCCGCGGTGCCTGGCCATGTGCGAGCAGATTTTGGGAGCCCTACTCCAACGCCTTGGGCCCGCCCCCCTCGGCTCCTTGCCCGCTGTCCCCACTCGCGAAGGCTCGAAATAAAGCTGATCCTGTTCCACGTGCTTGTGTGCGCACTTCTGTGGGCCCCGCGGGAGGGTACAACTACTCCTCATGCTGTTGGCCTTGCCTTATCTTCACCACGGCTTCAAACGCACCACCAGAGCGCTGCTCCACCGCGCCCAATTGGCTCTAAGTGCCACGCTCATTGGTTGTGCAGTTTGGAGGTGAATCCCATAGCTGAGTACTTCCGCTGCAGGCCGGCTGGAGCGGCCCACCTCTTCCGCTGTTGCCCCAGGTTCCTGGCCCCAGTCCCAGCCCCGGCTCTTATCGTCCCTACCCTGTTTCTGAGTGGCCGCCGAGCGCACGCGTTCAGGATCCACAGGGACCCACGAGCTCCGCCGCCGCCGTGATGAACATCCGCAATGCTAGGGTGAGGTGACGGGGGAGCCAGCCTTGTCCACACAGACTGGGCGCTTTACCGGGTGACCGCGTGAGCATGCTATCGAGGGATCTGGTGCTGTGGCCCTGTAGGTCTGGCCGGCGGACCTTAAGGCTGCTGCAGCCTGCTTTAGACATCTCGCAATTATCCCGCGTTTCTCTAATTCAGGTCTCGTTGAGTGGGCTCCAGTCTTGGAACTGGAGCATTTTGCACGCCGCATAGAAACCCAGCTTGTGCGGTCGTATAGTAGCAACTCTGCCCTGCCCAGGGGAAAGGGAGGCCCAGAGATCGACAGAGAACAAGGGTCACACGTGTGTGGCCCTCTTAGTCACTGCAGCCCCGGACTAACCGTGTCCCACTGTCATGCAGCCCGAGGACCTGATGAACATGCAGCACTGCAACCTTCTGTGTCTGCCTGAGAACTACCAGATGAAGTATTATTTCTATCATGGCCTCTCTTGGCCCCAGGTGAGCAGCTTTTGCGTTTTGTAGGAGTGTAGGGTGCAACAGGAGGGAAATGTGGGTCTGAGTAAGCCAAACGCAGTGGGCAAGGGTATAAGAACCTTAGTACAGTGAGGCCCTTGTTGATGGGGAAGCCTGGTAAATGAAAGGGTGTATGTAGGAACTGTAGGCTCTACAGAGATGGGATTCTCACCTGTGCCTACTCTTTTCCAGATAAAGAAAAAGTACGAGTGTAGAGTAGTGAAACCAGGCCCCTTGCATTCCAATCATTACTAGATGTCACAACTCACCATTTTTTTTTGCAGCTTCCCACTGTCCCACACAGTAGGAGGCTGGCAGTGAGCTGTATCCTGCTGCTTACTCTACCTGACTTCCTTATCCTTTCTGTCACCAGCTTTCTTACATTGCTGAGGATGAGAATGGGAAGATTGTGGGATACGTCTTGGCTAAAATGTGAGTCACCAAGGTGGAAGAAAAGACCTTAATACTAAGATGAGGTGTTGAGGAACTTGGACAAAGGCTTTGGAGAAGGGAATTGGAAGCTGTAAATTAGTTTGAGAGGCGTTCTCTGTTGTCCAGATTGGCACTCACTGTGTAACTCAGGCTGACCTCAAACTTAATAGCAGTCTTCATGCTGAGCCTTCTCAATGCTGGGATTTCTGTGCTTAGCACTATGGATTTTGTTTGTGTGTGTGTGTATGTTTTTTTTTTTTTTTGGTTCTTTTTTTCGGAGCTGGGGACCGAACCCAGGGCCTTGCGCTTCCTAGGCAAGCGCTCTACCACTGAGCTAAATCCCCAACCCCGTTTTTGTTTTTTAATTAATAGGTTTGTAGGGTAACTTTAAGCTGACAGAAAAATTGAGCAGAAGATACAGAGTTTTTCCATACACTCCTCCTCTACATTTGTTTTTTTCACTACCATGTATGGTACACTTGTTAGAAGTGAGAAACGAACACAGATTTCATTAAACAGATTCCTGTTTTTATTGTTATATCTCTATCTGTGTTGCACACTCTCTGAATTGGGCAGTTAAAGAGTATCCATCCCTCCATCCACCTCCTACAACAAGGTCACCTTTTCATAATGATGCAGAGTTGGAATAGTAGTGTATAGCTCTTTCAAACTGTCTCTCCTCACTTAGTGCTCTGCAGTCAGCATCATTCTTTTTGTGGCTTGACAGCTGAGTTTTGGGGATGACTATTGTAAGGTGATCTGTTGACACTGCACATATCTTGTAGGTGTAGCATAGTCATGATTGGTTATTCTGATTCAGAAGTTCCTAGCTGTTCTCTTTTTGGATCTGGGGTGCTGTAGGATCAACCACAAAGAGTTTGTGTACCTGCTGTGCACAGGTGTTCCAGATAGACAGTACCCATACCAGGCTCCTTTCTAGCTTTCTCTTCTAGGGAAGAGGACCCAGACGATGTGCCTCATGGACATATCACCTCACTGGTGAGTAGAGCTACTGAGGGTTTGGAAGAGGTGGATTGGACATAATTGAAGGAGCCACAGTGGTTGCACTTCTATCCAATTTTCTTCTCTCAGGCTGTGAAACGTTCCCACCGGCGCCTTGGCCTGGCTCAGAAGCTGATGGACCAGGCCTCTCGAGCTATGATAGAAAACTTCAATGCCAAATATGTCTCCCTGCATGTCAGGAAGAGGTGGAAGCCAAGTTGGGGAAAGGGCAATGCTGGGAAGTGGGGAGGAAGGGGCAATGCTGGGAAGTGGGAAGGAAGGGCACCCAATTGATAATGGTTCTGGGGTTTACTGCCTTCATAAGAATATGGGGAAATAGTGGGAAAGGGGAGGGGGCAAGGAAGAAGGGCAGGATATCACCTGTCAACCTGCCTGGCCAAGTTTGTGAAGCTCAGCAATGCCTTTTTCCCCTACAGTAACCGAGCTGCCCTACATCTCTATTCCAATACCCTCAACTTTCAGTAAGTACATCAAGATATTTTCTTTAAGTGGCATGATCCATCCAGTTTGCTGGGCTGAGAAAGGGGTTGAGGGACTCTAGACATTGCTGGGAGGGTTTCTGTATACTCATTGGCTATTGACTGACCTGAAGAAAGCATCTGTTTTCTCTGTGTGTGGTAAAGGAGGGTCCAATATATGCTGGGTATAGGAGGGGTGGCTTGGTACTGGTGAGACTGGTGAAGGGCAGTGTGGTAAAGGACTCACAGGGCTTCTCTGTGATAGTCTGGGAGTAAAGAGAGATAGACTAGAGCATGAGCAAAGGCTGAGAAATGGCTGGCTCAGGAAGCATCAAGTAAGAGCAGATGAAAGGGGACAGCAAGGAAAGGGGGCCATGAGCAAAAGCAATGAGGGATCTATTGCTCTGAGTGTTCTGATGGCTGAGGGCAGGACTCTGGACATGACTAACTCTATGAAGAGAGGACTCAGTAGTACCTAGTGCCACTTGAAAGTGAGGCTCGAATAGACTAACTTGAGGAACCACTGAGCCACACTAGACTTTGAGGGGGTCCAGTGAAGATGACACCATTGGAACAGGGTGGTGGTCTTCAGCTTTTCAGGGTTCAACATCCATATTCATGGAGGGACTTTTGACCTAGTTAAGGTGCCTCTGTGCGGGGTTGGGGATTTAGCTCAGTGGTAGAGGGCTTGCCTAGGAAGGGCAAGGCCCTGGGTTCGGTCCCCAGCTCCGAAAAAAAAAAAAAAGAACCAAAAAAAAAAAAAGATGCCTCTGTGGCAGGAACTGCTTTACCTGCTAAGTCAGCAGTTCCCAGCTGGGAATGGTAGTACATGTCTCTTAATCTCTGCACTCAAAGTGGAGGACTGTGGGTTGCAGTCCCAGCATAGGGAGTTCCAGGTTAGTCTCAACCACATAGCAAGACCCTGTCTCAAAAGATGGGTGCTGAGGAGATAGCTTAATTGTGAGGACTTGTGTTTGATGCCTGGCACTCATGTATAAAAGCCACATACAGTGCCCTGTACCTATTATCCTAGTGCTGAAGAGGTTAAGACAAGAGAATCCCTAGGGTTCACTAATCAACAAGTCTAGTTGAATGGACAAGTTCCAGATTCAGTGAGAGACCCTATTTTGAAAAAAATAAGATGGAAAGCAACTGAGGAAGTTACCCAACATGTATCCCTAAAGACTGGCAAGGAATCTTCCTAGGTCATCAACGGGTTTCTCTTCCAGTGTCAGGGATACTTAATTGGGCACACACACCTCCCTCCCCTCATCCATCTAGTGAGTAACCAGGTTGTCTATGATGACCATCTACATGCAGATACAGTGTCCCTCTTTCCTAGCAGAGGAACTATGTGTTCAGTAAATAACAGGGAGCAGGTCAGGGAGAGGAAGGCAGAATTAAGGGCTTCAACTCAATACACAAGTCCTTGATGGTTGGGCTAGGGACAAAGTGGTAGCAAGTCTAGGAATCAGAAGTGCCCTGGATGCTACATGCTATTTGGCTTTACTTGAAGAGCAGAGAAAACTATCATAGCTGTTGAACAAGAGTCCATTCAAATGAAAAACAAAAAGGAGAAACCCATTTACACTGGCTTTTTGCCTCTACAAAGGTCCTACAGGGGGAGATGACTTTTACCCCAGTAGCCTAAGAACCTGGAGAATTTGCCCCTAGGCATGTGTCTTGATCCTACCCCCAGGATCAGCGAAGTGGAGCCCAAATACTATGCAGATGGGGAAGATGCATATGCAATGAAGCGGGACCTCACGCAGATGGCTGATGAGGTAAGAGTTCAGCCAGGCCAGGGCAGCAATTCCAGCAGTAGAGGAGATTCTGTACTTGGGAAAGGTGGCTATTTTCAGTGAGACCACAGAAAATGCAGATGTCAAAGAGCTGTGAGACAGAATGAGGCAGTGGCGACTAGAGGCAAGACTGAGACTGAGTGTCAGCTTTTGTGGTTGTAAAGCTAGGAATCAGAGCCCCTCTTTCCCTTACTCCCTAAGCTGTCAAGTCAGGGCATGGCCTTCATTGACTGTAAAGGAGGCCATGGGATGCTTTCTGGGGAAGAAGTCTGGAGATGGGTGGAATAGGAGAGACAGTAGGAAGATTTTTTTTTTTTTTTTACAGAGGAATTGGGACTACTATGGTTGGGGGCAGCCTGCTCAGATCTAGGATTAAACTGGGCTAGGGAGAAAGGGTCTCTCTGACCAAGCCTCCTGGAAAGGCACTGCTCTGTCTTGGGGGCTCCCTAGCAGCATATTTGAGGGCAATAGAACTCATGTCATTTTACAGATGAAGCAGGCTTAGGACAGAGGTAGGATTGAACTACATTTCTACCCAGTCCTATTTCCTGCCTTGGCCCTACCACTTCTCACTGTGTCCCTTCCCCCAGCCAGCCCCAGGGCCTGGCTCCTCTTGTCTCCTGTCTGGAGACTTAGGCCCTGTCTCTTTCCACCTTCCCTCTGGGCTCCGGCGGCAGCTGAGGCGGCACCTGGAGCTGAAGGAAAAGGGCAGGCACATGGTGCTGTCGGCCATGGAGAACAAGCATGGAGAACAAAGGCAACGTGCTTCTGAGCTCAGGAGAGGCCTGTCGTGAGGAGAAGGGCCTGACTGCTGAGGATAGTGGTGGGGACAGCAAGGACCTCAGTGAGGTCAGTGAGACCACAGAAAGCACAGATGTCAAAGACAGCTCAGAGGCCTCTGATTCTGCCTCCTAGAACCTGCCCTACCCGGTCCCAACCTCACCCCATGTGCTTTTTACAATAAATGTCACCCAGTGGCCTTGGGAAATTTGTGAATGTGCATAGTGGGGTATGCTTTTTTTCCAGCTCCTATATGGCAGGGATACTATCTTCACAGCCCAGAGCGTACTGAGCTCACAAGTCAAACGTTTGAGGATGGGACCCCAATCTGGCTTCCTTCAACAACTGAGTTGGAGTTGGCAGATAAACTGTCTTGGGTGCCATATTCTCATGTCACTTTCCTGGCCTTCTACAGGTCTCTGTAACATCTTTAGTAATTTTCTAGGGCTGAATAAAATGATTTCTTGGGTTTTCTATTCAGCCTCACATTTCAGAGGTAGCTCCCCTACCTTGATGTTCTTTGCTGCATTGCTTTACCCTCTCAGCCCTTTACTCCTAGTCATACTTGCTCTCTCATCAGTAGGAGCTCCAGTTTATACCTCCTGGACCCCAAGTGCCTAAGTCCAACTCTTCTTTGCACTTATCTGGAAAGATCCTAGCTGGATCCTGGCCTATTCAGTTACCCAGTTGCTCAGGCTATTCCTATCTGTAGCCTTTTTAAAATTTTTTTTGTGAAACAGGATCTCTTCATTAGCCCAAGCTGGCCTGGAACTCATTACGTAGCCCAGGCTGGCCTCAAACCTATGCCAATCCTGCCTCAGACTCTAACGTGCTGGGATTACAGGCGTGAACCACTCCTCCATTAATATTTTATATTTGCTGTGAGGCAGTGGTGGCACACTCCTTTAATCCCAGCACTTGGGAGGCAGAGGCAGGTGGATCTGTCTTTTAAGCTCCAAACTAGCCTGGTCTACAAAATGAGTTCAGGACAAGGCTATGCAGAAAAACAAGACAATTCTATGCTTTATCTAGTTCTTGACTACCATCAGGATACCCTCAATGTCTTGTAATATTTCTGCAGTTTCTGGTAGGTGCATAAAGTCAAATAAAATTGAACTAAAAAGAAAATGTGAGTCCACCCCACTTCCGAATGCTTTATCACACCCTCATCCTTGCATTAACATTTGCTCCTCTAAACGTACGCGTGGTTTCTAGACCATCACTAGTGGCTCCTAGGTCCTAGGTGGTGGGCTCTCCTTGGGCCACTCACCTAACTGCAATGCACCTTTATATAAGAACTGTCACTATACTAATAAT
Organism: Rattus rattus; assembly: GCF_011064425.1. Lineage (NCBI taxonomy): Eukaryota > Metazoa > Chordata > Mammalia > Rodentia > Muridae > Rattus > Rattus rattus. The sequence continues at coordinate 128,667,876 of NC_046172.1, forward strand.
GTCCTTGGTCCTGCAAGTGACAAAGCGACCCGCCACTATGTGGAATAATTTGTTCTGGAGCTTAGTACTTTATTTGGTTGTACAAATCATTTATTAGAAACTGAGAAACAAGCGACTAAAGGACAAGAGCCCGGGGAAGAAAATTCGCAGCAGCAGCAGCAGCAGCAGTCGCAGCCACAGCCCCAATTCTGATTCAAGCGAAACTGCGTTCTGGTTGGCTAAGTCAGCGGCTTGTTCCACCCAGCGTGCTGATGTCGGTTCCTGTTCGCAAGCCGGTGACGTTCTTAGTTCTCAGGCTCTGATTGGTTCTGCAGCACTAGACCCACCGCCCTGAAGCAGGGCGGCCGACGTGCGCACTGGCTCGGCCGTGCCCTAATGGTGGGTGGGGGAGCTTGCGGATTCTCTTTAGGCGCTTAAGGAAGCTTCTCGAGGCCGGCCCTCTTCGCTGGTTGCTTAGGTGTCATTGGCGGCCAGCTGAAGCTCTGCTGTCTGCCCCGCCCGTAGTCGTTTAGGTTTCCTGGGCGGAGGTAGGAGCAGTGAAGGGGGAAACCGCAGCCCTGCGAAGCCTTGGGGGCCCAACATTTCCCCTGCTTCAGCGGCATCCGCCTCTTTCATTGTGAGCGGAGGCTGGGGGTGACTCCAGGGACACCTCTTCAGGTCTTACATTCACTGCCTAATCTTTTTTTTTTTTTTTTTAAGCATTATTTGTTTTACGTATATGAGGACATTGTCACTGTTTTCAGACACACCAGAAGCGGGCATCAGATCCCTTTCCAGATGGTTGTGAGCCACCATGTGGTTGCTGGGAATTGGACTCAGAAACTTTGGAAGGGCAGTTAGTGCTTCGAACCCCTGTGCCATCTCCAACCCCCACCCCAATCCTTTTATTCTCTTCCAAGCCCCACTATCCTTAGGGTTCCGTCTCATCTTCCTCTGTCCAGAGTAGCCAGCCAGTCTGATCACATCAGCCCTGTGGTCATAATCCTTCAGGACCAAGTGTACATTCTTCACATATTAAAAAATGTTTTTTGCAGAGTTCTGGAGACAAGGCAGGCAGCTCTGAGTGTATTCTGATAAGTGTGTGGAAGTCAAATATGTGGGCTATTATAGTTTCATGCTGAATATAAACATTTCGGTGTTTGACTGGCCTGCATAGTGATGCCCTGTCATAAATAATCCTGTATATCTAACCCTCGCTTTCCTTTTAAAGATTTAGTGTGGTGGGGCAGGGGGAGTGTGGGCACCTGTAGAGAGGGCATTAGATACCCTAGAAGTGAAGTATTAAGTGGTTGTGAGCAGCTTTTGAATTTTAAAACTGAATTCTGTCCTCTGGAAGAGCTCTTTAACCACTGTAACCACCTCCATTGCCTATCTTATTGGATTTTGTTTTTGTTTGTCTTGACAGTCTCCATATATAGCTCTGATCTATGCCTCTAGGTGAACATAACCTCACCCAGTTTATCTGATTTTTGAGACAGGGTCTCTATAGCTTAGTTTAGTTTGCAAATCACCCTGCAACTCTGGCTTGCCTCTAAGCCACCACCCACCAGCTCCCACCCTGTCCTGCAGGCTTTTAGATTCTCAAAACTGGAGCTAGCTAGATGGGGTAGTGCTGCTTGTGTTTAGTCTCAGCACTCAGAGATAGAAGTTCAAGGTAGCCTGGTCTACGTAGTACTAGTTTAACCAGAGCTACTGAAAGATACCATATCTCAAAAAGCCAAGAAGGATGCTAAGGAGATGGTTCAGTGGGAGCACTTGTTGCTCTTGTAGAGAATCCGAGTTTGATTCCCAGCACCCACATGGAGGTTCACAATCATCTGTAATTCTAGGATCTAGAGATTCTGATTCCTCTTTTGTTACCCATGGGCAATGTGCACACATACAAATTGCACATATGTATACACATAAAATTAGATTAATAAATCTAATTTAAAAGAATTTAGAAGCCAAAACGGAACAGGCCAGGTGTGCTAGTACATGCCATTAATCCCAGCACTTACGAGGCAGAGACAAACTGATCTCTATGAGTTTGAGGCCAGCCTGGTTTCCACAGTAGGTTCCAGGACAGCCAGACCCTGTCATACATAATGAGACCCTGTCTCCAAACAAAAGGAACAGGAGCTAAAGGTACAGAGAACAGTTTTACTCATGGCTTCAGATGCCAAGCAAATGTTCTAAAAACAGCCAGTTGCTTAAGTTTTCTGTTTTGCTTTTCATTTCATTGCAAAAGGCTGAATGGGGTACCATTCAGATTTCTGGAATAAGGACTGAGAACATTTGAAGGCCAGTTCAGTAGCCATTTCTTGTGTGCCTGAATCCTGGTTTGGCTCTGCTGGTTAGATGAGGGACTTCTAAAGATTAGTTAAGGATCAGATAGAAGGGAAGACAGGTAGGATGGGTTGCTTAAATAAAGGTGTTGGTGCCTGGTTTCCCTTAGTATGAGGCACTGTTGAAATAAATGTCCTGACAAAGTGAGTTCACAAGGATGGGTGTCCATTCATGTTCTGTGTGGAGGATACAGGCTTACTTACCTTGGTGGAAGATTCCAATATTGCTGCTTCTGAGACGAGCTTCTGGAAGTCTTGGACCTGGGCTTGTCAACATCTAGGTAGCTTCCAGACCATTTCTTCAAGGCTTTGACAGCATCTTAGAGAAGGGTTTTGGTATTGGGAGCAAATGAAGACCAATAACATGATTGAGCACAGTTAAAAGTCCAGAATAGTCTCCCTGCCATGTCAGGCTCATATGTGCTCATGTGCACTTTGACATTCATGCATGCAAATACAGGTCTGGACTCCCTTGTATTAGTACCTTCAAACATGCTTCCTAAGTGTCTTGCCTATTGCCCACCGTCTATATACCCCAGGGCTTTCTCTCCAATGAACTGAAGACAGATGGCTTGTCACCTGACTCCTGCCTTCCTAATTGACTAGAAGAGCCTGGTCTGCTTGTGTACACGTATAATCCCAGCACTTGGGGCAGAGGCCGAAAGATTGCTTCAAGTTTGAGGCTAGCCTGGATTGTGTAAAGCCAGCCAGGCCTACACAGTGAAGCCCTGTGAATGAGACAAAACAAAACATGACAAATTGATGAGTAGATTAGAGTTGATGGGGGTGAATGAAATCACCATTATCGTTGGATAAAGGAGGCAATAGGAGTTCTTCCCAGGCTGGTTCAAAGCCCCCCACTGGTATAGGTCTTACAGGTGCAAAATAGAAGAGAAAAGAGACAAAAAAGAGTCTCTTCCGGCAGCAGGAAGTGGTAGCTACCTATGGGGAAATGAAGCTAGTTCTTTCCTTTGGGGCTGAGTAGAAGGGGAACTATAGCTGAACCCTGCTCCCTCCCCCTCAGGGGGCCCAGAGGGAACGCTGGCCTGCAGTCCTCTGGGGAACTTCCCATCCAGCTGTCTGGACTTCCTTAGGCCTCACTCTGGGTTATGACTCCGGAAGGAGGGTGGCATCTGATGTCCAGGAAGGCTGGGGAAGCAGACCACCTAGGAACAGTCTTGAGCCTGTAGCAGCTATGGTGCCATTGTCCATTAGTATTGAGGGCCAGTGGCCATAAGGGTGTGGTCTGACACTGGGGACCACAGATAGGTTTCTGCAGATAATGAGGAACAGCAGCAGGTGGTCCCAGACATGTTGTTCTCTTGCATTACTGTTTTATGTTGACGCTTTGGACTCAAGGTGATTTAGATAGAGGAGCAACTTGCCTTAAGAGAGATGAGCCTGAAAAGGGGTACCTAGTCTTTCAGAGGCTCACCAGGGCAGTGCCAGGTTCAAGTTGCCCCGCCCCTCTAGGGACCTGCTGAGGGCGGAGCTGGCAGGGCTGGCAAGGCGGAGCCCGTGGAGGGTGCTGGCTTTAGCACCCCTGGTCCCTGCGCTTGGCGGTCTCGCCTCGCTGCTTCCGCGTGGAAGCTTTGGGACTTGGTGCAATCGCCCCTCGGCCATGGCGGCGCACGGGAAGTTGCGGCGGGAGCGGGGACTGCAACCCGAGTATGAAGCACAGGTCAAAGGTGAGAGGGTGCTTTAGTCCTGGTTTACTGCGGAGACCCCGAGTATCCGCTGCTGATCTCAGATACTCCTGAAGCGGGGTGGAGGAGGGAGCTCAAACCCTGCTTCTTGGAGCCTCTTTGGCCTCAACTGCGCGCCCATGCTCTCCCTCCCTCCTACTTAGCCAACTTGGGTCGCCTGCTGCTCACTCAGGCAGCAATTACTGTGGTAGCCCGAGGTAAGGGCAGACTGAAAGGGTGGCTTTCTAGCTGGAGTTGAATGGGCCACCTTGACTTTGTTGGTAGCCTGACACCTTACTCTTAACACCACTAGAATCCATGAATTCTTAGCACCTTCACCTCCCTTTGACACTGTGTTAGCTTGCAGGTTTAGGGTGGTTGGCCTTGGGTCAGGCTAGGAGACTGAAAGTGGGTTAGAGAAATTCAACTGGGATGGCTTTACAGCCTTAGGCTATTAAACTTCTAGATTTGGGCAAACACTTCTAAGCAAATCACATGCAAATGAACTTGAGTTCTTAGCTGACAGCTTCATTTCTTCAGGGTGTGGTAAGTAACTCTTGCACAGGAAAGGAGGCAGCGTCTAAACGACCCCCCCTCCCCCAGTTTTTTGTTGCCTCCAGATATCTTGACTCCTTACCACTTTCAAAGATTCTGTATTTTACATATTGTGGATACAAGTGCAGAGAAGCATAGTGACTGTCACACAGCACAATGGCTCACAAGAGAAGGAATGAAATGACCCTTGGAGTTTTCCAACCTGTAGATGAAATTCCAGTGCACTTATTTGGTGCAAGCAATTTATAACAAAGTGTATCTTCATGATGTGTTGCTGTTACAGTGGAGAGTATAACTGCCTTTGAAAGTTTGACCCAGTCCTCCTCATCTTGGTGTCCAGAGCCAGCTTGAGGTGATTGCAGAGAGTGAGCCAGCAGATGGAGACAATGATTCCATCCTACTTCCTCAAAATGTCCTGAAGCCCAAGGACCTTGAAACGTCTTCAGTCAGCAAACACAGACCAGTTCCCATCGAGAGAAACTGGAGTTGGGCCCTAGAATATCTTTAAAATGGCCCTTGCTTATTCAGGGTGTTCAGCCTTCTTGGCTATTATTTTTCACCAACCTCCTTCAAAAGAAAAGTCTTCTAATTATGCTGTAACAAGGGCATTATCTTGACACTCTAGTTTCTAAAAGGTCAGCATAATAGTGGTTTGCTTTACTGGGCAGCAGAAGTGAGAGTGAATGCCTGGCTCACAGGAAGTGCTGGGGGCCAATGCAAATATGCAGGATTTCTCACTCCTTTTTGTCAACTGTTCTTTAGTTTGATTGTTTGTCTGCTTGTTTGTTTGTTTGGGTGGGTGGGTGGGTGAGTAGGATTGGAGTAGATAGAGCAGGAGAATCTTAAACTCATTCTTTTATGAGGGCTGGCCTGCAACTTGCAACATCCTCTGCCTCAAACTTCCAGGGCTAGAATGACAAGCATGTGCCACCATACCCAGCTGCCAGGTTTCTTTGAATACATCTGTTTTGCTGCAGACTCTGGGAATACCTTATTGTATAGGAGAGAAGCAGTCCTTGCCCTTCTGTGATTCACAGGTCTGAGGAGAGAAAAATAGTAAATAACCCAGTGCATAGCTAATTTCATGTATAATGATAGCCACTACAAAGGACAACCATGGTGCCAAGAGCACAATGGGGCTAAAACAAGGGCCAGAGCTAGCTTGGTTGAAGATCAGGGTTCTTTGAGCTGAGATCTGAAAGCTCTGCCATGCCACAACCTAGAGTCTTGGAACAGCAGTTTCTTGCTTTCTGTGGACCTCAGATACAATTGGCTAGTAATCTATAGCTCTTTGACGCCAACTGGTGTGCATGTTCAGAACCAGAAGTGCTATTGCCATTACTGGAGAATCCACACAATACTGTGGTCTGCTGGTGCACTTAGCGTTGTGCAGCTGTAATAGGCCCCTCCCTGAATAGCACATCCCTTCTGGAGGACAGGACAGGCACTGCAAGGAAGGGCCTGCTGGATCCTCTTGGGACCCTACTTGAACTTAAATTACCATTCTTCCACACCTGTTATTCTCATTTAGTGGAGATTCTCCTGATAGAAGTCAGCACCATTAGCATTCATCCTAGTGAGTGGCTGGCACTGCCCACTTCAGAGACAGGGGACTGGTGTCAGTAACACTTGGTATTGTGGGCTCTGCTTTGCATTGGCTTTGGTATTGGGAGTTTTCATTATACATACATACATACATATATATATATATATATATATATATATATATATATATATATATATATATATATATATATATATATATATATCAGCTTCCATCTGCCTAACTTGTCCCCTTGGTGGAAATTTAACAATTTCAGTGACCTGGTTAAAGGTGAGCCCTAAAACCCACTCCCAAAGGAGGCCAGTGGGTAATATAGAAGGTTGATGAGTGGGCTATGCATGCAGCTGAATTGAGAGCATTTGAATTTAAGAAGTCAGTACTACCATAGGGTGGACTCTGAGACCACGAGGGACACACTAAGGAAATCAGAAGGAGATGGGTCTGGATAGGAGATACCTAACAAGGCTTTTCATTTCATAGCCCCAGGAAAGTCACTGTCAGAACAGAAGTCCACCCATTTCAGTCTTTTACAAAGTGGATTTCTTTGAACAGCTACACCTGGGACTTGCCTTTCAGACTGGCTCTCTAACCCACCATCTTTTCCTTAGACAAGTGAAATGTAGTAGCTGCTCCTTGGGCTCTATACAATAACTAGAGGGAACCTGAAAATGAGATGAGTCCACTCTTTGGCTTATATCCAGATGAGAATTCTAGACCACAAACTTTTGGTCATCTTCTCCCCTCCCAGATTCCTCTCCCTTGCTTTTTGTATACTTTTAAAAACATTTATTTATTTTCTGTATGAGTGCTCAATCTGCATGTACACCTGCATGCCAGAAGAGGGCATAAGATCCTAGGATAGAAGGTGGTAAGCCATCATATGGTTGCTGGGAATTGAACTCAGGACCTCTGGAAGAGGTGCTCTTAACCGCTGAGCCACCTTTCCAGCCCCTTGTATACTTTTTAAAAAGGCAGTTTCTTGTGTAGCCCAGGATAACTTCAAACTCACAGTGTAGCCAAAGATGACCTTGAATTTTATATTCCTGCTCTGTGTCTTGAGTATTGGGATTGTAGTGCACCATTACGCTTGGCCTGTGCATCCATCTTATAAGTACCCATTGCTCCTAGTCATTTTACCATGAATCTTTTCCCATGCTATCTGTTCCCCACCATGGTCCCAGCTCTAGAGGAACAGGGACTGTCTAGAATATGTCTGGAATGAAATAGATACAAAATCAGCATTCCACTAAATGAAGAAACCAAGTAGTGTCCTGTTCTGAGGATAAAGCTGAAGATCTGTCTATTGATATCTTGTTTACCAGAAACCGAGACAGTGCGTGTCTATGTATTCTATGTATTGAGGTGTGGGCTGTGGTGCTCATCTGGGCCCTTGGTCTGGGGAATGGGGACACAGTGGTGCTAGAGCTCACAGGTTAGGCAGCTTTTTGCTTTAGATGTGGGTGAAGTAAGAAGTATTGCCAAATCAGGCCAGAGATAAGATGTCAAAAGCCCTGTGGTAGTGTGGGGCCACCAGCTATGACTCCCCTATAGGACAGAGGGAAAATTCCTGGGGGAGGGGGATAACTGTCAGTAGAAACAACAGGCAGAAAACTTAGTCCAGCCCCTTCTGTCCCTTCATTTATCAACCTTGACCATGGTCATGGCTCTTACTATGGGACAGGTTTGACCTGACCAAAGTCTCTCCAGGCTTGGTGGAGTGCTTCAGCAGTCCTGCCCCTGAGCAACTTCTTGTATCTGTACAGAAGCCATGGAACAGAGTTTTCTGTCTTAGGGCCCTTCCCAAGTGCACAGGGGCTTCTGAACCTGGGTACTTTACTTCATGGTACACTTATTTCTTCTGTTCTTAGCTCTAGTTTTTAACTCAGGTGCCAGGGAGCCTTTGTTATGGACAGGATTTCTGTCTGTCTGTCTGTCTGTCTCTCCTTCTCCTCCTTCTTTCTGGTCTGGTCAGCCCACCCTGAATTGAGGTCCCATTGCAGTGATGCGCGGGCAGTTGAGTGAGCAGCTTCATTGCCTGGAGCTTCAGGGAGAGCTGCGACGGGATTTGCTGCTGGAGCTAGCTGAGTTCATGCGGCGTCGAGCGGAGGTGGAGCTGGAGTATTCTCGGGGCCTGGACAAGTTGGCTGAACGCTTTACTAGCCGCAGTGGACGCCTTGGAGGCAGCAGCCGGGAGCAGCAAAGTTTCCGGTAGGTACCACACTGGCAGTAGTGCCTTGCAGGGCCTGAGATCTAGGCTCCTTTCTGAGTACTCTTCTGCTACAGGAAGGAGCCAACTCTCCTGTCACCCTTGCACTGCTGGGCTATGCTGCTGGAACACACTCGGCAGCAGAGTCGGGAAAGTGCTACCCTCAGTGAGGTGCTGGCTGGACCTCTGGCACAGCGCCTGAGTCACATCGCCGAGGATGTAGGACGCATTGTCAAAAAGGTAGGGACTGTGGAAGGCCTCAGAATCCAACCAAAAAAGAAAAAAGGAAAAGAAAAAAAAGCGATGGGGAATCTATCTGAGGCATGGTGAGGCGGGAGAGCAGGGTGGTGAAACCACAGCCCTAAGTTGGCTCATACCAATCTGAGGTGGGATGAGTTGTCACAGGATGGTGGGAGGCATTAAGTAGGGGAATGCTATGGTCACAAATTCCCCTTCATCTCTAGAGTAAGGACCTGGTGCAGCAACTGCAGGATGAGCTCCTGGAGGTGGTCTCAGAACTCCAGACAGTAAGCAGGACCTACTGTCTGCTGACAACGGGAAGCAGAAACAGCCCCAAGCCATTGCATCTCCTAGTCAGGCTCAAGAAAATGGATGCTCATGGGAGACCTGAGTCTTGAGTCTGGGGGGCAACAGGCTTGGGCCCCTCTATGCTGTGGGAACAGAGTGGTTAAATAACAACATATTTAGGTGAAATGGCCCAAGTCTCAGATCTGAATCTTGGGGGCACTAAGTGGGGCTTAGGGGGACTCTTCTTGGTCATGACCTTCAGCAGGGCTACCTTGCCTGGGCCTCCCTGCAGACCAAGAAGACATACCATGTATACCACTTGGAGAGCATGAATGCTGAGACTAAACTTCGGGAAGCTGAGAGGCAAGAGGAGAAGCGGTCAGGCAAGAGTGCCTTGCCCACCACTACTGCTGCCTCTGCCACCACCACCACCATCACCATTGAGACAGAGCTCCACCGAAAGGGCTCTCTCAAGAAAGGAGGGCGGCTAGTGGAGAAGGTGGGCCTGGAAGGCCATGGGCCTCCCATCTCTGCCCATCTCAGATAGCACTGGCCTCTGGCCTTTGTCCTTACAAGTCCCTGGGGTAAAAAAGAGTAGGGGAACAGCCATAGGCCTCTAGCAAGATTCTTCCTTCCTGGTCAGACCTGAAGGCTCTGGGACATAGAAAGACAATGGCAGCATTGGGTTACAGATGTTTCAGCAGACCCGAAAGATGGGTAAAGACCACTGGGTCATGATAGATGATTCTGTCACATCATGCTCCACGCTTGTTGTCCCAGAGCCTTGCTGAAGCAGAGAGCTATAGTACTCTAAGCTATATATAGAGAGAACTTTTTCCTGCTAGCTTCTAAGTTTTTAGGGGCACAAGAACTCAGGATGAGTGAATGGGTGCCATTTCTCAAGAAGAAGCATTCAAGGGGACCCTTTGGAAAGAGTGGGGAGGCATCATGCTAAGTGGGGTTGAGGACAATGACTTTTGTTCTGTGCCATCCCTATGTGGAGCCTAAGTGGCTTTCTCATACATCCTCCTAGCTCTTATCTCCATCACGGGGTCTGCATATGAATGCCTTTTACTTAACCATCTGTTTCCATGTGACCTGATTCCACTTTGGAGAATAACAGTGAGGCATGTTGGGGACTCAAACCAAGGCAAGGGCAGTGGGTGGCAGGGAGAGGGTTCAGCCCTTGCCAAGAGATCAAAAGTAGCTAGTGAAGAGCTAAGGAGTCAAGATAGGTTATGGGGATTGAGTGGGAGACTGTGCACAGTAAGGCTAAGCACTGAGGGTGCACCAAGGGTTGGTGTGTGGCAGAGTAAAGAAGTTTGTGTATTAAACATGAGCTTAATACCTGCAGCACATTAGGTGTGCTTGTCTGCAGAAGGAGTGGGAAAAAGTGGAGATAAGAGTGGTCTCTAAGTGGGTAACCCTGGTGTGCCTTGTCTTGAACAGCGTCAGGCCAAGTTCTTGGAACATAAACTTAAATGCACCAAGGCCCGAAATGAGTACCTGCTCAGCCTGGCCAGTGTCAATGCTGCTGTCAGCAACTACTACTTACACGATATCTTGGACCTCATGGATGTAAGTTTTGTGGGGGCAAGCAGGTGGAGGTCATGGTATTGGAGCTTAAGTGCTTGGAGTCCTTGACTCTTGCTGTGGGGCCACAACAATGTTTGCTTGCTTCTTCCCAGTGCTGTGACACAGGTTTCCACTTGGCCCTGGAGCAGGCCCTCCGGAGCTACACAGCCGCTGAAAGCCGCACCCAAACCTCTCAGATGCAGGGTTTAGGCAGTCTGGAAGAGGCTCTGGAGGCCTTGGATCCTCCAGGGGACAAAGCCAAAGTGCTTGAGGTTCATGCCATGGCCTTCTGTCCCCCTCTACGTTTTGACTACCAGCCCCATGAAGGTGATGAGGTGAGGGTCAGTTTATTCCACCCACCACTGCTGCCACCCTTAAGGACAAAGCATGATTTCAAAGGGTTTCGTGATCTCTAGACTTCATGCTACTGTGAGTCAGTCACACAAATTACGTTTCTTTAAAATGAAACAAAACAAACAAGAAGTTCCAGGATGCTGAAAGTTCTTATTTCTCAGTCCTCCAATCTATAGCCTCTAGCCCATTAGAACAGTTTGCTGTGGCAGCTCACTTAGGGAGCTGCCCTCAAACATAATACCACCACTACAACAGTCCAAATGTTCACCATGACTGTCCATATACTATACATTGAAAACTGTTCTTAGCCATGTATGACAATGCATGCCTGTTATTCTAGCACTGGGAAAACTAAGGTTGGAGAATTATCCTAAATTTAAGGCTAGCCTGGGTTACATAGTGAAGTCCCCTTAGGCTTCTATGTAAAATCCTGTCTACAAACAGACAAACTGAGAACAGAAAAAGATTTGTAACAAACACTTGGGAAGATGTACAGCATGTAGCACCATTTCTAATTAGACATCTGTACTCTTCCCAGGAGCTTTTAGGATAGTCTTTCTCCTCTGATGTGAAGTTCCATGATGCTTTTGCCTTGGGGATCCATTTTCCCTCTTGGTGCTAAGCAATGAGTGTGCCTGTCGGCTTGAGGCTCTTGCATTCCTTTGATATTCTCTTATTTCTCCTCTCCAAATCCCCACACCTGCCTTGTACTTGGATCTCATGGGTTGATTGATTCTCTAATTTCCTTCTATTTTGCCTTTTCTGTTTCCCAACTCTGTTAGAGATTTCTTTTTGGACTCTCTTCCAACTCTTTGCTGATTTTAAAATAAATTCACTGATGGGCAGTGGAGGTGCACACCTTTAATCCAGCGCTGGGAGGTAGAGTCAGGCAGATCTCTGAGTGTGAGATCAGCCTGGACTACAGAATGAGTTCCAGGACAGCTACAGAGAAACATAGAATCCTGTCCTAAAAAAATAAGTCTCTGTGTGTGTGTGTGTGTGTGTGTGTGTGTGTGTGTGTGTGTGTGTGTGTGTGTGTGTGTGTGTGTGTGTATGTGTGTGTGTGTGTGTGTGTGTGTGTGTGTGTGTGTGAGAGAGAGAGAGAGAGAGAGAGAGAGAGAGTGTGTGTGTGTGTATCTGTATACAAGTGTTTACAAAAGTCAGAAGAGGGCATTGGATCTCTTGGTGCTGGATTATAAGCAGTTGTGAGCTGCCTGTGTGCTGGGAACAAAACTCTGTGTTCTTCTGCAAAAGGAGTAATCACTTTTAACCACTGGGCTATCTCTTTAGCCTCCACTATGTTTGGTTTTAGATAGATCATTGTTTAATATTTTTAACATTGTGTGTGTGTAAATATATATAATGTCGTGTGTGTGGGTACTTGTTAAGATCAAAAGAGGGCAGTAGATCACATGGAACTAAGTTACAGGTGGTTGTGAGCCACCTAACGTGGGTTCTAGAAACTAAACTCGGGTCCTTTGGGAGAATAGCAAGTGCTCTTAACTGCTAAACCAGTTCTCTAGTCCAATAGATCACATTTTTTTAACTGAAAAAAATAAAATTTATTATTTCTGATATTTTCAAGTGCAGACTTCAGTGCTGTTAAGGTACATTTGCATTTTATGAGGCTGTCACCCTGTCTATTATTTTCTTACACATAATTTGTCTCCAATAAATACTTAGGACTGCATTGCTGACCCTCCAGCTTTTGGAACTCACTATTCTGCTACCTCTGTGAACTTGGCTACAGCACTGACACATAAAGGTCTTCCCTAGTAGTGGCCTTATACAGCATTTGTCTTGTAGTAGGGACTGACTCATTTTTCCTTCCTTCCTTTTTTTTGGGAGGGTGGGTGGGTGGATGGAGAGCAACAGGGCCTCTCTGTAGATTTGGCTGTCCTAGGAACTAGCTCTGTAGACCAGTCTGGCTTCTAACTTAAAAATCCTCCTGCCTCTGCCTCTGCCTCCAGAGTGCTGGGATTAATGACATGCACCACTACTGCCTGGCTTCTTTTTTCACATGACATATATTTTATGTGTTCCTTTGTATTGGTATTTGAGGCTTACTGAAGGTAATCTTTTAGTTCAATCCCTAGCACGCCATAAACCTGGCATGATGGTGAATGTCTGTCATCCTAGCACTCAGGAGTTAGAGGCAAGCAAGAGAGATGTGCCCTGTTTCCTCATACCAATCCTTAGTGTCCCACCTGAGCTCTGTGCTCTTACCTAGTCCTCAGTCCTTCCCTGGTACCATCCGCTACAGGTGGCTGAGATCCAGGTTGAGATGGAACTTCGGGATGAGATTTTGCCCAGAGCCCAAAACATCCAAAGTCGCCTGGACCAAAAGACCATTGAGACAGAAGAGGCATGGATGGTCAACCTGGCATGGGAACAGGCCCTAGGGTTTTCTCTCAGCTTCTGTTGCCCTGACAGTTCCTTTCTAGCTGGCAATAGCTTTCCTCGTTCTGCAGATTTAGGCTTATTTCCTCCCATACTATCCTGACTTACTGCACCTGCACTGTCCCCTCAGGTGAATAAGACACTGAAGGCAACACTTCAGGCTCTGCTAGAGGTGGTGGCATCAGAGGATGGAGATATACTGGACTCTTTGCAGGCCAGCCCCTCCACTGAGTCCCTCAAGTCTACAAGCTCAGACCCAGGCACCCGACAGGCAGGCCGCAGACGGAACCAGCAGCAGGAGACAGAAACCTTCTATATTACGGTGGGGCTGGACAGGCGGGACAGGGCCATAAAGGGCAGCACAGAGAGAGGGGGCTGAGTCGAGGTTGAAATTAGGGGCTCTTTGGGTTTCTCAGAAGCTGCAGGAATATCTGAGTGGCCGGAGCATCCTTGCCAAGCTGCAGGCCAAGCATGAAAAGCTCCAGGAAGCCATACAACGAGGTGGGTCCTATTCCAGGCATACCCTTTCTGGGGCCCAAAGCTGCCCCTTCCGTGTCCCTCTGATCTAGCCCATGCTCCTCTCTGACTGGAGAGATTGTTTGGCATGCAGAAACTAACCCAGCACAGGTCATTGGATCATCCTGAGCTTCCAGTCTAAGCCTCTCTCTGGGCTTTATTGAAGCTTTCCAGTCTGAAAGACAAGCCAATATTTTCTCCTCTCCAGGTAACAAGGAAGAGCAAGAGACATCTTGGTGAGTCCTACATGGGGTGCTGGCCTATTCACAGATCCCCAAGTTTCCTATTCTAGCTGCACAACTCTAGTTCTACTGCCACCACCCTGTGGCCCTAACACCCCAATTTGTCCAGGAGGTTCAGGGCCTGTGGTATGGGATAGGGTTGGAGAGACTTCTCCATGGCTTGTTCCTCTAAGAAGCAATTCCCATTCTTCTCAGGACCCAATGCACAGAGAGAAAATTCCATAAGAGCCACCACCCCTATCCTGGATCCCAGTGTACCCAGAGACTTTTTGGAGGTGATCTAGAGAAGTTTATCCAGGTACTTGGTTTGTCCTACACTCCAACTCATTAGAGACCATTTCTGTTCATTCTAATCTTTCTCCAGCTTTGGTTGCCCAAGCAACTGCCTAATCTCAGTGTTCTCTAGTTCCAACCATCTTGGGTGGAGCTCAAGTGTTCCTTCCTGTGCAGGCTATTGCCAGCCTTGCTGAGGTCTCCCTGTGCTTCCTCTACCAATTAAAGGGAACTCTGTTTGCTTCTTATTGTTGTTTGTCTTTGCTTCTTGTTTTCTGAGACAGAGTCTCACTCTGTAGACCAGTCTGCCCTAAAACTCAGAGATCAGCCTGCCTCTGCCTCCCAAGTATTGGGATTAAAGGGTATGTATACCACCATATCCAGCTTTAAAGGAAGCACTTAAAGAACTCAGAAAACCTGGGGCTCTAACATTTTTAGGGATGAGATGTTGAGAGTTCTCCCCTGTGATTAGGATCAGCATAAGATGCTTATAGGCCATACTTCTGGCCCAAATTTTGGCAATTCTAAACAGACAAAAAAAAAAAAAAAAGGAATGCAGCAGAAATCTGAAAGAGCTAGGTTATGGTGGTGCAGCCTATAATCCTAGCACTTAGGATATCAAGGCTAGCCTCAGCTTCATACTAAGTTTTAGGTCAAGCTGGGATTAATGAGGGGCTGTCTCAAAGGGGAGGAAGGAAAAAAAGTGTCATTTGCAAATGTGTCATGTACCTAGAACATTCATAAGAATCAGACATTTAAATGAACAAATATGTTTTGCAGTGCTCTTTGAAGATCAACATCTAGATTTTGATTACCTTATTACACTTATTTAAGATTTATTTATATTATTTATATATTTATTAAATGGTTTGCAAATAAAAGGTAAAATGCCATCTCAATGGCACCAGCAAATCAGTTTCTTCACAGAGATTCCAGTAAACCCCACTGTAACACTATTAAGAGAAAAGTGATAGAATGATCAGGGGTCCTGTATATCCTAATGAAATAAATGTGTTCTTTGTCCCCAGAGCACAGGCCAACCTGTGCCCCTTGTGGTGAAGAGCTGTATCCGCTTCATTAACCTCAATGGTAAGTGTAGCTTATCTTCTGCCATGCTAGCACTGGGTATTTGTGGAGAAAGGGATTCTGCCTGTCAGCTCCTTGTCCTTCACAGGCCTGCAACATGAAGGCATCTTCCGGGTATCAGGTGCCCAGGCCCGGATATTGAGATCCGAGATGCCTTTGAAAGAGGTGAGAACTGATGGACAAATGTGGCAGTGGCTTCAGTAGGTACAAGTTAACTCCTTATTTTAGCATGTTACCCTCCACAGGGGAGGACCCTCTGGTGGAAGGCTGTACTACCCATGACCTAGACTCAGTGGCTGGGGTACTAAAGCTGTACTTCCGGAGCCTGGAGCCCCCACTGTTCCCCTTGGACATGTTTAATGAGCTGCTGGCTTCAGCAGGTAAGCCCTGAGGCCAGCTAGGTAGGAGAGCCACCCCTTACTGCTATTGTCTACAGCTTTACTCAGTCTGCTCTCTTGGGCTGCCTTGGCCACAGAACTGGAAGTTGTGGGGGAGCGGGTAGAGCTTGTGAGCCATCTACTATCCAGACTACCCAGACCTGTGCTAGTGGTCTTGCGATATCTCTTCACCTTCCTCAACCAGTGAGTACTTCTGGTGAGCCAGCTGGCTGTTGGGGTTGGAGGGGTCACTAGTGCTGGAGCTCCCTGCCTGTGACCTGCATGTTTCCCCAGCCTGGCCCAGTACAGCGATGAGAACATGATGGACTCCTACAACTTGGCTGTATGTTTTGGGCCCACACTGTTGCCTGTGCCTGCTGGGCAGGACCCTGTAGCCTTGCAGGGCCGAGTGAACCAGCTGGTCCAGACCCTTATCCTGCAACCAGCATGGGTTTTCCCACCCACAGCCATGCTACCAGGTCCCATCTATGAGAAGTGCATGGCACCACCTACTGCCAGCTGCCTGGGGTATGCTTGGGGGCTTCTTGGGGGGAAAGGGAGTCTAGTGGAGGCAAGTCTGCCTTACTCTGCTTGAAACATCAGGGATGGCCAGTTGGAGAGCCTTGCTGGGGAGCCAGAGCTGGAATTGAAAACTGGGACCAAAGCTCAGGAAGATGGTGAGAAAGGAGCAGGGAAACGACCCCCATCTTCTTCCTGTGTACCCACTCTACCCTCAGCCAGACCCTCTCTTCCCCATAGACTCAGAGGGAGTTGTGGAGGCTGTGGCCTGCTTTGCTTACACTGGCCGCACGGCCCAGGAGCTGACATTCCAGCAAGGGGATACGCTGAGATTGTATGCTCGGGCATCAAGTGACTGGTGGCGAGGGGAGCATGCTGGTGTGCAGGGGCTCATTCCCCATAAGTACATCACACTTTCTGAGGGGTGAGTGAGCTGTAGCCCTAGGGAGGGTCCCATTGTATCTGCCTTGGATGTCCTGGGCTTTGACGTTCATGATTGCTTTTTAGCTCTTACTGAGCATAGATCTCCAGGCTTTCTTTCTCTTTCTGGAAGTAGCTGCTGACATTCAGACATCTCAAACAGGACTTGTTATAACCAGGTTGCTGCCCTCCCCAACCCCAAGCCAGAGTCTATGGGCCTTGGTTGGGCCCAAGAACAATCATTCTCAACTCCTTTGATTGAGTCAGGGGCCACTGACCTCCAAGCTTCAGCCAGGAAAGAATCCAAAGTAAGCTAGTCTTTTCCTTGCCCAGGGATGAGAAGCAGATGACTGGTTCAGGATTACAGGCCATGGGGGAATCTCTGAGCCATCCAGAAAGCGTCCTGACCTTGGAGTTTACCAACCGGTAAGCAGGTCTTTGGGAAGACCCCTCAGAAGGCTCTACCTGCCTTGTGTGCTGTTAGAAGCAGCAGACATGGTGGGCCAGATGTGGGCTTGAGGGTGTGAGCTCAGGCTTGGCCACATGGGATTTGGGGGAGTTGTTGCATAAAGGTAACTAAGTAGATAGAACAGGGTCAGCCTTTTTGTGACTGGGAGAGATTCTAGGAGTTTGCGGACCGTGGCGGCTCATGTCTTTCCTTGGCTATACCTAAGATGTGCATTGCCAGTATAGGTCAAGGATTTCCCAGTGCCATTGCTGATCTTCCTATCTCTGCCTTGTAGACTGGAACTAAGCACCCCACCTGAGGCTTTGGGCCCCTCTGGTCACAGACGACACTGTTTGGTCCCTACCTCCCCTGAGCAACATGTGGAAATGGATAAGGTAAAAGCCAGAACTGGCTATGGGGCCAGTAGGGGGGACCTCTTCTACATGTTTTCTGCCCTCCCCAAGGTGAAGCTCATTGCTACTACTCGCCTTGGTCCCAGTTTTAGGAGCACCTGTGACCTGTGACCAAATATGCAAGTCAAGCCACAATTTAGGGAGGAATATGGAGACAAAAAGAAAGAGACAGGGTGGCAGGGACAAGGGTACAGGCACAGAGACAGAGATGAGAGGGCATACCCAGCAGTGGTATGGGACTCACAACATTCTTGAACTAGAGAGAAGCCAGACTGTATAGGCTAATGTGGGTGAGGAACTCCAGGACAAACTTCAAGGCTGACACCTAGAGCTAGGCTAGGTGCTTAGCAGGCCAGGGAGGGTGAGAGGACATATGGTAGGGAAGTAGGAGGGGCAGCTGGCTGAGGAAACAAGGCTCTGATGAGTGGTATAACTTAAAGAGTCCCCTTTATACAGTGGGTCCTTTGAGCCCCTGTGGACTGATCAGGAAAACCCTGAAGACAGTTACTAAGTCTTAGAGTGGTCCCACTGCTAGGCGTAAGGATCCTAGGGTGGTGAATACACAGGAGCTAAAGCCTGGCAGCTGGAAGACCCAAGGAAAGACATTGACCCAGGAGTTCCCTGTATGTTTCCAGCCTCAGAGGCCATGGATGGAAGCTGTGATGTCAGCCAGAGAAAAAATAGGAGTGGGAAGAGGTGGGACCCAGGGCTCAAAGCTGCCCCCACCCCCTGGAACAAGACCAAGAAGTTACTATCCCATAAGTAACACTGGAATGGAATGGGGAAACTAGAATGGAGAGGGGAAGGTGGTCTGGAGTCTCAACTAGTCCCTCCCATGACCTGGGGGTGGGGGCACAGCTGACCTGGACAGTGTGGTAGCCAAGGCCTTGGTTTGGGGATTGGCAGAAACTCACTGGGCACTTTGTTTTTCCTTTCTGCTAGGCTGTGGCGCAGAACATGGATTCTGTGTTTAGGAGCTCTTGGGAAAGGCTGCTGTCCGCCAGGGCCATGGGCTAGCATCTACAGCCTCCCCCAGTCTAGGAACTCGAAACCTGAAGCCCCTGGCCTGCAGCAGCTTCAGCAAAAACAAAGTCTTCTCCCGGGGACCTGGGGCTCCAGTTTCCCCCTCAGTTTCCCATCCCCAGGGTCCAGATTCAACTCGCAAGCCAGTCTGAGGCAGCTCACCTGCAACAGACACCAGCAAGCCCACCATTACACCAAGCCTCACCCCAGCCCTGCTCTAGGTCTCTTGGGAGGTAGCAAAGGAAGGAGGCTGGAGACGAGCCCTTCTTGTGCCTTTGCTTGGAAGCTTTGGGCTGTAGCTGTGGAAGGTGGAAGCAACAGTAATTCATAAAGACCCATGTACTGTTGTAATAGCCTGTGCTGTTTTGGAGGGCTGAACAGTTAGGGTGCAGGGGAGCTTCCAGAGCCTGTGCTCCTAGAGACCAGATGCCAAGACAGGTTGACATGGAGCTGTTTCTTTTCACTTGGGGACCTGCTCCCAAAAATGTAGTCTTGGTTGCTAATATCACAAGTTCCTGATCATAGGTCATCTATGGGTGTGGGCATCTTTGTACTTCAGCTTCTGTGCCCACCATATACTTTGTCCAAGGAGACTTTTTCCATGGGGAAAATGAACTGCAACTTTTATTAGGGAAACAGACAGAAGGGAAGACTAACAGGAAGGTCTACTAGTCCTATCCTTGTCCTGCTTCCAGCTTCCTGGGAGTCTTCCTCACCTGGGGTACTTGCCAGAGTAAGAAGCACAAGCACCTTTGTTGCCTATTTTCCTCCCAGACCTTGAGGCATCTGTCCCAGTTGCTTCCCATGTCTAGCAACAAAGGAGCCAACTTTAGGGTTCCTTTACAGCCCTGGAATATTCCTTCTTGTATACTTGGGGACAATGACACCTAGGGATGACCAAGGATAACCAAGGTACCCTTTCTTGGTGCACTCAGGGCCAACCCTAGATAGTCAGTTGAGCTACAGAGGGTTTTTGAGTAGAAAGAGCCCAGTAGCTATTCAGGAGGGTGTATCCTTCATCAAAGAGGAGCTGGCTGTGGCACAGGATTCATCTTGAGGACCCAGGCTGTGTGTGGTGTGCCTCTGAGCACAGCAAAGCAGGCTACGCAACTCCGAGGAGACACTGCTACTGAAGGAAGCATAGATCCAAGGGTTGGTACAGCTGTTAAGGCTAGCCAGCAGCATGAGCAACACAAAGGGGGGTCCTATGAGGAAGAGAGTCCAGGCTGGAGCCAGGGTGTCCCTTTGTTTACACTAGCAAGCCACAGGGACACCACATGCATAAAGGTAACAAGTAGAGTACATCGATGTGTTGGGCAGGCCCCTTACCTCCCCCACCCCCAGCCTTAGTTGCACCCACACCCACTTTCCAGAGGAGCTTCCGGATCCCACGCTGCCCACAGCTGCACGAGGAAGAAGGGTGCCCAGCATAGGACGTAGACAATCACAATCACCAGTGTCATCCTCACGGTCTTGGCCATGGCTGCTGATACATGTGCTCCCTCGCTGGGGCTTCCTGTCCGGCGCCCTCTGCGGCGCCTCCCTGCTCTCTCGGATGGCCCTGGCACCAGACTGGCGTGTATCTCCCGGAAGATAAGAACCTGACAGGCAGCAATGCCTAGGGCAGGTGCCACAAACACCATCAAGGCAATCCAGGTGACATAGGCACGAAGGCCCCATGGTTCTGCAAATCGGGCCCAGCAATCAAACACCCCACTGCCATTTCCCACATCACGCTGAGCAAAGATGAAGAGCTGAGGCAGGCTGAGAAGGAGTGAGAAGGCCCAGGCCACCAGCACTGGCCTGTTCCAGCGAGCCCCACCTCCATGGCGGTATGCCAGCATAGGGCGGCAGATGGCACGATGGCGGTCTAGTGTCATGGCCAGGATCATGTAGGAGGAGGCATACATGCCCACCATCTGCAGGTACTTGACGGCCCGACACAGGGCATCAGGGCCATGGAAGCGGTCAGTGGCATCCCAAGCCAGCTGGGGTAGCACTTGAAACAGAGCCACAGCCAAGTCAGCCAGGCACAAATGACTGATGAAGACATGCATGGGTGCCCAGCGTCCACGCCGGCCCCGCCGTATTAGGGCCCCCAGCACTAGGCCATTGCTCAAGGCCACAGCCACAAAAATTGTAGATAGCAGGGCCAGTTCAGCCCGGACTAGCAGTGGGTCTCGGTCATCCAGTAGTTCCTCCTGGCTGCTGTTGCTGGGAGAGCTAGGGGGTGAAAAGAGCCCAGGCACAGCTGGGCAAGGGTGAGGGACAAGGGACAAGTTAGTGGGGTGCTGTGTAGGCTCCCCAGAATGAGGAAGTTCCAATGCTAGGGACGGTGTGGCCTGTGCAGCTGGCAACTTGAACCCCTTGTCAGTCTTACCACCTATTTCCTGGTTCCCAAAAGAGGGGTCTCCTAAGGAAGTATTTTGGAAGGCAAGTAGTACTTCCCCTTCAACCAACCCCTCCTGACAGCCCACTAGTTCACAAGAAAGGGAAATAGGTTTTTAGAAAAACAGCCTTTTCAGTTTCATCAAATCCATCTAGCCCACCTGGCTCATCCAACTGAGGGAGCCCAGTGGCTGGAAGCCCAGTGGCTGGAGCCCAGTGGCTGGAACCTTACTTACCAGACACGGTAGACACCAGGAGCATGATGGGGCAGTTGATGATGACCTACACACCTGTCCCAGCAGGGAGGGGACGCAAACTTAGTCTCCACTCAAAGGGCCAACCCCACTGTCTAGGATCACTGCATCAGATAGAGGTGCCAGTAGGCAGGTGCCTTTCTGTCCGTGTGTCCACAGGATAGAGGTCCAGCCTGCATTTAAACCTGGGCAGTGAATATAAAGAAAAGTCAGAACAAACACACAAAGCCCAGTTCCGTTCCGGCAGCTCAAAATAGCCAGACTTGAGATTAGGGATCAGGGGTAAACATTAAGGTCCCCCTGTCCAGACAGTATTTTGGATAGACCACCATCAGAAGGATAAAGACTGGCCAAGACAGACCCAAGTGTGTGTCTCAGAGCTCTTTTGTAGCCCCTTACCTGCTTCGGCTCCTGGGCTCCTGGGCACCTGGGCAGCAGCGTGAAGGTGGCCCAGTACTCAGTTCTGCGCTCCATTGTTGGCCCCGCCCCAACCCAGCCTCAGGGAATGACCTGAACAGGAGACTTCCCCCCTCCTTTTCCCTCACATGCCACCCCTAGCCTCGCACCTCCCCTGGCCACCTCCTTCCATCTACCAGGAAGTAAGTTCCTAGCCTCCAATTTCCTTTCCTGACTCAAGCTTCCTTGGTCAGTCCCCAGGACCATCCCCCTCAAGCCCAGTCCCAAGTTTAAGCCAGCAGCAACTTCCCATCCTGTCTCCTCCTATTCCACAGGCCCACCTTTCTACAACATATGGTGTAGCAGTGCTGTGGGAAACTATTTAGTGCAGTACTTCATCTCCTAAGTGGGAAACTGAGGCTAGAAATGGCTGGACCTGACCCAGAATCACTACTTTTTCATGGCAAATCCTTACCTCCCTTAACCAATCAATGTCCCTTCTTTTGTCTTTGTCCTCTGGCAATGAAGGGCTAACAACCTGGAGATGGTAGAACCTCTCAGTTCCATTCAAGCTCCTTCTCAATTAAGATTGGCTACCTGGAGATGAGGGACAGGAAGGAAAGGCTAAGCTGGGGCTAAATATGTCCCTTTGTGATTCAGCTTTCTCCCCCAGGGACCTGTAGGAGCCAGGAATGCCCCACCCTCTTCCTTATGCCCCACCTACAATCACTTGGCCCAGGAGGAAAGCTTTTAGACTGAGCTCAAGTCTGCCTCACCCGTGTCATACACACATACATGCTTCTCACAACATGAAGACTCATACATGTATGCACTAACAGCAAGCTTACGTGTCCAAGTTTCCATGTGAAAGAACCTGAGAATAGAGACCTTAAGGACCCAGATGGTTAGGTCCCTCTCTCCCACACACTCCCGATTCCTGCCACCTGTAACTTACCCCAGCTCCTTTTCCTTTTATGGCTCCTTGTCTGTTCAAGTTAGTTTGGTTCAGTCCCAGGCTGTACCCTGCTCACCTACCCAAGGCCAAGTTCTCTTTCTCCCTGTCTGTCTTCTCTTGAACTGCAAGGCTAAGAACTAAACAATACTACCATGGACCAGAAATCTTGCCAACAGTCAAGGTCTCTTACTGCCCAGAGAGTCTGGTGGGGCTCCAGCCCCTCCCAGCCCCTTGGGGTAGAAGAGACATGGGGTGGATGCCTTCTTTTTTTTTTTTTAAAGATTTATTTATTTTATTTATATTAGTACACTGTAGCTCTCTTCAGACACACCAGAAAAGGGCATCAGATCCCATTACAGATGGTTGTGATCCACCATGTGGTTGCTGGGAATTGAACTCAGGACCTCTGGAAGAGCGGTCAGTGCTCTTAACCACTGAGCCATCTCTCCAGCCCCGTGGATGCCTTCTTAAGAGGCAGAAATGCACGCCTCATCCCATCCTTGTGCGCACACACTATGTAGCTCAGACCTCCACATCCCCACATATGCTACACATCACCACTATACACTGCACATATATACATCACACACACACACACACACACACACACACACACACACACACACACACACACACACACACATATTGCTGCTTTGGAGGGGTTTTTCTGTTTTAAAGATAAGGTCTCCTGGTAAACCTGGAACTCTCTAAGTAAATTAAGCAGGCTTCAAACTTGCATGGCCTCTGTTTCCCAAGTGCAACATGCTTCACTTTTTTGTTTCAAATTTTGTTTGTTTTTTGAGACAGGGTCTCTTTACATAGCCCTAGTTGTCCTAAAACTTAACTATATAGACCAGGCTGTTCTTGACCTCACAGAGATCCATCTGCTTCTACCTCCCAAATGTTATAGGCACTACTTATATCTATCTGTTTCTACCTCCCAGGCAATACAGGCATATACCACCATGCCTTGTTTTTTGTTTTTGCATGTTGAGACAGAGAGAATCAAATCCTGAAATCACAGAGATCCATCTGCTGCCTTCTGAATGCTGGGATTAAAAAAATGTACCACCACACCTGGCTTCATTGTTGATTTTAAAATTTATTTTTTATTACATTTATTTATGTGAGGGTAGGGGTGTACACCCACAGTGCACGTGTGTGTGGGGGGGGGCGGGGGGACAACTCGTGGGAGTCATTTTTCTCCTTCCAGCATGTGGTTCAAACTCAGGTTACCAGGTTTGGTGATGAGTACCTTTACCCACTGAGCCATCCCTCCAGTTCATTGATGTTGCTCTTTAATTCAACTTCACAGTGGAGTGACACCCAACCCCTTTGTCTTTTATCCTTTATCTGTGTTCATTGATATTCCTGAATTTTTTATCTGCAGTAAAGAAGAGTATTTGGGCTTGTAGTGCTCTCTAAATATCAATTACATTAATTTGCTTGATAATAGTGTTCAAATCTATATTCTGGCTGATTTTTTTTCTTTCCTATTTGATCAACTCCTGAAAATCATGTATTAGAGTGTCAATGTTGGGGAATTTATTTATTTCTCAAGCCCTTTAGAGGGAACAACTTTTGCTTCATGTATTTGAGGAATTTGGTCTTGTTATTTGTCACCTTTCAGTGTCCCTTTTCTGGTAACACTCTTTATGCTGAATTCTACTCTGTTTGGTATTTATACAGCCACACCAGCTTTCCTTGATATATTTTCCATACTTTGACTTTCAACATGTATTTATGTTTAAAAGTGTTTCTTGGAAGTACCATATAGATGCTTTGTTTAAGGCTGATGCTCCCTGTCTTCTAACCTGTGTGTGGCAGATTGTAGCCTTCCGAGGTAGCCCCAACAATATCTCCATCCCACATGCTCTCCAGGAACCTTGCCACCTTCCATCAAGAGGTGGAATTTAACCCTCCCTCTACAACCTGAGTAGGTTTGTGCAATGCTTGTGATTAAGATAATCTGCTAAAAGTGCTGCTTGCTTTCCAAGACTGGCTCAGAAAAGCCAATGCGTGCAGCTTCTGCCTTATTAACCGGTATACCCATCACAACTATGTCCACTGTCTAACTTCCCTACCACCCCATAAGAAGACATACTAGTCAGAAACTGATGGCTTAGAACTTCAATGCCCTGACTCTACCTGGGATTATAGGAGTGCACCATCACATGGGGTTTGTGCATTACTGAGAATGGAACTCAGGGCTTTGTAGGTGATAGGCAAGTACTTCACCAACTGAGCTCCATCCCCAGCCAGCATTTTTATGGCTTAGTACCATTTTTTTAAATCCACTTCTCTGATGATTGTGGTTTAGTTGCTTTTTGCTATGGCCATTTGCTCTTAAGTGAGCTTTATCACAGCACTTGATGCTGACCTTGTGTAGCAAGTTCATTTGAATTAAATCACTCCTTCTGAAGCGGGGATGCTTATAAAACAAACTAAGTAAACTTACAAAGAAACTCCTAAAACATGGGAGGTTCAGGAGGCTGTGACAAGATTCACAGGCAAGTTGAGCAAGCTATGAGGTGAACTAGCCAATAACGAGCATTTTCTATGGTCTCTGCATCAGCTTCTGCTTCCAGACTCTCTCAGGTTTGAGTTCTTTCTGCCTCAGCTTCCCACAGTGGTCTGTGGACTCCAGATATGTAAGCCAAATAAACCCTTTTCTTTCCAAGTTGCTTTTGGGCATGGTGTTTCATTACAGCAATAGTAACCAGAACTAATACAGAAATCAGAGTTTGTTTTCCTTTTAGTTTGTTTGCTTTTGAGAAAGGATCTTGCTTGTAATTGTAATTAACCTGGTATTTAATATATAATTCTGGTATGCAATATATAAAATATAGGTCACTTCAAATTTATAATTATACACCTGTCTGAGCCTCCTTTGGGTTAGGATTAGAGATTTGAGCTATCATTCTTGGCTCAGAAAAAGTACTTATTTTTACAATTGTATTATTTTCTTTTTCATGCTGTCAGGATGAATTCCCTCAGAAGTTAGGTGATCTTTGGCTATCTTGTTATGTTGGCCACAGTAGCCCAGGCTTATAATCCTAGCTCCTCAAGAAGCTATGACAGGAAGATCATAAATTCAAGGCCAGCTTAGCAACTTTTGAGAGAGCCCCTATCTCAAAAAAAAAAAAGTAAGAAGAGGCTGGGATATAGTGTCACATGCCATCAATCCCAGCATAGGAGGCAGAGGCAAGTGAATCTGTAAGTTTGAAGCCAGCCAGGTCTGCAGAGTGAGTTCACATGTTCCTGTTCTGAGGTGTTACACAGACAAACCTTGTCTGAAATAACAAAAAGTTTGAAGTATAGAAACTCTAGATGTACCAGGTCATGATGGTGCTCACTTTTAATTCCAGTACTGGGGAGGTAGTGGCAGGTGGATGTCTGTGAGTTCAAAGCCAGTCTGGTCTACAGAGTGAGTTCCAGGACAGCCAGGGCTGTGACATAGAGAAACCCTGTCTCAAAACACCAAGACAGCCTAGCAAGGTAGGATAGTGGTAGTACAAAACCACTGACCTTACAGTTGGTTACAAAACAAAGGAAGGGCTGGGACTTTCTCCTCTCTCTTTTAAAGTGCAATTTTTAATTTAAATTTTATTTATTGTTTTTTCATTTACTTATATTCATGTAAATGGGTGTTTTTGCCTGCATGCATACTTGTATGCTATGTTTATACAATACCCATGAAGACAAGAAGGCTTCAGGTCCCTGAGACTGGAGTTACAAATGGTTGAGCTACCTTGTGGATACTTGGAATCAAATCTGTCTCCCCTGGAAGAGCAGTTTATGATCTTAACTATTGAGCCATCTCTCCAGCCCCTCTCTTCCTTTTGAGGATGTGCTTTCAATGTATGGAACACTTCCCACTGGGACTCACCACTTCCCAGCATGGTATGTTAGAAACAAAGTCAATAGTCAATTGTAAGCTTCATCAGTCCTATGACTTCAGGTCCTGTGTCCTGGGATTAGTCCCAAGTAAGACCTTTAGACTGATGCCTGAAGCTGGCTGCCAGCACTCAAGGAACTAAACGGGCCAACGCTCAATAAAGAATCATCCATTTAGCCCTTAGACTCTGTTTGAGGGACTGGTCCAGACTCAGGAGTAGAAGAATGCTGCAGAGAGTGGAAAAGAAAAGTATGAAGCTAAGAACAGAAGGTAAGCATTTGTGATGAATAGGTTAGAGCAATTGAGACAGAGGAGGAGGATGGGTGAGGTTAGCATGATTGGGGAATGCTGGGCATGGTAGTACACATCTGTAATTCCTGTATTTGGGAGGCTGAGGCAGAAGCATGAAGAGTTTAAGGCCAACCTGAGCTACATGAGACTCTGCTTCCAACAAAACAAGAAGCAAGAGATTTAAGAAAACAAAACAAAGACTGTGCCAGACAGACAGATACACACATAGGGAGAGTGTTAGACAAGAGGCAGAGGTGGGCAAATCTCTGTGAGATTGAGGTAAGCCTAATCTACAGAATGAGTTCCAAGGTAGCCAGGGCTATGTAGTGAGACCCTGTCTCAAGAAAAATAAAGCAAAGGCCAAAAAAAAAAGGTGCTAGAGAGATAGCTCAGAGGTTAAAAGCATTGACAGCTCTTGCAGATGATCCAGGTTCAATTCCCACCACCCACAACCATCCTTAACTCCAGTTCTAGAGATTCTGATATCCTGTTCTGACTTCTGCAGGTACTACACACACATGGCACAGATGTACATGTAGGCAAACACTCATACGAGTAAAATAATGTAAGTAAATCTAAAATGTTTTTAAATTTTATTTTGGGGTGTTTTCTTTTGTTTTTGAGACAGGTTATCTCTGTGTAGTTCTGGATGTCCTGAAACTCACTCTGTAGAGTTTCAAACTCAGAGATCCAACTGCTTCTGCCTCCTGAGTCCTGGGATTAAAGGTGTGTGCCACCATGCCAGACCCTAAAATGGTTTTTAAAAAAAGAAAGAGAATAAAGTGTTGGAAGAACAAAAATTCAGAAGAAACCAAAAGGTTGGAATGTTGTTTGGGACATGAATCACTGACACAGGACTGTGACAGTGAAAACCAAACTGAGGAAGATGAGGAAGAGGATAAAGATACTAATTTCCTTCCTGACCTCTCCTGACCTAGAATAGAACATCCCAGGCCCTGGAGAAGTGTTCAGGATAGTGGCTTCAGGCTTCTCTTGACAGTCCAAGGAGAGGTTGAATTTATATAGTGTGAGCCAGAGGCTAGAAAAGTTTGCAATGAACACAAGAGTAGTAGTTGTGTGAAGGTAGGACGGAGGCTATGTGGAAGGCTCTGAGGTGCAAAAACACAGAGGCTAGAGAGAGATGGCTCAGACATTAAAAATATGTGCAATTCTTCCAGGTGACTAGAGTTCAACTCCCAGCATCTTTATCAAGCAACTCATAACTGCTTATAATTCCAGATCCTGGGGGGTTCCTTACTTCCTTGGGCACTAGTATGCACGTACTCACACACAAGCACATGATTAAGAATATATTTTTATGTCTTTTTTTTTTCCCTTTTTGGTTATTTTTTTTCTTTTTTCTATTTTTTTTCGGAGCTGGGGACCAACCCAGGGCCTTGCATTTGCTAGGCAAGTGCTCTACCACTGAGCTAAATCCCCTACCCTTTGGCTATTTTTGAAACAGGGTTTCTCTGTGTAGCTCTGGCTGTTCTAGAAACCAGTCTGTAGACTACGGTGGCTTTGAACTCACAGACATCCATCTGTCTCTGCTTCCTGAGTACTGCACCACCATTGTTGGGTTTAATTAAAAACAAACAAACAAACAAACTTTTTTTTCTTTTTTTCAGAGGTGGGGACCGAACCCAGGGCCTCGCGCTTGCTAGGCAAGCGCTCTACCACTGAGCTAAATCCCCAACCCCCCCAAAAAATTTTTTTAAAGATTTTACTTATGTATGTGAGTACACTTCAGACACACCAGAAGAGGGCATCAGATCCCATTACAGATGGTTGTGAGCCACCATGTGGTCTCTGGGAATTGAACTCAGGACCTCTGGAAGAGCAGTCAGTGCTCTTAACCTCTGAGACATCTCTTCAGTCCCCTAGTTTTTTTTTTTTTTTTTTTTCTTTTTTTAGAGCTGGGGACCGAACCCAGGGCCTTGCGCTTCCTAGGCAAGCACTCTACCACTGAGCTAAATCCCCAACCCCTTAATTTTTTTTTAATCAGCAAAATAATTAAAAACCTTCAGACCAGCAATAGCTCACACCTTTAATCCCAGCATTGGAGAAGAAGAGGCAGGTTGATCTCTGTGAGTTGGAGGCCACCCTGGTCTAGAGAGTGAGACTATCTCATAAAACAAAACAAAACAATAAAAGCACAAAAGAAAAACCAAATAGTAAAAAAAAATCTTCCTGAAACTATGTGTCTCAAAAGGGTCAATTTCACTCTGAGTTAAATTTCATGGCTGATTTTTGTGGGTTTTTTTTTTTTTTTGAGGGCCTCCCCCTGATCCATTAGGCTCTACTCCTGAAGCTGATTGTTTTGTTTTGTTTTGTTTTGTTTTGTTTTGTTTTAAGGCAGGTTTTTGCAATGCATCCCACACTGTTCTGAAACTCACTAACCCAAATTGGTGTCAAACTTAAGATCCTCCTGCTTTGCCTCCTTGTGCCAGAATCATAGATTATGTACCATCATGTCAAGCAAGTGGATTTTTACTTTTTAATTGATTTTTTGTTTTTGTTTTTTTGAGACAGAGTTTCTGGGGATTACAGCTCTAGCTGTCCTAGAACTTGCTTTGTAGACCAGGCTGGCCAAAAACTCCCCCAAGAGATCCTGCTACCTCTGTTTCCCAAGTACTGTGATAAAGGTGAATGCCACCATGCCCTGTAAGTAATTTTTTTTTGAGACAGGGTCTCACTATTAGCTGACCTGGAACTCACTTTGTAAGTCAGGCTGGCCTCAAACTTATAAGATATCTGCTTGCCTTTGCCTCCCAAGTGCTGACACTTAAAAGACAAAAGATTTTTGAGATGAAATAAAACTTGTGTCTAGACTTTGCAAGCAGAGCTAGGCATAGTGAACACCTATAATCCCAGCCCTCAGCAGGCTGAGACAGGGGCATGTAGGTTTAAAATGAAACCCAGCCATAGAGTTCCAGAACAGCATCAACCCTAGATTAGGTCCAGTCTGGGAGTAAGGCAGTGGAGGGAGCAGCTGGAGAGGAAAGGCCAATTTTGTGGCCTATCACTCTTACATCAGTGCAGTCAAGAAGCTGATCTCAGTTCAATGCCTCATGGAAAATACCATTTTCTGCCCAGCTAAAAGGGCCCCTGGCTTCATGACCTAGCTGCCTGCTTCCGTCTCCTCTGCTGTCTCCTGAAGACTTGAACCAGTAAAGAAAGCTTCATGAGTACTGTTGGCAGCTTCATTCTGAATCTATCTGAGCCAAGTGGCAGGCCCGCACCTTCATTCAGATGACTCTTTCTAAAGATTCTATCGAACAAAGATTCATCTGGACCTTCAGAGTGCTAGCAGGAGCCCCAAGTTTTTCTTTCATAAGAAAAGAAGCTGGCAGGAGGTGATCATATGAGGAGGGAGACCAGGCCAGAGTGCCAAAAGTGTTTTCATGGGATCAGAGCCCTGCACCACTGGGGGAGTGTTGGCAGGCTGAGCAAAGGGCCTACAGAATGCTTCACTGAGTAACAGGCATGCCCATAAAAATACCGTACCTACCAGGGCTGCAATCTACCATCTGGGCCCTAGGCCTTCCTTGCCCTGTGGCTTCAGCTAGCTGGACTCACATTGGAATTCCAGCCCCCTCTCCTTCGCCTCGCTTGGGAGGTCACAGCCGTGAGGCTGGGAGGGGGCGCCACTGGGAAGAGCTCCTTCCTTCCAGAAGCTTTCCCCAAAGGGCTGTAAGCTAGAGTAGGGCGGGCAGGAAAGGTCAGGAAGAGGCCAATCTGGAGGACAAAGAAATAAGGCACTGAGCAGGAGGGAAGTGGGAGAAAGATAGGGAGTAGGGGATTTCAGGTCGAAGGCACCCTCTCTGAGAACTTTCCCTTCTAGCCTAGTCTGGGACCTAGTGTTTGGTAGGGACTATGAGGTGTGCTTAAGCCGATGCCTCACCACACTCTCTTCATAGACTGGGGACTCAGGTTCACAAGCACATCCCTGAAGGACCCTGACCTAGGGTCCTGGCTGGGCAGGGGTTCGAAGACATGACCAGGGCACAGCCCGGACCTAACAGTATATGAATGCCCTTTACTGGCCAGAGCCCCGGAAGGCCCTGCGGAGGCGAGGTAATCTGGTTCCCAGTCTGGCTCCTTTCCTCACTGTCCAGCCTCCGGATCCTGAGAATACTTCTGCAAGTGATTTCCAATACAAGCCTCAAAGGCGGCGGGGATCCCTGATGGTGAGATTTGTCACTCTCATCTCAGGGATTCCGGCACTGCTGAAGCTCCTGACGAGGACCCCCGCGAGGTCCCTATCGCGCGTGGGGCTCCGCGGCCGGGTTCAGAAGAAACAAGGAGCGAGGGTGTGGTGAGGCGGGGCCTGCTGCGGGGGAGGTGATCTCACTCCCTCCCCCTCCCTCTTCCTCCCCTACCTCCCCGCGCACGCTGCCCCGCCCGCCGCCGCCGCCGCCGCCGCCGCCGCAGCCTCAGCAGCAGCAGCAGCAGCAGCAGCAGCAGCAGCAGCAGCAGCAGCAACATCCGCGCCGGCAGCGGCATCACTGGGTGGCGGGTCCGAGGCCGGCGTGCACAGAGGCTGGGCTGGCAACCGGAGCTGCGCAGGTAAGACGGACTGATTTGTCCCCTTGACCGCAGCAGCGGCTGCATTCCAGACCCAGCTCTGCCTCGGGCGCAGAGGGAGCTGGTTTCATGCCTCCTCTTCATAGAGCGTAGGAAGGCTGGAGCCCCACCCATGCTAGGCACCGGGCTCTGAGCACTGCGGTCTGGAATGGGTTTGGAGAAAGTGGCTAGGTGCCAGAGCCCGACAGGTGAGGGGTAACTGGGCGGCTCCCCAAATGCATGCTTAGGGAGGGGCACAGGAGTGGTCAGGCAGGTTCTGTGTGGGCAAGTGGGGCTGAAGTTGACATATCCCTGTGGGTGTATGCGTGTGTGAAGAAGGAAATGTGATCCCAGCAGAACGTCCATCTAACCCAGTCGACCGCCGTGGGGTGTGGCTCTGGGCGTGGCTGTTCCTCATCCCCATTCTAAAGTCCTGATTGCGGGTGGGGTGGGGGAGAACCCAGTGATAGCATGGTGTGGGGGAGATCGACGAAGCTTCTCCAGCAGTGGGAGGGGGAGAAGGAACAGGGATGGGCGCTGCCTGCCCCTCCACCCCAAAGTGGGGAGGGGGCTTTGTTCTTCACCTCCTCCTTTCCAAATTTCCTCCGGGGGATCCCCTCAAATGAGCTGCAAAACCAGTCTCCTCAGGCGCAGAACCTTCCTTAGGTTCTTTGGCCAATAAAGACTACACTAATAAGATGGATTTGAGCACCCACTGATGTGCCTGTGGGTGCACATGGGTGTAGACCATGGGTCCATCAGGTAAAAAAAGGGATGAAGGGCCTCATTTACTCAGGACCAGGGATTTCT
Organism: Rattus rattus; assembly: GCF_011064425.1. Classification (NCBI taxonomy): domain Eukaryota; kingdom Metazoa; phylum Chordata; class Mammalia; order Rodentia; family Muridae; genus Rattus; species Rattus rattus. The sequence goes on from NC_046172.1 coordinate 128,699,945, forward strand.
GGAAGCAAGGTACCTGGGACTCTTTCTGTAGAGACTGGATCGATTTTGGACATTGTTTTACACTCTCTGTTTAATTATGGAAGGAGGGACCTTTCCATACCCTATTCCCTTCTATCTAGTTCAGAGTTTTAGGGTGTCGATTGATGGGGATTGAAAAGAACAACAGATATAACCCACTGCTCCTTACCTAGTATCTAGAACCCATATCCATCTGTCTCAAGGAGGCAGGACCACCTGGGGGCCTGGCATCCCTTTCAGGTAGATAGATGTCTTGATCCTGATTAATGTAACTCCAGTGGTAGAGGATACTAGCAGCCCAGTGTTTTCTTTGCTGACTCACATGGCCCTTGTGATGAATAGATCCACCAGCCTTTCTTCCCACCTTTATGGGCCTTTAGTAGGGTGACTAGGGTGGGGCTTACCCAGGGCCTCACCTCTGGTGGGCTCCTTGCTGCAGATGGTGGGATGTGACAAACCTAGCTTCTCACCTAGCCCAACATCTATGCAGCACTGTATAGACATGCTTACCATTCAGGCACCAAGCCTTCAGTCACCCTCAAGGGTCTGTGGGCACATGTCGAGTTGGTGACAGGGCTGGGACTGGGAACTCCCCACTTCTCTGCCTCCTTGCTGTATTTCAATGTCTGTCATTCTGTATTATTTTTTTGTGTGCACAATCCCCAAAGCAATATATCTTGTTACAGTACATTTGAAAAACACAAAAGCAACTTATTGAAATACATTTGAAATAGAGAAGAACAAAAGAAATTAGGAATTGCCTGTGATCTGATTACCGAGGAGAGGGAAACACATTCGACATTCATCACAGCACAGCTCTCCTGGATTGCTACTACCTACTCCCAAGAGACTCCTCCCCCAGTGCCCAGCCTACTGCCTTCTGCAGAGCACCATGGCCAGGCATGGGGGCTGTTCACAGAATGACTGCCCAGGGACTGAGCAACCATGGGTGGGGTAGTCATTTGCTAGATAGATTTTCCACTGCTGAGTGCCTTCTTGGGGCAGACTGCACATGTAAGTAACCAGCCACCAATACCATCCTTGTCCCTTTGAAATACAGATTTCCCTTTTATTTTCTTCATGATAATTTGAAGGGAAAAAGGAAGACAGTGAAGGAAGGCTAGCAGACAGGGAAGCTCTGCTATGCTCCCTGGTTGGCTTCTTCCCTCTTCTGTCACTGAGGGATAGGAACTTTCCAAGAGAAGCACTTTCCATGATTGACTAGGTAAGGTGAAGGGGACATATGAGTGTACCATATTGGCTGTTGCCCAGTTCAGTGATTCAAGACAGTCAGGCCGTATTTTTAACTTTAGCTTCACTCCTACCTACCTACCTACCTTCCTTCCTTCTTTTCTTTCTCTCTTTCTTCCTTTCTTTCTTCCTTCCTTCCTTTCTTTCTTTCTTTCTCATTTTTAATTGTTTTGAAACAGTTTCTCTGCACAGCCCTGGCTGTCCTAGAACGCTCTCTTTAGACCAGGATGGCCTCAAACTCAGAAATCAACTGCCTCTGCCTCATGATTTCTTTCCAATTTTTCACTCTAACTCTGGCTGATCTAGTACTCTAGTGTAGCTGAAGCTGATATCAAGCTCAAAGCAACCCTCATGCCTCTACCTTTCTGAATGCTGGGATGATAGGCCTCAGTTTTGCTGGCTATCACATGAGGAGTGGTGGTTCATTGATTTATGCAAGATCTCTTTCACAGTAAATGGTACCAACCAAAATGACAACAACTAAGTGCTCCTCTGGACTGTGAGGGTGATATGACCTTGCAAAAATGACCTAGGTCAAGGATCCTATCACTACATGTGTCCAGGGTATGGAGTAGAATTGAGGTCCCATGTGGAGATCTGATCTGTTAGGCCTCTCTTTATGGACAAGGTGTGAGGAGGTGACATGTAGTTCTGGCTCTGGGTGTGGATCTAAATTCCAGGACTTGTGCCCCAAGCTGTCAGTGTCTTTGCCCTATCACCTGTTCCCAGGATGGGGAAGGCTTAGGTCCCTGTATGGTGCCAACGAGAATGGACCCTCACTAGCCTCATTCCTCAGGTCCTATAACCTTGCCATCTGTCACTTGCTCTAATCTGTTCATCTTTTCTGCTTCTCCAGGCTCCTTGCATTCCCTAACATTGTTATTGTCTCCCTGGGCCATCCTCTTACTACATTCGCCCATAGAAGGTGGATTACAGCCTTCCCCCTCCTGTTTTCTCCTCTGTCTTCCCTCGGCCCTGACCCGTCTTCCCACTTCCCCTTCCAGTTGGTGCCCTTTACTCTGATTGCCCTTTTGTTTATTGTGTATTTCTTTGCTCCACCCTGTACTTCCCCTAAGGTGTTCCCCTTTCTCAGTAACTCCTGATGGTTATGAGCTTGGCACAGAGTTGCTAGTCCCCATAATAGGAGTGAGTCTTAGTGTATCTCAGTTGTCTCCATGTCCCTGAATTGGGATTAGACATTCCCATATGGCCTTGCCCGACTTGGAGGGTAGAGAGGAGCATCTGATGACTACCCTACCTGCTTCCCAAATATCAACAGGGTCTCTGTGACTTCCTAAAAGGCTGTGGTTGGAGAGAGAGTGAGGGGTCAGAGGAGGGTAGGAGTTCTTTTGCCGAGGGGAGAATCTGATCTGCTGGCCTTTCTGGAAGCTTTTCTTTGTCCATTGCCCCCAACCCAAGGCCCCAGAAACTTGCCACAGCTTTTCCAAGTTAAAAAGCTGCAAGGCCACTCAGCAACTTGTGCTAGTCCCTGGCATCTAAACCCAGTAGTGTCAGCTTCCTAAACCAGCAGATGGGTGGGGCAGGAAGGTAGTAGAATATGCACTTGTCCGTGAGGACTTTGGAGCCTGTCTGTCTCAATTTTGGTCTGAAGATAGAATTTGAAGGATGAAGACTGTCTCTTTATGAGCCCCCTCCCTTCTCAGAACTCCAGTATAAAGCATCCAGTGCCAGGCAGAAATGGGGGAGGGTAGCCCTAAGTTTGGAGGTCTGCATGGGAAAGTCGGGTTGCTGGGAAGCTTTGAGCCTGTGTGTGTGCATTCTAGTATTTTTATTTGCATGTGTGAGGCTCATGTATCTGGTCACATGTGTATATTTGTGTAACTTCCATTAGTCTTGTTTACTTGCATCGGGCTCCTATTTGGTTGTCTGTGCATATTTGTATATCTGTATGTATGTTCTTGAGAGACAGCATGCACACATGCACATCTTCCTGTGTCTACATGGGTCTCTTCAGTGGCTCTAACAGAGTCTATGCTGGGGGGCAGAGCCTCTGACCAGGCAAGGGTTTGGCTATTCCCTTGGGTCCCCTCCCCAGATGGCTTCGTTCATTCCTTAGGAATGCTTAAGCCATAAGGAGGACAGAAGCACCATTGTCCACTCCCAGGCTTCCTGTGCCTCTTCTGCCCTTTAACCCTTTGGGAATAGAAGCCCCAAGGGTCTGGTCTGCTGGGGGGCCTGGCAGTGTCTGAGCCACTTCCAGGAGTCATTTTGGAATCGGAGACAAGTCAGCTGCTGCTCTCTGTTCATCATATTTACTCACAATCTCTAGTACACATGGATTATCTATTTGTTTGGTGGCCCCTCACCCAAGGAATGAATCCATGTGGTCTCCTCTGCCCCTCAGTGTTAAGCTCATCCTACCTCACCCATGAAATTCAGGGGCAGGAGAACCCTGATACCTGCTTTTGCTTTGTGACTCTGCCTCTAAGGCTCTGGAAAGCTGAATCCTGGTCTGTGCCCTGTTGGGGTGAATTCTGACTCCTGCTTGGTCTCTATCACTCCTTAGTACAAAAACAGAGCTTTGCTGTCCCTAAACTCTGGCTGGAGAGAGGAACCTTTGTGTGCTTTTGGTTGAGATTTGGGCTAGTAGTGAGGGGACAAAGAAACCCAGCCTGCCTCTGAGTCCAACAAGAAAAGCAGTTAGCCTTCTGTTTAATTGAGTACTTGAAGTGGTGCTATAGGAGTCTCACAGGGAGGGCTTCAAGCTGAGGGGAACCCAAGTAGAAGGGCAGATATGTTGTTTGGGTCAGGCCTGCTCCATGAAGATATGCTGTTGCTTATATGAGACTTCCTCATGCCCGTCCTCCCAATACTCCACTCCCTATCTTCTACATTTGCTTAGCAAATAAGCCCTTCCCCAGGAGACAGAATGGCTTGGAGACTATCCTGACCAGGCCTCTGGTTCTATAGGATCCAAGCAGAAACAAATTAGGATGTTAGAGGAGCTTTTGGCAGCTTCCAGAGCCTCTACACCATTTAAAACACCACCCCTATTGAGTGCCTATGGCAGCTCTGCACACAGTTCAGCTCTGGGCCTCAATTTTGTCACTTGTCAAATGGAGCTAATAAGGATGAAATGAGTCTGTGGAAAGTGCTTAGAAGAGTCCCTGGTAGGTGGTAAGCGCTATGAGTTCACTTAAGAAAATGGAGCTGACAGAGATCATGGTTGAGGGAGTGTCAGACGGAACCAGCCAATGGTAAGGATCCTCCCTCCCTTCCTCACAAAGGGTTAACCTCCATCTGCTCCCTTTCCATCATTTAAGAATAGTCCTTAACAGGTGAGTCTTAGTTGCCTTGGAGACAGAAGCCTCAGGCAGGGTAAGGGGGCTGGGATAAGGAAGGCTGAGACTGAATGGGGTGTACACTCTTCAATCTCCCCTTAAGGAGGAGATAAAGAGGAAGGAGTCTAAGACTTCTGGACTTCCAGGTAGATACCTGTAGGGACTTTCTCAAGCAGTCTTCTTTATGTATTATCTAAATAACCCAAAAAGCTACAACAAGGCTTCCCCCACCTTTGCTGTGAGGCTCCATCACCATAGAAACCCAAAAGCCACAACCTATTTGGTTGGGAGAAAGCTTTAAAGGGGCATAGTGAATAAGGTTTAGGTGACGATGATACCTTCATGTCACTATCAACAGAATACCAAATGTCTTCTTCCTCCCAGGCCTGAGGGATAGGTACCTGCCATCCATTCTGTCCCTGATATATATATATATATATATATATATATATATATATATATATATATATATATATATATATATACCCAGAGCACTGAGACCCCAGTACTGCCCCAATTCTGGCCTGATGCCATTTCCCTAGACACTGAGTAGAAAGCTTGGAGATTATTTGATCCGCCTTTGAAGGGCTCTCTTCCTGCCTCTCCTTTGGGAAAGACCAGCAGTGGCAGTCGTGGAGCTGGTTAGGCATATGTTCCAAGTGCATTTGCAGGGCACCCTTGGAGAGAGAGAGAGAGAGCGAGAGCGAGAGAGAGCGAGAGCGAGAGCGAGCGAGAGAGAGAGAGAGACAGAGACAGAGACAGAGACAGCGACACAGAGACACAGACAGAGACAGACAGACAGAGAGAGAAAGTTCAGAGGTTGAAACAATGACCCTAAGTCTCGGCCAGGTACCATGACCTCTCAGACCTTTTCCTGGCAACTGACTTTGCCAGAAATGCAGCACTAATGACAGTAACATGGTGTGGTGTAGACAAGAGGACTCCCCATGGAACTCAGGCAGGACATAGAATGGCCAAGGTGAGGCTCCTTAAGAGCTGTTATTGAGCCCTCTCCTGTGGTCTTGACTCTCATCTCCTGGACTGCTCCTCACAATTAATGCTATACCTGTTTTTCTCCCTGACCATAAAAGATTTTTGACAATGTGGCTAGGATAATTGGAGGCTAGCTTCACTTGGGAGCATTCTCACCTTCGTCTTACGTTCCACAACTGTGTAATAGGTGTACACAGTGATAGGTGTACATGATTGGGACACACACACACACACACACACACACACACACACACACACACACACACACTGTTGTGCCTATGATTTTCTCTGCACCTTCCCCAGTCAGGTGGCTGCCTATTCTGTGCTGCTGTGCACTCAGCTGCAATCTTGGAAGGATCTGCTAAACTTCTCTAGGGGCTTCTCCCTCTCATAAGCCTCCTTTCTGTAGGAACCTCCACCTGTTCTCTGGGACATGTGCATTAGTCAACAGTGAGTCATTTATCTTACTGTCTTCCTGCTCCAGTGCCATAAGTGAGCAGGGGCTTACCACTGTCATTGTGGTGCTTTGTCTCTCTGGCCTCAGTACTCAGCATCTCTACTCTCCCTGCCCTGCTTCTGGACCCAGATTGACCTCCAAGCAGAGAAATCCCCCACACTGACCCTAGCTCATTGTCTCCCCCGCCAACTCTGGCCTGTCACCTCTCCCTTCCCAATCTACCCAGGAACTGGGACTACTGCAAAGGGAGGTAGCAGTGGCCTGCATGCAGGTGCATACACCTACCCCTCATCCTTCTTTCTCTGCACTGCTTTTTGTACCTATCTCTCATCCTTTGTATTCCTTATACCTTTTCCCCCGGACTTGCTGCCTAGGTCTCTGTTTCTATATTTCTCCATCTTATTTATCTCTTGGCTCTCTAGTCTTCTAACAGCTGTCTTTGTCATCTCTTCCCAGCCCCCTAACCCTGCTTCGCAGACTCTCCTGCTTCCTCCTGCCTTTTTCTCACTCTGTCTGTCACCCTTGGCAGACTGGGCCTTGGCTCCATCTGTAGAATATTTACCACCCCCTTTGCCCTCCATAGAGCTGATGGGGGGTCAGGGCCTGCTGAGCTAACAACCTTAGCTCTCTCTATAATTGCCTGAGGAATGGTGAGAGATCAGAGACCCAGCAGCAGTGGGAAGAGAGACAGAAGAGACCACCCCCCTTATCTGTCAAAGGCTTCTCAATCTTCTGGCTCCTTCATGCCTGTCTCTGAGTGTTCAGACCATGGCAAGACAGATAACAAATAATATTAGGAGACATAAAAATAAATTGAATGTGCAGTTATTAAGATAGATCCAGGATGGGACACATACAAGGATAACACAATATTTCTACTCCCTGCTCCTCACCTTGCATGTATAACAAACCTCATTCTGGGATCATAGGTTTGGAGGAAAATGAGGAAGTGGCTTGGTAGAAATCACCAGTTCAACACACAGAATCAAAGCATCCTCCCAGACAGGGCAGTCCTTCTTTGAGCTTTCCTTGCTCCATTCCCCACCCCACCCCCTTCTCAGACCAGGGCTCAGAGCTCCCAAGGCTGTTGTTTGATCCCTTGCTCTCTGATCTAAGTCTCCCACTGCTTCCTACAGGCCTTGAAGTCAAGACTAAGGCTGCCTGGGGCTGCCTGGCCCTGCTATCATTGGCTTTGTTGGGGGAGGTGTTGGTAAAACAAAACCACTGTTCTATTCTGGGCCCCAGTTCAGCTCTTGAAGATTTGGACTGATCATCCATTTTCCACTTCTTACTGTTTAAATCATTCCCTTGGCCTCGAGGCCAGCTATGTTGACCCATTCTGGTGCTCTGCCACCCTCACCAGCTTTGGAGGGCAAAGCTACAAGTTGACTGCTACTCTCAGATCACCCCCGGGTGTGAAATTGACTCCTGATGGAGTTCAGATGCCTTAACATGACATTCTAGGGCTTTTGATCTTCCTTTTGGGTGTTTTAATCTTTCTTTAATATTTATTAATTTGTGTGTTTATGTCAGGATGCCTACTTGGGCATCAAAGAACAATTTGTTCAAATCAGTTCTTTCCTTACATTATGTTGGCTCCAGGGAGCAAACTCATGCTCTCTGGCTTGGTGGCAAACATCTTTGCCCATGGAGTCATCTTATCAGTCCCACTTACTTGTTTTTGAAACTTAGGTGTTCTAGATGAAGACCTCTACTTTGATAAGATCCTGGTTGGATGAATTTATTGAGGACATCCAGATTGTGGTTCAGGGTATCTAACTCAGTTACCCAACAACCCTAGCTCTTCCTTTGTCTGAATGTTTGTTTGATCATTACCTTTTTTTTTTTTTTATTTTTTCGGAGTGATCATTACCTCTTTCATGTCTTTTATTGTGTCGGTCAAAGTGGTCTGTTTTCTTGGAAGTCTATATCTTCTCCTAATCTTTGTCTTGGACCACAAGTCTTTGGGCCCCACCGTATCCAGCGGAACATACTTGGAATGACTTGGGCATCTAGTAGTTGAACTCTGAAGACTCAACAAAAGAACCAGGTACTGAGACTGCCAGACATGAGAGATATCTTGGGAAACGTCCCAGAACTTTCCATGACCCTGGCCTGGAACATGTATATAACAATAGAAAGGACATAGCTTCCACTATTGTCCACGGGGGCCTGAAGAGTAGCAAGGAAATGCTTTTTATCTTTCTCCCAGTTCTTAAGAACAGGGTCTATTTTTCATCCTCTCTTCCTTTTCTTGAGCCTGTTAAATGAAATGCAGCTATCTTGAGCCCATTTTCTACTTTCCTACCCTGTTCCCCAAGCCTCCAGTTTATAGGTTCTGATAGCTGCCAGGGATCACTCATCTCTTAGAAAGATAACAATGAAACTACAAGGAACATTCTTTACATTTATGTGTGCGAACTAGAGTCACAGGGATTCATCCTCCACAGGCACTTTCAGACACAGAAAAAGCTATTAGTAACACACTGATTCCTCTACACACACATCAATGTATGCATACATAACCACATAAATACTCCCCACATGCTGATCTGCATCCATGCACCACCCTTGGACACCTGCTTACAGGCAGGTATATCAACACACTCATGGCTGATAGTACGTACCCACAGGGGAGTTAATTGTGGTAACTAGTTGGTGCTGGATAGTCAGCTAGCAGAAAGGCACAAACCAAAAGAAGGGAATGAAAGGGAACCTGGAGTCCCAACCAAGGCAGTCTCTTACAAGTTTCTCCTTCTGAGGTGGAATTGCTTGTGTAAAGAGTAGGAAGGAGGAAAATGTGTGTGTGTGTGGGGGGGGTAAGCTAGCCAGCTGGGGACGGAGCCAAGATCTGGGCTTAGATGTTAGTCACTAATGGCTGCCTCATCCACTCTCTTCCTCTCTCTCTCCTCCCCCACCTTCCCTCCTCCCTTCTCTCAAGTCCCCCACCCCCACCCCCGTCAGCAGGTACCGCTGGAAACCAACCACCAGTGAGAGGGTGAGTGGAATCTGGCCAGTTGTGCTGCACTGAGCTGCTGAGCTGACAGGAAGATGGTCATGATGCTGTGGTACGTGTTGCCTCTTCTCCTCTGCAGCCCCTGCCTGCTCATACAGATTCCTGATGAATGTGAGTAACTGGAGGGAGCTTCAGCACCTCCTACCGCTGCTGTGCTGAGCTCTTCTTTATCTTTCACCTGTTCACTTTCTCCCCACTTTTAGCCCTCACTTCTTCTGTAGCATGGGGTGAGCAAGAGTTACCCAGGACTCTTTGTACCTTTAGAATGATCAGGAAGAAAGCATAGGGAGTGTCAGCACCATGGACAGGAACATACATGATGCGTCCAGTACCACGGACAGCAGACCGTGCAAGACATCCTTCTGGACCCTTTCCTCTGTTCTCCTTTAGCATGAGCACCTTTCCAAACCCACTCCCTGCTTCCATTCCCTCTGATTACACTCCGTGGATGTAGCAGCCAGGAGAATGGGCAGTCTTACGATCTCAGCTTTTTCCCATCTTAGGCCCTGGGGAGTCTTGTCTCTTAACTGAGGCAGGAAAAGACACCTTGAAAAAAACCAGGTCTTGACTCAACAGCTTTTGGGGATGTAATTATTTGGAGGCATTGGGAAAGGATTGGAACAGGTGTCTGTGATACTTGGAGGGCTATCACATTAAGTGTGTGGCTATCGTGGAGTATATCTGTAGAGTGGGACTAGGCTTTTGAGTTGGCTTGTTCGTGTGTGTGTGTGTGTGTGTGTGTGTGTGTGTGTATGTGATGTGTGTGTTTTAACTGGGTAGATGATTGCTAATAGATATGATTTTAATTTCCTATTTCAGTAAGTCTGTGAGTCACTCCAACTTATTTAGGGTCAGGTTTGTGGAGATGTGCAGGTATTTGTCTGTAACGTTTCTTTGTAGTAAGATGGGTGTATGAATATGGGTGAGTAGAGAATGTATGCAAATGAAGGGTATGTTTACTGTGATGAGATTTCCTCCCAAGTTTCAGCAAGAGTTGTATGCATACTGCACCAAGTGGTTGTCATCCTGTAGGAAAGCATTTCATACGGTACCATATATGATAATGTTTATGCATATTGAGTTATTAGGCTTCAATCCTTGTCCACTTTGTTATCTTTATCTCTGAACCTGGACATAAAGAGAGGCAAGCTCCACAGCAGGTGTAGGGAAGACTGCTAAGAACGGGATAGGAGTCAAGAGAGGCGAACTTGAGAGTCACTTGACATCAGGGTATAGCAAACTTTGGAGGAGGTGAAGAGAAATTGATGGCACAGAGGTTAAGACACTCACATAAATATCTGTATACCCATTCCTTATCCCCCAGAGATGCCTACAGGCATATAAGTGTGCTGGGAATATGAAACAGACCTCGTTCCAACTAGGCACAGAGATATGAATGGAATAAGACACACCAACAGAAATACACACTGGTGATTTACACTTAAATAAGTTATCTATACAGAAATCAAGGAGCAATTGTCTATACAGACATGGGGGCTGTATAGCACAGCACTATGCACTGAAATGCAAGCACACACAGACAAGTCTGTACATGTGTTCAGATATACCTATATACACCAACAGATACTGGATATGCACATTCCAGGATATCCACACATGTGCCAGACCCTAACTTTGCATATTCATAGACATATAGTGGCCCTTCCTTCTGTCTTTCACTTGCTTTTCAAGGTCTGCTTTCTAATCTAAAATGCCAAGACCTTATGCTGGGTATCAGCCTGCCTTGCTGCCAGATGGACTGGTCCATCTTGCCTGGGTGTGTCTTTTGTGTGGTGGGGGCAGGGTAGATTTAGAAAAAAGTGGCAACAAGGACAGATAACTAGGCCAGAGAGCAGAGAAGCTCTGGGGCTGCCCTGGGCAATGACCAGCCCTTGGTACTGCTCTGAGATGATGCAGCAGGCAGACATGCTGTCTACCTAGTGAGACTTGCCCTCCATTTCTCCTTCACCAGCCTCTCCAGACTCCTTTGTCTCTCTTCTTGTTTCTTCCACTGAGTTGATTCCCCTTATTCTGTCACTGTTGTCACTCTCTTGCACTCAGATTGGCTCCTCCCCAGATCATAGACCTCTGTGTTTTTCCTAGGGAGTCCCTTTTTCTCTTCTGGGAGCCTTATGCTAAAGCTGAAGTCTGCAGAGGCAAAGCTTTCAGAGCCAAACCGGTGTTCTTGTTCTCTTCTCTCCACTTTCTACATCCTTTTGCTGCTCAGTTGAGTCTTGGGGTTGTGGCAGCTCCTCTGCCCCAGGGAGCTTGGTGGTGTCCTGGGAGGAAGGAAGGAGAGAAGGATGGCTGGGGCAGGTCCTGAGGGCTATGGAGACTCAGATGCTCGCAGGGCCTTTGGGAGGGCTTGAGGAGGAGGGGCACCAGGCTCTGAAGGCTCGGGCCTTCCTAATTGAAAACACTGAGCTGCACTAATTGGATTAGGAGGGAAGTGGGCTGGAGCAGGGGAAGGCGCCAGTTGCCAGGCTGTCTGCTTCCAAATCTTCCAAGGCATCTTGGGAGAAGAGTTTAGTTCTGTGGGCCTTACCCAACCTTGCCAGGGACTATAACAATACCCTTTACTAAAGACAAAAGTTCTGTATTTCTGGGTCTACAAATCCTGGGGCTATATCTGGTGAAGCCTTTCTTCTTGGAAGTTGTGCCATCCAGGGATTCTGTCCAGTGTCCCTGAATTTCCATATCCTTTCCATGTCTCTATGGGAGTCTGCTCCAGCTTGCTTCTCCTCCTGCCATCAGGCCCTATTGGGACTGCCTCAGAATTTTTCTCCCTCTCTCCCTTGCTGTCTGGATTCTCAGATAAAGGACACCATGGTAAGTTGGAGGAGTGGGAGAGCATACTTAAAGGCCACCATCAGGGAGGGGGAGGGGCCTTGGGCTTGAGCCAGCACACCTTTGTTCTGTATATTGGAGAACACTTATTTTTCCTATAGTACTGTAAATGGCTGTGGTTTGTGCTTTTTTTTTAGGTGGGGGAAGCTCGGGTCCCTTTTCTTTTGTTCCTTTAACTCAATCCAGAGGCTCCTCTTGGCTTCTTCTCTCACCTGAGTTTAGCATCTTTGCTTCTGTTGGAATTTCTGTCATTCTCACACTGTTTCTGTGTATTGCTGTCACGCTGGTGCCATCTCCTCCCACTAGGAATTGCTCTTCTTTTGGGGGAGGGTTATTAAAGACAGGGTTTCTCCATGTCGCCCTGGCTTTCCTGAAACTCTGTACATCAGGCTGGCCTGGAACCCAGAGATCCATCTGCTTTCTGCCCTCAAGTGTCTCTCTCTCTCTGTCTCTCTGTCTCTGTCTCTGTCTCTGTCTCTCTCTCTCTCTCTCTCTCTCTCTCCTTTCTTTCTTTCTTTTTTTGTTGTTGTCTCTCTTTACTTTTTGTTCTTTCTATATCTTTTATCCAAGTACTAACCAGGCCTATTTAGCATTCGAGATCAGATTCATTTGGGTTAATATGGCCATAGACTTTTCTCTCTGTGCCTTTATTTGTCTTTTTCTCTTTGTCTGTCCCTGTCTATATCTTTCTCCTTTCTCCCAACTTCTATTGGTATCTTTTCTCTGTTTCTCATGTGTCCATTTCTGACTCCCTGTGTCTCTTAGCTTCTCCTTTTCTCACTGGCCATGGGCTTCCTAAGTGCCCTGCTATCCTCAGGTTGAGACAGAGGTTGAGGCCATGGTATCAACCAGACATAAATTTCCCCATTTTTCTTATTTTATCTCCAGTACTGGAGCCACCTGTCATCACAGAACAGTCTCCACGGCGCCTAGTTGTCTTCCCAACAGATGACATAAGCCTCAAATGTGAAGCCAGAGGCACACCCCAAGTGGAGTAAGTGCTCCCCACTCTCTGACACTCTGTTCATGACAGCTGACCTTAGCCTCTAGCCCTCAGGCTTCCCTGGGTCACCTAACTTCTGAGTCTAGAACCCTTAGATCCCCTGGGTTGTGACCCTGAGTCCCTGTCTACACTGGTCCCACCAGCTGGGGTTCCCTGGCTTCAGGAACACTCACTCCTGTCATGTTGCAGTATGTTTTGAGTGCTAGAACCTCTTATCCATGCTCTGTCCACAGGTTCCGCTGGACGAAAGATGGCATCCACTTCAAACCTAAGGAAGAATTGGGTGTAGTGGTACACGAGGCACCCTATTCTGGCTCCTTCACCATCGAAGGCAACAACAGCTTTGCCCAGAGGTTTCAGGGCATCTATCGCTGCTATGCCAGCAATAAGCTTGGAACTGCCATGTCGCATGAGATCCAGCTCGTGGCTGAGGGTGCGAAGCACTGCAGGGCCAGGAAGGGCTTGGGGTACCTGAAAGGAAGTTCCTTAGCTTCTGGGAGCTGAGTGGGGGCCTGACTGGCAACCACTGGCTCCTTAGCCAGTCATGTTGTGAGGTGCTTAGATGCCCTGACAACCCTCACCCCACCCTAGCTGTCCCCATTTTCCCTTCCTATTTTCTCCAGTAGTTTATTTCACCCTTTCACCCTCTTTTTTCACTGAACTTCTTGTTACCTCATTGTCCCTTCTTTCTATTAGTCTTTCTTGGTGCCTACCTTATGATCACTGCTGGTGGGCTTGGGGCATGGACTGGCTTAAATGGGTGGGTGACTGCACCAGGGTCTACTTTGCCTTCCTGTCTGCCCACCTGTCTCTGAGTCACTCCCTGGCTTGGCCTTTATAGCTGCTGTTTCTGCCTGGGTTTTCCCCCTTTCACTTTAAGCTTATCTCTGTTATCTCTGCCATTTATCTTTTCTTGGTTTTCCCACTTTGGTCTCTGCTGTCTTCCACTCCTGCATCTCTAACTTGGCTTCTCCATCCCTCTCATTCCTGGTTCTAGAGCTGTGTCTTTATATGTGTCGCCCTTTCCCTGGGGTTTTCCCTCTGCATTCCATCCTCACTGAGTTTTCTGCCTCCTGAAGCACTCTCTTCTTCAGTTACCTTGGGAACCGTTGCCATGGTTTCCTGTGTCAAGATGATGGAAGGGTCTGTGGCTCCTGCATCCCTCTGTAGCTCCCCTCCCCCACGGCTGCACCTCAGCCTCCCCCCACCATTCTTGTACTTTCCTCAGGATGGGTGGGAGGGCTGAGAATTGTGGTGGATTAACCCTTCTTGGTCAGTTGGCTTCCTGCTTACCATCTCTACTGTGGGGCTCCTATCCCCACTATAAACCTCCAGAATTTTTGCCTCCCTTTATGTGAACTTCCACCTGGCCCCTTCACACCCTTGTGAATCACCATGACCTCCCATCTCTCCTTCCTGTCTTCAACTGTTTTGATCAAGATGAGAATGCCAGTCTCTGTCCTTTCTAGGTGCCCCCAAATGGCCGAAGGAGACTGTAAAACCCGTGGAAGTGGAGGAAGGAGAATCAGTAGTTCTACCTTGCAATCCTCCACCCAGTGCAGCCCCACTTAGGATCTACTGGATGAACAGCAGTGGGTGACAGAAGGAGCTGCTGCCTGGAACATGGGGGCTGGGGGTCTTCTCCAACAGATTCCCACCTCCATCACCTTGTCTCTTCTTCTGCAGAGATTTTGCACATCAAACAAGATGAGCGGGTGTCCATGGGCCAGAACGGAGACCTATATTTTGCCAATGTGCTTACCTCAGACAATCATTCAGACTACATCTGCAATGCCCACTTCCCTGGCACCCGGACCATCATTCAAAAGGAACCTATTGACCTCCGGGTCAAGCCCAGTGAGTCCCAGAATCTGTGATAACTCTATCCCACTCTTTTCTTGACTTCCAACTTAGCCCCCAAGAAAAGGGGCACACAACCACAAATACCCTCAAGGCATTATTGCTCTCAAATGTACCCACTAAGATCCCTTCTGATGTGGTGAAGGTAGAGATAGATGGATTTTTTGTTTGTTTTTTGGTTTGAGACAGAGTCTCACTCTGTATCTCTTGCTGGCCTAGAACTTGCTATGCAGATCAGAATGGTCTCAAACTCAAAGAAATCTGCCTACTTCTGTTTCCCAGGTGCTCGGATTGGAGTCATATGTTACCACATATTGCTAGGACACACTTTAAAAAAATAGTTTCACTCTGTAGACCAAGCTGGCCTTGAACTCATGATTCTTTTGCCTCAAATTTATGAATGGATGCCAATGTGACCACCATACCCATCAGACATCTTTTTATTTTTCTGGAACCCAAGGCTTCGCAAATGTTAGGCAAACTTTCTACCACTGAGCCATACTGCAGCCATTCTTTCTAACATAGGAGCAAACAGAGGCCTAGGGCCCCATTGAGATGTCCAATTTCTCTTAAGTCTGATGACTCACTCCTTTTCTCCTGGTAGCCAACAGCATGATTGACCGGAAGCCACGCCTGCTCTTCCCCACAAACTCCAGCAGTCACCTCGTGGCCTTGCAGGGCCAGTCATTAATCCTGGAGTGCATTGCTGAGGGATTGTGAGTGTGGACTTCTAGGGTGGAGGGCTGGTGTTTGGTGGCCTCCAACAGGTTTATGCCTCAGGACTGAATGGTTTTGTTGTCTTTCTCTCTCTTTTCCCTTGGCACCATGACCCTGGGCAGCCCTACACCCACCATCAAGTGGCTGCACCCCAGTGACCCTATGCCAACAGACCGTGTTATCTACCAGAACCATAACAAGACACTGCAGCTCCTCAATGTGGGCGAGGAAGATGATGGCGAGTATACCTGCCTTGCTGAGAACTCACTGGGCAGTGCTCGGCATGCCTACTATGTCACTGTGGAAGGTATGGGCATGGTACATTCTTTCCCAGCTAACATAGGCTCCTCAGAATGGCTTTCATGCTTGATGACCTACAATGTCCACTGTCATGGGAGAGGGCAGGGCCTACACTTAGGGCCAAAGCAAGCTTCAGGCTCAGGCTGCTTTTTCCTCCTGCTCAGCTGCCCCATACTGGCTGCAGAAGCCCCAGAGTCATTTGTATGGGCCAGGAGAGACTGCCCGCCTAGACTGCCAAGTCCAGGGCAGGCCCCAACCAGAGGTCACCTGGAGAATCAACGGAATGTCTATGGAGAGTAAGCAGGGCCTCAGCAGTGGTTGGGTGTGTAGGGAGTACAAGAAAACTTCAAGGGGAAGAAGAAGAGGGAGAAGAGGGCTTTCAGCAAAGTTCAATGTTCTAACCTGAGCCTTTGGGCCCTGCCTGTTACATACAGAGGTGAACAAGGACCAGAAGTACCGGATTGAGCAGGGGTCTTTGATCCTGAGTAATTTGCAACCAAGTGACACAATGGTGACCCAGTGTGAAGCTCGCAACCAGCATGGGCTCCTACTAGCCAATGCCTATATCTATGTTGTCCGTGAGTGCAGCGACCTTATCTCCTGATTGCCTTCCTTCCCTCTGTCCCTTCTTTTTCCCCAGCCACCTGCTTACCCTTGCCTCATAGCCCCCAGTCTCTCCTTCCAGTCCACCAAACCTACTCAGCCAGCACCTGGTTGGGGCATAGCTTTTTGGGGCTGCCTTGCTACTTTCTAAGGCCTTCACCTCATCTTTCTTCCATTCTCACAATAGTTGGGAGTGGGAGTCACAGAATAAGCAGGGTCTTGTCATCATGTCTGAGTAGAGGTGTACCCTGGACAAGATGTAACCCAGGATAGTCTAATGACTTCTGTCCCAGATACTCAGGGAAATTTGGGGCTGGCCAGGGAAGGCTTTGGGGAATATGGTAAGTGGTCTTTGAGCCTTCAATACTTGGTAGAATCCTGGTGGCTGAAGTACATACAAGTCTAAGGAAACCATTTAACCAAGGCTGAGAGGGACAGCCTAGAATGAGGAAGCCAATAAACATGGCTCCTAAAGGTCTGTGTGTGCCATCTGAGGGGGGGGGTTTACTGGATTCTCCTACACTTGGGACTTCTAGACCTACCCTGTCTCCTGAGACCATTCTTCCCCTAGAGCTGCCAGCCAAGATCCTAACAAAAGACAATCAGACATACATGGCAGTAGAGGGCAGTACTGCTTACTTGCTGTGCAAAGCCTTTGGAGCTCCTGTTCCCAGTGTCCAGTGGTGAGTGCCCATCTTATGGAGGCTTCTAAGCTATCTTCTCATCTAAAGATTCCAGGAGGGCAGGGAGGCCAAGCTGGTTAGGCCAAGCCAGACTCTGCTTGCTCTAGGCTGGATGAGGAAGGAACGACAGTGCTTCAGGATGAACGATTTTTCCCCTATGCCAATGGAACGCTGGGCATCAGAGATCTCCAGGCCAATGACACTGGACGCTATTTCTGCCAGGCTGCCAATGACCAGAACAATGTGACCATTTTGGCTAACCTACAGGTTAAAGGTTAGATATGAGCACACATGACTGTCAGACTTCCTGAGAGGTAGAGGCAAAGTCTGTGGAGAACATCAAAGTGACCTGTCTTCTTCTTTGTTCCCCTCAGAAGCAACCCAGATCACACAAGGACCCCGGAGCACAATTGAGAAGAAAGGTGCAAGGGTGACATTCACGTGCCAGGCCTCCTTTGACCCCTCTTTACGAGCCAGCATCACTTGGCGTGGAGATGGGAGAGACCTCCAGGAACGTGGAGACAGTGACAAGTGAGGGCCCCCAGCCCTAAAATGGGCTAGGTAGAAGAGAGCAGAGAAAAACTGGGAGTCAGACCTCTTAGCCTTATCCTGGCAGGAGGCACTCCTCCTTAGAGGGGGAAGTTCATGGTAGGACAAGGGAAAGGGTCAGGAATGGCAGAAAGTGGTTCATCTGCCACTAGCTAAGGGGCATGTATGCCCCTACCTCTAGGTATTTCATAGAAGATGGGCAACTTGTCATCCAGAGCCTGGACTACAGTGACCAGGGCAACTACAGTTGTGTGGCCAGCACTGAACTGGATGAGGTGGAGAGCAGGGCACAACTCTTAGTGGTGGGTAAGTCCTAATATAGAGTTAGGTACAAAGAGTACCTATCTTCTGACCCACCATGCCCGTGCTTCCTCCAATTGCTGGACATTCTGAGTTGGAGGTGGGGGCTCTTGAGGCTAGGCAATCCACCTGCCATGAGAATCCATCTTCTGTGACCCTCAGGAAGCCCTGGGCCAGTGCCTCACCTGGAGCTGTCCGACCGCCACTTGCTGAAGCAGAGCCAGGTGCACTTGTCTTGGAGCCCTGCTGAAGACCACAACTCTCCCATTGAGAGTAAGAGACCTGAGTATAGCATCCCCTGCACTACCGCCACCACCAGCTGTCCCTCTTCTTCAGATTCTCCTCTCTTAGGAGCCACAGGATGGCCTGACTCACTAAAGCTTATACTTGTTTTCCAGGGGACTTGGGTTCCTTTATAGCACCTACCTCCCCATTGCCCTACCTACTAAGCTACACTATATGCTCATTACTCCACTGTGGATTTGCTTCTTGGCAGAATATGACATTGAATTTGAGGACAAGGAAATGGCTCCTGAGAAATGGTTCAGTCTAGGCAAGGTGCCAGGAAATCAGACCTCTACTACCCTCAAGCTGTCCCCCTATGTCCACTATACCTTTCGGGTCACTGCCATTAACAAATATGGTTCTGGAGAACCCAGCCCGGTCTCTGAGACTGTAGTCACACCTGAGGCAGGTAAGCCAAGGCAACATCCTCTCCCAGATAACCTGAAAGGGGTGGTAGTCACTGGAACCCAGGTTTTGTGGGTAGGGTGTAGAGAGGGCATGCTGTGCCCATATCCTCTGATTCCAGAGTTCCAGGGGCAACAAGGAGGCCTTTGTTGTACTCTTGGTGCTACTGGCTTACTGCTTCAGGAGCCAGAATGGGCCATTTGTTCCTTGTCCTTGCTACAGCACTGATAAGTTGACACATTACTTTCCAGCCCCAGAGAAGAACCCTGTGGATGTGAGAGGGGAAGGAAATGAGACCAACAATATGGTCATCACATGGAAGGTGAGGGTCCCTACCCTGATTTGCATTGTGGACACCAAGCCAGGACACAGCTATTGACTGTCCTTTGGCTGTAGTAAAGAGGAAGCCAATGCCTGGGGGATATCTGGGCTGGGGGACAAGGCAGAGAAGATGTGCGCTCTTGACCAATGGCTTCTTATCTGCTGGCCTCCCCCAGCCCCTTCGGTGGATGGATTGGAATGCCCCCGAGATTCAGTACCGTGTACAGTGGCGTCCATTGGGCAAACAGGAGACCTGGAAGGAACAGACCGTGAGCGACCCCTTCCTGGTGGTGTCTAACACTTCCACATTTGTGCCTTATGAGATCAAAGTCCAGGCAGTGAACAACCAGGGGAAGGGCCCTGAGCCCCAGGTCACCATTGGCTATTCAGGGGAAGACTGTGAGTATTGGAGTGAGCTTGGCCCACATCCCAGGGCTTGAGAGCTGGGGACTGGAATCCTCATGCATGTCATCCTGTCCATATGTGTATTTCACTCCATTTGCCATTGCCAGCCCCCATCCCTCAGTGATTCATTGTACAATTCTTACAAGAAAAGACATGCTTTCCCATAGATACTGTGATGTTATGAAATTCTGCACAGCTCAAATTGCTGCACTTTTGCCATTAGCAGAAATAGCAGTTGAATGAGCCAGCACTATGTTTGGCAGCATTTCCTCTGTCTGGTCCAGGGAGTGTCTGGTATAGGCTAAGTATCCCTCATCAGAAAATCCCAACTCTGAAATGTTCCAGGAGCTGAAATATGGCACCCACTGGGAAATTCCACACTTGACTTTTTGTGTTGGATCAGTGAAAACACACGCTTGCTAAAAATAATGTAGTATATATAACGCTTGGATGTAGCTCATTTGTTATAGTGCTTGCTGAGTTCCAGGAGACTATCTCCAAATTATGTACATGTTGGTATAATATTAAGTGTGGCATTCCAGAAGCTGAGGCATATATTAGAGGATGCCCTAGGACACATACTGAGTTCTAGGATAGCCCAGACTACAGAAAGAAACCTTGTAGATTTAGAATTGAACTTATCCTCTTATCCTCAAGACATCTTATTATGTATATGCAAATATTTCAAAATGTAAAAGAATTCAACTTACTTTAGATCCAGCATGTCAGCTAAGAGCTAGTTACCAAAGCAAGTTTCATACCTTGTGGGTTTCTTTGAGTCTGGAGCATATCGACTGGTAATTTTGAGCACCCAGTCAAGATTTTTTTTGTGGTTTCTCTGTGTAAATTACTACTTTTTTCCTGGAGAGCCCCATTCATCACTGAATAGTCCCTCATGTGACATGCAGCCTGCTTTCCTGTGGGAAGGAGTTTGACCTGCTGGCTTAGGTGAAGGCTTATGTCTTCTCCAAATAACTGGATGTTTTCAGACCCCCAGGTGAGCCCTGAGCTTGAAGACATCACAATCTTCAACTCAAGCACTGTGCTGGTCAGGTGGAGGCCTGTGGACTTGGCCCAGGTTAAGGGCCACCTCAGGGGATACAATGTAAGGATTCAGGGTATGGGGAGAACTAAAGAGGAATGTCATAATACTGAGGGTGGGAATTCTGTTGTCTGTGAGCAGCTCCTCTGGAAGTTCTTGGGTTGGGGGAAAAGGGCCTATGACAAGGGTGGCGAGGAACATGTATTGGACGTCCTGCTCAATCGATGACTTCTACTCTTATGAGGTTTGTTGGCCCCCTGGACAGGTAACATTACTGGTGGAAGGGCAGTCAGAGAAAGCACAGCAAGAGGCATGTCCACAAAAGTCACATGGTGGTACCTGCGAACACCACCAGTGCCATCCTCAGTGGTTTGCGTCCTTACAGCTCTTATCATGTGGAGGTACAGGCCTTTAATGGGCGGGGCTTAGGGCCTGCAAGTGAATGGACCTTCAGCACCCCAGAGGGAGGTGAGTCTGCCTGCCACCCTACCCTATACCTGCATCCCCTGCCCCTTCTCCTTGGACTCAGGTGAGGACCTACTACCCTTTTATACTTCCACAGTGCCTGGCCACCCTGAGGCATTACATCTGGAGTGCCAGTCGGACACTAGCCTGCTACTGCACTGGCAGCCACCACTCAGCCACAATGGAGTGCTCACTGGCTACCTGCTCTCTTACCATCCCTGTATGTGCACTGTACCTGGTATGGAGGCTGGGAGATCTAGAAAAGACCGAAGCTGGTAAGTGAAGCCAGCCTCTTATTTCTTTCCACAGTGGATGGGGAAAGCAAAGAGCAGTTGTTCTTCAACCTTTCGGACCCAGAGCTCCGGACTCATAATCTCACCAACCTCAACCCTGATCTACAGTACCGCTTCCAGCTTCAGGCCACCACCCAGCAGGGTCCTGGTGAGGCCATTGTGCGTGAAGGAGGCACTATGGCCCTATTTGGTGAGCTGAAGCAAGGGTTTTGGCGGTGTTAGTCTTGATAGTTATCTTGTGCTTGATCAAGGGAGGAGGTTGACTGGGAGGCTAATCTCAGGAGAGTGGGCCTTTGAAGAGCCTTGTGGTCCCCCTTTGCTCCTACATTCTCTAGGCAAGCCAGATTTTGGCAACATTTCAGCCACAGCAGGTGAAAACTACAGTGTGGTCTCCTGGGTCCCTCGGGAGGGCCAGTGCAATTTCAGGTTCCACATCCTGTTCAAAGCCTTGCCAGGTGAGTGCAGAGATATCCTTGGGGTAGGGAGCTGAGGTTTTGTCCCTATCTGTAAGGTGTCTCCAGTCCTCCTGCTGAGTCCCTCTGCCACTGTGTCTCATCTGTACAGAAGGGAAAGTGAGCCCTGATCACCAGCCTCAGCCTCAATATGTGAGCTACAATCAGAGCTCCTACACACAGTGGGACCTACAGCCTGACACCAAATATGAGATCCACCTGATGAAGGAGAAGGTCCTCTTGCACCATCTGGCTGTGAAGACTAATGGCACTGGTGAGGCACTGAGGCCACTATCCTCTGCCAGGAAGCCTTGGGCACCACTGCCGGGTTTGTTGCATGCAGCCCTTAGCAGCATGAGCCACTCTTTTGCCTCCCAGAAATCTGGGCTTTCCCTGCACCATCTACAGAGGGCTCTCTTCCCCCCTCTCCTTACCTGCTGCTGTGTGTGGTACCTCCTGGCCCCAAATGTCCCCTATAGCTTCAAATGGGTCCTAAGCACTATGCCTTAGCTTAGAGGCTACTGCTCAGGCTTAGGAATGTAGCATGCCTGTTAGCAGCATAGCTCATCCCAAAGCCTGGTCTTTGTCTTCCTGCTCTGTGCCTTCAGGCCCCGTGCGAGTTTCTACTACAGGTAGCTTTGCCTCCGAGGGCTGGTTCATCGCCTTTGTCAGTGCTATCATTCTCTTGCTCCTCATCCTGCTCATCCTCTGCTTCATCAAACGCAGCAAGGGCGGCAAATATTCAGGTAACCTGGAAAATGTGCGGGCTCGGGTAAAGATGCTACGGCTGAAAGTAGAGAAAAAACCTTATCCCAAGAGCCCAAACTTGGGAGTTGCATGACAAGCATATTCATAGAGGTAGGGTGCAGCCCAAAGATGACTTCTTCCCAGGCTGGGGCTACAGACGCCTACACCAGTGGCAGCTGGATGGATCCACATGGGTTGGGTGGGTCACTCTGAAGGTTTCTAAGGGCTGTTAAGACAGTACTGGGGGCTCTTAGCACAAAGCAACCCAGAATATGGCGGTGGGCAGGAAAAGTTGACTCCTCTGATATGTCTGTAGTGAAGGACAAGGAGGACACTCAGGTAGATTCCGAGGCCCGGCCCATGAAAGACGAGACCTTCGGCGAGTACAGGTGAGCAGGGGCAGAAGTAGGGGTTGGCCCAGTTCTGCTTGATCTTTGCGTCTTACTCAACTCCTCTCTCTTTTCTGTGCTTCGGGTGACTTCAGGTCCCTGGAGAGGTAAGATGGGACACTAGGGATGACCAGTTAGAGCTCAGGGCCTGGGGAGGAAGGGACCCCCACTTTTCCTTTGGTGGTCCATCAGTTACCCTTTTAGGGAGAGACCAACATTACCCAGCTATTCTTGTGTTAAGACCCTAGTTGCTGGGTGCCTGTAACTCCTCTGGCTGCCTTTAACCCCAAGTAAAGCTCCAGCAGTAGGTACAGGCCTTGTGGCATCATGCATACAGCCTGACCTCCTAGACGTGTTTCAGGATGAGTCCCAAAACTTCCTGTATGGACAGGAAAATAAAAGAGGGCAAGAACCTACTAGGGTGACCTGCTAGGGTATTCTGCCAGGGCCCTGCAATACATCTACTCATACCCTACCTTCTCTCCATACAGTGACAATGAAGAGAAGGCCTTCGGCAGCAGCCAGCCATCTCTCAATGGAGACATCAAACCCTTAGGCAGTGATGACAGTCTGGCTGATTATGGGGGCAGTGTGGATGTCCAGTTCAATGAGGATGGCTCTTTCATCGGCCAATACAGTGGCAAAAAAGAGAAGGAGGCAGCGGGAGGCAATGACAGCTCAGGGGCTACCTCTCCTATCAATCCTGCAGTAGCCCTAGAATAGCAAGGTCCAGTCATGTGAGGCAGGACCAAGCTGGGCCCAGGGCCAGAGGTGCAGAAGAGCCAGGGGCCAAGACACCTGGCCAATGCACCATGCCATTGGCCTGCTGACTTTGGGATCGAGGTCCTTCCTTCTTTCCACAGAGCATGGAAGACTTGACTGGAGCAGAGAGGAACTGTGACTTCGAGTCTCTTTCTTACCACCTGCTACCCTCTTTATTGCCAAAACCCAGCTGCACCCTTTCCTGGGCATACGCTGCTTTGCCCTGCTCAGGGCAGTTCACTCCCATATCAGGGATCTTCAGGTGCTGCCTTGCCGACCCATTTAGACAGAGAGGCCATAGTTTGTGGGAGAAGACAAAGGAGAGTCCTCTGAGCCATCTCTGAGAAGCTGTCCTCACTTTCTGACTGGAAACAGGCATGGTGGGGTCTGTTCAGGACTAGCTTGGCACCTCTTCTTTCTCCCTGGCTAGCCTGACTGGAGACAGAACTCTGTCCCCACCATCTGCTCCATTTGCCATTTTTGATCCAATCAGGATGGGGACCTGAGCAAGCTGGCCACCTGTGTAGAAGAGGCCATCTGGAAAGCCCAGAGTTGTCCCCCACCCCCTTAGCACACTAGGTTTACACCCTCCTCCCATTGCTATTCCACCTTTCAGGACACACACACACACACACACACACACACACACACACACACTTACTCATATTGCCTTCGATACCCACCAGAGAACATCGAAGTGGCTTCTCTCACTGCTGGAGATAGGCAGACCTCTTCCTACTGGAATTGGCTAGACTTTTCCCTGCTGCCACCATACCCCAGGACCCCTTAGCAGCCCTGCCTGCCCCCAGTTCTCGTCCTCAGCCCCTTCCCCTGTTCCTCACGTTGGGAATGTAAATACACCGTGACTTTGAAAGTTTGTGCTGTTGCCCTTTCCCCATATGCCACTAGCGTGTAGGCAGATGTCTGAGTCTCTAGGTGGTTTCCCCATTTTATAGCAGTTAGCTTTGATGATCTCACTCCAAGAAAAATAAAAGCAGACACACACACAAAAAAGCAAAGATTGGCTGTCCCAGCACTGCTGTGCTTCTGCTCAGCAGCTGTGGTCTTCCTGTATGCCTTTGCTTGGTCTGTTGATGAGCCCTCTACAAAAAACAAATATATATATATGTACATAATATCAGAATTATAACAGGCAAATAAAAACCTGGAAATGAAAAGACCTTTCATCATTTTACTATGAGTTCTTACTCCCCTATACATGTCCTAGGCTGTGGAAGCTCCATCTCTGGGCAGGGGATGCCCTGAGCTCTGTGATCAGCCCTGTCCCACAGTCCCAGCTCTGCCTTCCTTGCTTCTTCCCACAGTTTGGGCATCCCATCTCACTGACAGGTCTTGTTATCTGCTCCCCTTGGATGTTGTTATCACACTGTGGGCCCTAGGGTTCCCTTTGCGCTGATGGCCTTGAGATACTAAGCTTTAGCTCTCATTGTTAGGATCCTCCATTCCTAAAGGAGGTAAAAATCGCTTAAAGGGGCAGAATATGGCTGAGGACTCTGAAGTCTTCGAGCCCTCAGTCTGCAACTTAGTCTATAGCCTATTGGCCCATACCTGGAAACCTCCTTTTCACCAATAGGACACAGCAACTAAAGCCACTTATAAGTGTCCACTTGGCACTTGGGGTTCAAGTAAACCAGTATGTTGTAACTGGTATCATTCCATCCTTGGAGTGTTCAGTACTGGGAATTAGAACCTTGCTAGATAAACAATACTTTACCTGAGTTACCTCCCCAGCCCACTTTTCACCTTTTATTTGATATAAGGTCTCACTAAATTTCCCAGACTGATCCTGAGGTCACTCTGTAACCCAGGGTGGCCTTGAACTTGTGATTCTTCTACTTTGGCCTTCCAAGTAACTAGGATTTAAGGCCTATATGCAGGCCCCGAGCTGTCTATTATGCAGTCCTCCCATCTCAGCCTTGAGAGTGCTGGAATTACAGATATCAGCTACTTCTTTATTAATGACAGAATCAGTGAAAAACTTCAAAAGAAAAAAATAGCTGGGCAATGATGGTGCACCCCTTTAATCCCAGCACTTGGGAAGCAGAGGCAGGAGGATCTTTGTGAGTTTGAGGCCAGCCTGATCTACAGAATGAGTTCCAGGACATTCAGGGCTATACAGTGAAACTTTGTCTCTAAAACAACAACAAAATGTCTTCCCTCTTGTTCTCACCACCAGCCCAGCCTCAGGCTCTTCCACAGAGGCATCCACTCCCCTCCATTCACTGTAGTCTTGCCTTTGCTTTTCTGTAGTTCTTGTTTTGCCTCTAACATCAAAAATCCCCAGTCCTAATGCTGTGTGTTTCCAAACTCTTGGCCAATTTTTTTTTTTTTTTTTTTTTTTTTTTTTCGGAGCTGGGGACCGAACCCAGGGCCTTGTGCTTATAGGCAAGCGCTCTACCACTGAGCTAAATCCCCAACCCCAAATGTGTAGCCCAGGCTGGCCTCGAACTCGTGATCCTCCTGCCTCTGCCTCCTTCAGCAAATCCTACGGGCGTGCGCCACCACAACCAAGGCCAATTTTCTGAATCCCCTCAGAGTCAGCTGTTTTCCTTATTCCCACTATCTCTATTTGAAACATCAGCCTGCTATGCACCATCCCCAATGTGTTTACTGGCTCCCCCATAATAATAGTCTTGACTCAAGCACATGGCAGCTCAGCTAACATTCTCCAACTTTTGTTCTTGCCAAGTAGGTGGGAGAAGGACAGAGGTAAGGTGTGGCATGGGAGTATGGGAGCAGCCACTGGCTGCTTTCAGAAGCAGAACACAGATCTGACAGTCAGATCAGAAAGCTGCAGGGAGTGCCAAGTGGAAGTTAAATGTTCAGGATAACAGAGAGCCTTTAGACCTGCCTGGGTTACCTCTCACACTAATTTTTAAAATGACACAATTAGCCAGGGGGTGGCTTAGCCAGTAAAATCTTTTAATCTCAGCACTTGGGGGACAGACATAGGCAGATTTTTGTGAGTTTGAGGCTAACCTAGTCTACAAAGTGAGTTCCAGGACAGCCAGGGCTGTTACACAGAGAAACATGTCTCAAACAAACAAACAAAAAACCAAAAAAAGAAAGGACATACTTTTTTTTTTTTTTTGGTTCTTTTTTTCGGAGCTGGGGATCGAACCCAGGGCCTTGTGCTTCCTAGGCAAGCGCTCTACCACTGAGCTAAATCCCCAGCCCAGGACATACTTTTTTATATGCACACATATGGAGACCAGACTTCCTTAATCAGTGTCCATCTTAATTATTTTTAATGTATGTATGTATGCACAAATTGAAGCTAGATGAAGAGATCTGCTGTCCTGCTCTGTCACTCTCCCATTATTCCCTTGAGACAGTGTCTCTCACTGAATCTAAAGCTTGACTGACAACAGCAAGTTCAGCAATCGCACAGTGTTAAGGTTCTAAGGAGCGTGTGACCATGGTTGGATTTTATGTAGGTGCTGGACATTTGCACTCAAAAAGTACTCTTACCCACTCAGTCATCACTCTCCACCCACCTTACTGTTTAAGACAAGAGTCACTGAACCCATAAGCCCCAGGGATCCTCAACACTGAGACTACAGATGTTACAATGTCTATCTGACCCTTACTTCATCTCCAAAATTTTCCCTATCTTGCATCTGTCACAGTTGATTAGCTCTAATATTAAGTATGAACTTATTTAGACTGTTCATTGAATACATTCTTTTTTTATAGATAACATCTTTCGAACCAACCATTCTACTGTTTGTTTTATTTTTTTTAAAGATGTACTTATTTGTTTTATGTATATGAGTACACACCAGAAAAGGGCATCAAATCCTATTATAGATGGTTGTGAGCCACCATGTGGTTGCTGGGAATTGAACTCAGGACCTCTGGAAGAGCAGTCAGTGCTCTTAACCGCTGAGCCATCTCCCCAGCCCCATTGAATATATTCTTGTTGAGGGTTAGTGCACATAAAATATATGCCTGAGTTTTTTTTACCGGTGTATATTGATTCATGCAACCATCATTTGATCATCAAACTATTGAATACTTGAAAACCTCTTATGCCTTTCCCAGGTCACCCTCACTACATGACCTTGACCCCTTTTCTGCCACCTCAGGCTGTAGGTGGATCCACTGATGGTTGGCATGGTCACCAATGAAACTGTGCACCTTTCATTCTTGTCATGTCTGTGAGACTCACACATGCAAGAAAATATCCTCTGTTGCCATTTGACCACAATTAAGTTCTGATCTCAACATACTTCAAGGAGGCTGGTACATGCTAAGGCCCAAAAGGAAATAGCTTATACAACAAAACAAGAAAATGATTTTGTTGTCTTGTGAGACAAGATGCCACAATGTATCCCTGACTGACCTTGAACTTGACTTCCCTGCCTCAGCATCCCAAGAGTTAGGTGTATTAGTCAGGGTTCTCTAAAGGAACAGAACTCAGAGAATAAATACTAAAAGGGAATTTATTATACTGGCTTTAAAAATGTGTTCATGTAGTCCATCAATAGCTGTCTCACAACAGAAAGGCCAAGAACCTGCTAGTTGTTCAGTCCACAAGGATGAATATTTTCTGCAGTTCCAATCTGGTGCTGGAGTCCCAGGGAGTTCCAAGAGATCTATTGGCTTTTAGCTATGTTGGTGTGGTGGTTTGAATAGGAATGGTCTCCATAGACTCATGTGTTTGAATGCTTGGTCCTGGGAGACTGGCACTATTAGGAAGTGTAGCCTTTTTTGGATTAGCTATGGCCTTGGAGAAGCATATCACTGTGATGAAGGGTTTTAAGGTTTCCTTTGCTCAAGTCTGGCCAGTGTGGCACACAGTCTCCAGCACCATGTCTGCCTGTATACTGCCGTGCTTCTCCCCAAGACAATAATGAACTAAACCTCTGAAACTATAAGACAGCTCCAATTTAAATGTTTTCCTTTATAAAAGCTGCCATGGTCATGGTGTCTACAACAATAGAAACCCTGATGAAACAGTTGGAATCTTAAAGAAGTTGGATTTACTTGCTGAGAGTTAGGGCAAGCAAGCAAAGAGAAAAGTTTCCTTCTTCCGCTTCTTCCATGTCCTTTTTGGGTATGGACCATATTCAGGGCAGGTCTTCCTACTTCAATAATCCGATTTTAAAAGATCTTTCGGGGTTGGGGATTTAGCTCAGTGGTAGAGCGCTTGCCTAGCAAGCGCAAGGCCCTGGGTTCGGTCCCCAGCTCCGAAAAAAAAAAAAAAATCTCTCATCAGAGTGCCCATCATCTTAGTTTTAGTTGTTTCTAAATGCAGTTAATTTGACACCAATATTGACACTGACATTACAGGTGTGAGCTACCATAGCCAGCTAAAGGATTTGTTAATAAATATGGGGAACAAACTGAGGGAATAAATATATAGATGAATCCTAACCAAAGAGGATACCACACCAAAAAGGATATAATATGACATTGTGTTGGGTATGCTTTGTTGGGATTAGTGTGTTTGCCCTATGTTGTGTATTTAATGAATTTTTTGGTTTTCAGACTGGGTCTCATTACATAATCTTAGCTGGCCTGGAACTCACTACATAGACCAGGCTAGCCCATAACTCACAAAGATCCACCTGCCTCTGCCTCTCCAAAGCTAGGACTAAATGTATGCTCTACTACACTCAAGAGCACAAAGCACTTGAGAAGCCTCAAATGAGGTAGATATAAAATATAACAAAGGAGACACATCCCTTGTAAACTTAGCAGCCTTGGAGTTCAGCACATTTTTCAGAAGTTCTATGCAAATGGAATGGAAGCAAGAAAGCCTATTCAAGATAAAGACACTGTACCTTTTACTGCCTATTTCTGAAGACAATGTTTGGTGAACTTTTCGGAAACTGGAATTACACAAGGGTAGTATGTTGGCTCATTTACTGTTTCACCCATAGTCTGCCAGTTTCTTTTTTCAGGTGAGGAGGGCATGGCAAGAGGCTGCAGTAAAATCTATCTTTCTAGTTGGGCCTTACTGGGCCAGGAATATAGGTTAGAGGTAGACTATAACATATGCTCAGCCCTGGGTTTAACATTCAGTAAACAAAACAAAACTAAACCTACCCATTTGGTTCTTATGGTCAGGTAGACCATAAGGACACATGGGGTGAAACTTGTGACAAGCACCCATAAAGGAATCACTGTTCAGAGTTCAAAGTAAGAGCTCTCACTCGATCCACAGAATGAAGCAGGGTGGTGGTGGCACATGTCTCTGATCCCAGCACTCCTGAGGCAGAGGCAGGTGAATCTCTGTGAGTTTGAGGCCAGCCTGGTCTTCAGAGTGAGTTCCAGAACAACCAAAGCTACACAGAGAAATCCTGTCTCAAAAAAGAAAACCAAACAACAATAAACAAAAATATCAGAGAATGAGCACCTAGGAACACAGGGCTAGATAACAGACCATGGAATATGAATCTCAGTACATGAGAATTGAGGTAGTTTCATGAACCTCCAATGACATAAGCAAGCAGCTTTAGTTTCTGTGATACCAGCCTTATAAGTAGGACATCTTCTCTCTCAACCCATACCTATGATTTCCTGAAATGGTCTACATGACCAGTTGGGAGGGAATCACCCAAGCTAGGCTTAGAAATGCTGACTGTCTTTTGTTTTGTTTTGTTGTGTTGTGTTCTTTTTGTTTTGTTTTGAGGCAGAGGTCTCTCTATGTAGCCCTAGTTGGCCTAGAACTCACTATGTAGACCAAGTTAGCCTTGAACTCACAGAGATCCTCCTGCTT
The DNA here is from genome assembly GCF_011064425.1 of Rattus rattus. Classification (NCBI taxonomy): domain Eukaryota; kingdom Metazoa; phylum Chordata; class Mammalia; order Rodentia; family Muridae; genus Rattus; species Rattus rattus. The sequence goes on from NC_046172.1 coordinate 128,730,158, forward strand.
CTGACTCTACATGCTGAGATAACAAGTGTAAACCACCATGCTCAGCTAGATGGTAACTCCAAAATACTCAAAGGAATAGAATAGTTTAGAAAGCCAGGACTTGTGTCTTTTGTGTTGTTTATTTTTGTTGCATTTTTGAGACCTATTTATAGGCCCCTTTTACCAACCCATGCTGATCCTTCTGCCTCAGCCTCCCAAATGCTGGAATCATGCTGTGTACCACACTTAGCTCCTCCTCCTCCTCTTCTTCTTCCTCTTCTTCTTCTTCTCCTTATCCTTCTCCTTCTTCTTCTCCTTCTCCTTCTCCTCCTTCTCCTTCTCCTTCTCCTCCTTCTCCTTCTCCTTCTCCTCCTCCTCCTCCTCTTTCTTCTTCTTCCCTTTTTCTCCCCCCCCACTCTCTGATGAGTTTCGATAACCCAAGCAGGTTTTATCTTCCTGTAACTTTAATTTTCTCCAAATCTATTTTTAATGATGGTTCTTAAATGCTTTAACCTCCCTTATAGCCCACCATCCACCAGAGGTAGTGGGAAAGAAAGGATGTGGGGAAAGTGGACCTGTTTAGAAAGGTTCTTTGGAGCAACTCCTGTCTGTGTTGTCTGGAAATTGGCAGTTCAGTTCACAGGTCAGCAGCAGCAGCTTGATCCACTACCAAACACTCACAGATACACCAGCAGTCCTGTTTGATAGAGTCAGGTTAGCAACAGCGGTAACACTGCCCTGCAGAAACAGCCAGACCTCAGCCTTGGCTTGAGTCAGCAGGAGGGACCAGGAGGAACACCAGAGAAGTTCTTGTCTGTGCCTCTCTCAGGGAAACAAAGAACAGAAAAGGCTCAAGACCCACAAGCATTGCACAGCTAGTCAAGCTCAGCCTCAGTCACTGTGTGCTGATTCCTTTTTTTACCCTCCAAACATCACGTGTCTTCCACGTGTATTGCCTAAGCACGTGTCTTACCTCAACACTGTCTCAGTTGGCATCACCCTGCTAATTATCCTGAGTTCACAGAAGTGGCAAGAAACTACAGTACACCACCAGAAGTTTTTGGTGTGTTTCTCTCTATGGAGTCCCAACAAATGTAGCTCAACTACACAATGTAAGGCAGAACAATACACATGTGTTCTTAGCAAAGAATCCGGGGTTAGGGATTTAGCTCAGTGGTAGAGCGCTTGCCTAGCGAGGCCCTGGGTTCAGTCCCTAGCTCCAGAAAAAAAAAAAAAAGTTCAATTCCCAGCAACCACATGGTGGCTCACAACCATCTGTAATGGGGATCCGATGCCCTCTTCCGGTGTGTCTGAAGAGAGCGACAGTGTACTCACATACATGAAATAAATAAATCTTTTTTTAAAAAACCCATAAACTTATTGTTGCTGCTGGTGGAAATTCATGTGTACAAAGAAAGCTTTGAATTGATGTCGCAAAGCCAGGCAGGTAGAAGAGGGACCACACCACACTCTGTTCTATAATAGTTGGGCTGGAGAGATGGCTCGGCGGTTGGGAATGCTGACTGCTCTTCCAGGGACCCCGGGTTCAGGTTCCCAGCAGCCACATGGTAGCCATCTGTGGTTGGATCTGATGCCTTCTTCTGAGGTGTCTGAAGACAGCTACAGTGTGCTCATATGTACAAAATAAATCTTTTAAAAAAGAGGCTGATAGTGATACATAGACATCACATTCACACTTTTACCCTGTCATCTGGCTGTCTGCTAGTCATTGCCAGTGGGGTGTTTGAGGGAAACTAGAAGGATGGAATAGGAGAGAAAGGTCTTAAAACATTCTACTGGCATTGTTTATGTTGCCATAGTACCAGCCCCAACTTGTGATTTAGCAGTATCTCTTGGGTTCAGTCTCCAGCAACTTTGAAGATGGTAGAAAGCAGCCAGGAAAACACTCTTTCATGTGTCTACCCCAGCAAAATACCATCCAACACAACGACTTTGCAAAGAACCCTTAAGTTTCAAATTCACAGACTAGCAAGTTGCCTCAGTGTGTAAGGCTCTTGCCCACAAATCTGACAATTTGTGTTTGGTATGTGGAATCCTCATGATAGAAAAAAAGAGAATCAACTCCTGCAGATTTTCCTATGATCTCCTTACATGTGTCATGCCATTCAAAAGCACATGCACAGACGTGTACACACATTAAATATTCATTTCATGTATGGAAGTAGATGTTGAACATATTAAGCTTCATTCAGTCATGGTGGAATACTCAGGAGGCAGAGGTAGGCAGATCTCTGTGAGTTCCAGGACAGGCAGAATTACATTGAGACCCTGTCTCAAAAACAAGCAACAAAACAAAAGAATAAAATGTGAAGTCATCTGGTAAGGTGGCACATATCTGTAATACCAACACCTGGGAAGAACTGGTCCATCTAACCTAGTTACCAGGACAGCTAGGGGTATAAGTCATGACCCTGTCTCAAAAATAACTAAATAACTAAATAGATGGTAAATTTAATTTATAACTCTCCATATTATATGTATATAAACACACAAATTTATGTAGCTCCAGCTAGTCTAGAATTTATAATTTTTTAAAGATTTATTTATTTATTATATATTAGTACACTGTAGCTGTCTGTGCAGACACACCAGAAGAGGGCATCAGATCACATTACAGATGGTTGTGAGTCACCATGTGGTTGCTGGGATTTGAACTCAGGACCTCTGGAAGAGCAGTCACTGCTTTTAACCACTGAGCCATCCTCCAGCCCTAGTCGAGAATTTCTGATCCTCTTTCCTCTGTCTCTTAGTTACTGAGATTATAGGCATGCGATACAATTCCTGGACTCCTTTTTCTCTCAGTGACAAGAACTAAATGTAAGACCTTGTGCTTAGTTAGTAAGCATACTAACTATATCCTTAATCCTTCAGGTCTTAAAAATAAACTTTCCTGAGGCTGAAGAGATTGGTCAGTGGTTAAGAGCATTTAATGTTCTTGTAGAGGACTTACATAAGGAAGCTTACAGCCTCCTTTGACTCCAACCCCTCCTGGGGAGTCTGATTCCTCTAGCCTCCTCAGGAGCCACCATTCATTTTCTTTTAAGATTTATTTATTTTATTTATACGAGTACACTGTAGCTGTTTTCAAACACACCAGAAGAGGCATCAGATCCCATTATGGGTGGTTATAAGCCATCATGTGGTTGCTGGGAATTGAACTCAGGACCTCTGGAAGAGCAGTCAAGTGCTCTTAACTTCTGAGCCATCTCTCCAGCCCAACACCATTCATTTTCAAACACAGTCACAGACATACACACATGTGTACAATTAAGAGTAAAATAAATATGATACTGGAGAGATGGCTCAGCAATTAAGAGTACTGGTTGCTGTTCCAGGAACCTAAGTTCAATTTTCAGCACCCATATAGTGGCTTGCAATTGTGTGTAATTTCAGTCCCAGTGGAGCCAAGGGCACCAGGTATCCATGTGGTACATAGACACATAAGCAGACAACACACACACACACACACACACACACACACACACTAATGTGGTACATAGACACATAAGCAGACAACACACACACACACACACACACACACACACACACACACTAAAAAATTTAAAGAATAAAATATTGTTTAAAAAGTCTTCCTTTGGGGTTGGGGATTTAGCTCAGTGGTAGGGTGCTTGCCTAGAAAGCACAAGGCCCTGGGTTCGGTCCCAGCTCCGAAAAAAAGAAAAAAGAAAAAAAAAAAAACTCTTCCTTTTTCTAGTAGTTTTAGGGTTGCAGAAAAAATGAGAGAAAAGGGCAGAGATTTTTCCAACGATCACCTGAGCCCAGTATGTTATTCCCATGAGCAGTATCTGGAACATTTGTTAGCATCCATGAACTTAACATTGGCTCTTCATTATCGAAATAAACCCACATTCACCCTTTTGATCAGTCTTAGTGTAGTAAAGCTTATGCATTTAGACACATGGGTAGTTATATGTCCCCACCATTCCGGCAGCCTGAAACTTCTCTGTACCGTATCCACTCATCTCTCCCTTCCAAATTCTTCATAAGTACTGATTATTTTTTTACTGTTACATTGTTTTGTTTCTTTCTATGAGGTCACGTAGTCCGCAGCTTTTTCAGATTGCTTTCTTTCATGTAGTATTATGCATTGGAGTCTCCTACATGTATTTTATGGATCAATAGCTCATTTATTTTTGGTACTGATCCAAAGGGAAAGTGGTGGTTCTTGAGAACAGATGGGCAAAATCTTGATGGACTAGAGTCCTCGAAAATCAGTACTCACTAAGCCACCCCAGGCTAGTGGTTTCTATGTATGTTGTATTAGGAACTGGAAGAATGAAGTTCATGGATAAGCTGAAGTTTAGCTTTAGAAATGAGTTCATTATACCATTATAGCTGAGAATTTAAGAGAATGTAAGCAACAAGAGCTCCTGTATAGATGATCCACATTGGACATCTTACAATCTCTACCTTCAAGGGGATCCAATGCTTCTGGCCTCCTTGCACATCTGTACTCACTGAGAGTCATTGTCTAGGAGCTAAAATGAGACATTTTTAGGTTTAGGCATGAGGGGGTGTCCTGGTTAGTGGTAGGTTTCCAAATGCTCCCCATAAACATATATATTTGAATGTTTGGTCATCAGGGAGTAGAACTATTTGACAAGAATTAGGAGGTATGGCCTTGTTGGAAAAGGTCCCTGGGAACAGTCTTTGAGGTTTTAGATTCTCAAACTAGGCCCAATGTTATTCTCTCATAGCTGATCTGGATGTACAACTCTCAACTATCTTTCCTGAACCATGCCTGCCTGGACACTGTCATGCTCCCACCATGATAATAAAAGACTAAACCTCTGAACTGTAAGACAGCCCCAATTAAATGCTGTCTTTTATAAGAGTTGCTGTGGTTATGGTGTCTGTTCACAGCAATAGAAATCTTAAGACACTGTTTCTGTTTTTGTCAACTTGATATAAGCTATGAAGAAACTGCAATTGAAAAAAATGCCTCCATAAAATTAAACTTTGCTGATATCTGGATCATCAATGAGACCCTGAAATAGAGGCATATCAATGAGACCCTAGAAACTGTAAAGTCAGAAGCATCTGGAAATATTCCTAAAACATCAGCCAGCCCAATTGGTGGCTTCTGGAATATCAGTTTTTCTGCCCAAGGAAGACAGCCACTTAAGGAAGACTAGACTGAGGCTACCACAGAAGGCTGCTGTAGAGCCTCTGGTACTTGCACTATAGTTCACAGATGGAGGGAAACTCTCCTTCTGGTCAAGAAAATAACATCTCTTGCCTAGGGAAAAAAAGTACTAGGGTTGGGGATTTAGCTCAGTGGTTAGAGCGCTTGCCTAGGAAGCGCAAGGCCCTGGGTTGGGTCCCCAGCTCCAAAAAAAGAACCAAAAAAAAAAAAAAAAAAAGTACTAACATCCCAGCTGGGCTGGGTCAATCACCTAGCTAAGGTATCACCTCTAGGAAGGTAGGCTTACATTAAGTCATGCTATAGGAATAGGTGGCATAGACTCCTTTAATGAAATGCTGTTCTTTTCCTTACCAGAATTCCTAGCCCTAGCACTAGTTTACTGGGCCTTGGTAAAGTAATTATTATATACTTTTGAAAGAGCCAGATTGGGGTCAATCTAAGGCCAATGGGAAAATTCTACCGCAAGCCTCCAAGCACTAAGACCCCTCCCTTCCAGGAAGGGTAGAACTAGTTTAGTTCCTGGAACAACTACACGCCAACTATCAGACAAAGCCACCTGTGACTCCCAACCGACCCCCTTGGAAAGCCTGGAAGGGTCCACTGACCACGAGTCAGTCTGAAGGCTGCTTTGCCCCACCAATAGTCACTACTATTTAAACTGCCCGTACTGATTGAAATCTGCCCTTATCAAAGGTATATAACTCCCTGCTGGAGTCTGCTCAGGGTCATCTCCCTCTTGCATACTGGAACAATAAAACTCCTCTTGTTTTAGCATTGATCACCACCTTTATAAGTCTCATTCAAGGGGTCCCCGTAGAGGTCCAACTCAAACCTCACACTTCTATATATGTTTCCTTCTAAGCATACCTTCCTTAACTTCCCCCAAGTTTTGGGGCTTCTTTACATGTTTCTTTTCTTTTTGTTTTTTTTTTTTTTTTTTGCTTTCTTTCTTTTTTCATTCTGTGTTGTTGTTTTTTCAAAACACGGGTTTTTAGACCAGGCCGACTTTGAACTCAAAGATCTGCCTGCCTCTGCCTCCTGAGTGCTGGGATTCAAGGAATGCACCACCACTACCGGTTTTGTGTTGAAAGGTAAAAGTTTTTAAAGTTACCCCTAGAGCAGAAGAAAGAAACAGGGTTGGGGATTTAGCTCAGTGGTAGAGCGCTTGCCTAGGGAAGCGCAAGGCCCTGGGTTCGATCCCCAGCTCAAAAAAAAGAACCAAAAAAAAAAAAAAAAGAAAAAGAAACAGGTTAGGCCCCAGAATTGTATGTTCCAGGAAGCCCCTCCTAGGGCTATAGAATAGGTAATTACATCTGCTGGTTCAACAGCTTTCTCCCAGGAACTAGCTGACCATGAAGTTAGATTAGAACCTTAGAGAACAATCTTGAGAAGCAGGACGCAGCTTCTCTCAAGAACTAGCGGACCATAAAGTTAAACAATCTTGAGAAACACAGAGTTTCTCCTTGTGATTTTTCACTGGTATTCTTCACACTTTCCAATGACGCCATCCCTGCCCCCTCGGGTTGTGGTTTCTCCTTTTAAATACCCTTTCTCCCAGCCTCTCGGGGTCAAACTCCACTGCCTCTGCATGGGATACGAGTCTCGACCCCAGTGCACTGGTTCCTATAAATAAACCTCGTGTAAATTACAGCAAGGACGGTCTTACGTGAGTTCTTGGGGGGGTCGCATCATCCCGAGACTTGAGTGAGGGTCTTCCCACTCTGGGGGTCTTTCAGTGTGTGTACAACAAATGTTTCCATAGCTGCTGTGCCATTTTACATTTCCACTAACAATGGGAATGATGTCAAAACCCTATTCTTTTAAACTCCTAATGCCTCCCTTCCTACCCTGTGGCTGCTTTCCCAACATGTGTCTGACTTTCATGTCAGCTTAAATAGGTTGGCTTTTTCCCCTTCTCTCTTCCGTTCTCCTTGTGGTAGCAGAGATTTACATCTTGCCTGTGCTGTTACAGGATATTTGGTCAAACTATGAACCTTGAGATTGTATTATTTACTAAAAAATTTGTTTCTGGTTGTGGTGTGGCTCAGCCTTAGCACACACCTTTAATCGCTTTGGCTGGAATACAGACACATCTTGGGCACATACCTTTAATCCCAAACAGTGAATGTAAAGTTAGTTTGCAGAAGGAAGCACCCATGTTTGAAAGTGATGGCTAATTGAGTGGCAGAGAAAGTGATGAGTCAGAGAGAGATTTGACAGAATAGGATCTGCCCAGCTCTCATGAGAAGAGAGAGCAAAGAGAGGTACTTAAGAGAGCAGCACAGGAAGTAGGAGGCAGGTATTACCAGGAGAGTTGTACAGAGACAGGTTGAAGAGAGGGGACAAACTAGAAACTGGTGAAGACAGAGCCAGAGAATAAAAAGGACCCAGATTAGAACAGATTGCCAAAGTTAGTACGAGGCCAAGCAGAGCAATTCAGGAGAGGCTGAGAAAGAGAAGCCAGATTGGGTCAGTCAGCTTGGAGGGGAGTTTAACTCAGAACAGCTGAGTTGATCCAGCCAGCTAGAGTCAAGAAAGAACAAGAAAGGGTGAGCTTATTCAGCAGTAAGTCTCAGAGGCTGAAAATATTCTAGGCCTAGATTAGATTGTATGGAGGCTAGAAGCTTCCAGGACTAGGCCTAGGTTACCAGATGGAGGCAGTAAGACAACAATTACATCAGTAGAATAAAAGTTACTTTTACAACACTAAAAACCTCAAAAGAGGTACACAGATTGTTGGGAGCGATGCCCTTGAAGCCCTCCATTATTGATGTTATTATTATGGTTAGAATTAAGTATGACTAGGTTCATGGAAAATCCCCAGCCAGCTGCAGAATTCTAATACAAATCTGGTGGTCAAGATAAATAATAATATGATAAAGTTCTTCTGATGACTAATAATATGACAAATCTATAACCTTTCTGACATCTTGTCAACATCAGCCCATTCCCTGACCACACGAATACTGTGTCCTTGGCCTGCATAAATGTTTCACACTTCCCCCTCCGTTACCCATGTTATGGTACAAATTCAGCCTTGGGAAAAAATAAAATTGTCGCCTTGATCAGACTCTTGTCTTGGCATCCTTCTTCATGTGTCTCTTGTCCCCCATTCTCTTCCAGGTACTCCTCAGACCCCTCGCTTACAACAGATTTTCCCTTTATTGACCCGTCCAGCAGGTCCAGTTATTCAGGGTCCCAAAGAGGCGCTACCTGAGGGTCAAGGGGGGGAGAAAAGAAGGAGACCAAGCAGTGTCCTGTTGTCAAGGTCTTGTTTATTGAGAGGAATGTACAGCATTTAAAGCTCTGAAGCAGGAATTGAAGCAGGAACTGAAGCTTAGGGCGGAAGGAGTACTGGGAAGTGCCCAAGGACATAAGGTGAATCACTAAACTGCAAGATATCCTCCTTAGACAAAGAGGCAACAGTTTTCCGGGGACATATTCTTTGAAAAGGATGAGCCCTTCTCAGGAATCTGCTCGGGGCAGGGCACTAGCTTTGCTCAGGCTGAAACATCCTGTGATTGTTCCCTGAATCTTCCTGGGAGAGGCTTTTGTCCAACAATCTCATAATCTTACAGCAGCCATCTTAGGGGTGAGCATCTGTGGCCATACAGCCCAGAGTCACGTAGCCACCTTGAGCTATACAGTCACAAAGCGGCCAGGCCCAAATCCAATACGGCTCCCTACACTTTATTAAAGGTATTCCGGGGCTGGAGAGATGGATCAATGGTTAAGAGCAGTGGCTACTTCCAGAAGACTTAGGTTCACCACATAGCAACTCACAATCATCTGTAACTCCAGTTGCAGAGGATCCAGTACCTTCACACAGACACACATGTAGACAAAACACCAATGTACATAAAATAAATAAATGAAAAAAGGTATTCCAGAAAATTCATGATTGCTAGAAGCTGCCAGCATGCTTATTTTACAATAGTTTTTGTTTATACCCAGGAGAAAATCCAGGACATTGCACATGTTAGGTAGGCAGGCACTACAAGCCACACTCCAGGCTAACATGCTAGTTTTGTTAAAATTTGAAAGTAAAGTCAAGTATGGTGGGGCATATGTGTAATCCTGGCACTTAGAAGGTGTAAACAGAAGGCTCCAGATTTTAAGGCCATCCGCAGCTATATATGTACCTGAAGCATGACACCATGTATTCAACAAAATAAATAATAAAGAAATAAATGGAAAATAATAAGTCTTGTTGAAATAGTTTAATGTTGGGAAAAAATAATTCCCCATTGTGCTGGTTGACTTTTGTAAACTTGACACAAACCAGAGTCAACTAGGAATAGAGAATTTCAGTTGAGGAATTGTCTTTGTGAGGCATTCTTTTTCTTTCTCTTTTTTGGGAGGGAGTTGTCTTTTAAGACAGGGTTTCTCTGTGTAGCCTTAACTGTCCTAGACCACTTACTCTGTAGACCAGGCTGGTCTCAAACTGAGAACTTAAAGAGATTCACCTACCTCTGCCTCCAGAGTATTAAAGTCCTGAGCTACCACTGCCTGGCTTAAATTTAATTTGCCTTGTAAGTTTTGTTTGTTTTTCAATACAAGGTTTCTCTGAGTAGCCCTGACTGTCCTAGAACTCGATTTGTAAATCATGCTGGCCATGAACTCACAGAGATCCACGTGCTTCTCCCTCCCTACTGCTGGTATTAAAAGTGTGCACTATCACTGCCTGGCTTTGGGGCATTTTAATTGTCGCTTGATGAGGAGAAGCCTAGGCCACTGTGGGGAGTGCCATCCCTAGGCAGGTGGTCCTGAGAGATAAAAGAAAGATAGCTGACTCTTAGCCTGGGAGCAGTAGCTTTCTTCAATGGTTCCTGCCTCTGCTCTATTGAGCTCCTGTCCTGAATTCCCTCAATAATGGATTGTGCTGAAGACTCGTAGACCAATAGGTCTTTGATGCTTAGTGAAGTCCAGTAGCAGTTAGCAGTTAGCCCAAAGACAATGTCATCACTATCCCAGCATCAGAGACCTATGGGAATCACATCCATAGAGATGAAGAATGGTAGAGAAAAGCATAGTAAAACTGGGTGAGGCAGTGCATGCCTCTAATTCTAGTACTCAAAGAGTCAAAGGCAGGAAAGATTACCCTGGGTTAGAGATCAGCCTGGACTCCATAGAGAGGAGACTCTGTGTAAAAATAAAGAGCATGTAATTAGTAGACCACTAGAAAGCAGGCACTTTTATATAGGACTTCAGGAGATCAACTTTATGTCATGGGATTCACCTTAGGAAACAAGTTTTATTTAGCCCATTCTGGGTGGTGATGAACCAGTGGGCCCCCATCTTAGGCTTGAAAGCCATCTTATAGTAAAGACAAACTATGTTCAATTCTGTTTATGATTAAACCTCTGTTTCTCAAGGGCTATGTTGTTTGGCTTCTGTCCCACCTATATATAACCTTAACTACAAAATGGTTCTGTACTGTCTGTTCCTGGAAATAGCAAACATTCTTTTGTTTCAAAAGATTATAATGACCACCTTACAACCATTTCTTTGTTTCACAAGAGATTGTTATGACCAATTTGCTGTGTTCATGTTATGATTCTATAACCCTGACTATTTGCCTGTCAAATTCCACATTTAGAAACTCCCTACTTCTGAACTACACAAATCCTTCTCTTTGCCTGGTGATGGTGGAACACTCCTTTATTCCTGAACTTGGGAGGCAGGTATATCTCTATTAGTTCAAAGTCAACCTGCTCTACAAAATGAGTTCTAGAACAGCCAAGGCTACATAGAGAATCCCTATCTTTTTTAAAAAAAAAATTATTTATTTATTTTATTGTATATGAATACACTGTCGCTGTCTTCAGACACACCAGAAGAGGGCATCAGATCTCATTACAGATGGTTGTGAGCCACCATGTGGTTGCTGGGAATTGAACTCAGGACCTCTGGAAGAGCAGTCAGTGCTCTTAACCACTGAGCCATCTCTCCAGTCCCCCTGAGACTCCCTATCTTAATAATCAAGCCAAACAGCACTCATCTTCCTCATATCCAATGCCAATCTCTTGAACCCCACCTTAGGAGGAGGCAGCCTTTATATATGAACTTAAAAACTTGACTTAATTGCTTGCTATAATTAGTTTGACCATGATTTGGGTCAGCGGTTTTTCTCCTGTCATTTGTGGGATTAACAGTGGCAAGACACAGATTGTAATTCAGACAGATTTAATTGACTGTCATAAAACTGAATACTCATTTGGAAAGACTGATACAAGAAAAAGTAGTAGTCAGGCAGTAGTGGCGCACACCTTTTATCCTAGCACTAGGGAAGCAGAGGCAGGTCAGTTTCTGAGTTTGAAGCCAGCCTGAAGTACAGAGCCAGTTCCAGGACAGCCAGGGCTACACAGATAAACCTGATCTCAAGAAAAGAAAAATAGGGGTTGGGATTTAGCTCAGTGGTAGAGCGCTTGCCTAGGAAGCACAAGGCCCTGGGTTGGTCCCAGCTCGAAAAAAAAGAAAAAAAAAAAAAAAAAAAAAAAAAGAAAAGAAAAATAAAGTGGGAAGTAGGCTCTTTAATACCCAAAATGAATCCTGTTAAAGGCTGTAAGTTCAGTCTTTGCCCTGGAACATAGGCAGACTTCCATATGAGTTAATGCCTAGTGACCTTTGGAGTTCACATAAAGATTTGTTGCTTAGAAAAATCAAGCCATCACTGAAGCGCCTAGATTTTCCTGTAAATATGATACTACTGATCTCTTGATGAAAGCCCAAGAGTCTTAGTGGCTGACTTAGCCCTTCCTATGGCTGTGATGTGTTTAAATGTAGCTCTCCCATGACAGGTGTAGTTCTGTGAATAATTGAAAACCGAAATTCTGATCATTGCTTTGCTTGGATATCTTACAGGCTGGTTGCAGAGCTAGGCATCTGCAACTTGTCCAGAAAAGGTAAGAGCAACAATGGACCTAATGAAATATTGTGAAGTTTCTATTTTATAAAAACCCAGGAAGGATATTGTTAAAGGCAAATACAAATTCAAAACAAGAGGCTTAAGATCTTGGTTGAAAAGAAGGGAAAAGCTGCCCTTCCTTCTTTTCCTTCCCTTACTGAATTCCTTTCTCCATCCTTTTCAGTCTATGTAAATCATTTTTAATGGCTAAAGAGGCTATGCTCACTTTCCCACTGAGGGAGATTTCCTCTCCTTAGGGACCTAGAGCCAGCTCTTTGAAATGTAATAATGGCTCATTGTGGAAGGTGTGATACTGGTAGGCAGACTTCCAAATTTCATTTCCCTGACCCCATTTTCTGACTAGAAAGATCTGTCTGCTTTCTCATCTATATTTGTGAAGAGGTTTTAAGAGGTAGGAGTGGGAGGTCTTCATAGTCATAAAGAAAGCAACTTTCTTTCTTGTTTGTTTTTAAAGATAGGATTTCTCTATTATGTAGTCTGGCTGTCTTGGAATTCATTATGCAGAGTGGGTTGGCATCAAACTTAAAGAGATCCACCTGGCTTTCAAGTGCTGGCACACAAACACGGAAGAAAGCAACTTTCCATAAATGGAGTTGTATCATCTAAGCATCAATATTGAGGAGGAAAACTTTCTTCAAGGAAATGCTTACTTAAGTGCACTCTTCAAATTGAACCCAAGTATTGTGGTACATGCCTCTGATATTGCTCCACAAGACAGTGGGCATGGGAGCAGGAAGGTTGGGAGTTCAAGGACAGCCTGGGCTACAATAAATACCTCTTGCCTCAATGGAAATAATAAAAATCTCATAAAACACAGTGGTAAAGCCTTTTCAGGGAAGTACTGGGGACCCAACCTAAAGTCTCAAACTGTAAGAGTCCATGATTCACTGAAGAGTGATAATCCAGACTCAAATACTATATAAACACAAAGTGTGTTTTATTCTTCAGAAGTCCAGCATGCTGGGGACTCCCATTATCAAAATAGAGAGACAACCAAGTGAGCTCAGAGGCCTGATTTAAGACAAGTTAGGAGATTCCAGGGTAGGTTACCTTTATCTTGCTCCACCTCTAGGGACATTCCATTACCATGGGCTGGAAACTATTGCTGGGAAGGTCTGGAAACTGCTGCTGACCCATTGTCCTTGCTTTAGGCCAGGTGACAGGGCAACTTCTTAGGTTTCGACTTGCCTGGACTTGCCCAGTTCTTAGAAACAGAGATTAGATTTAGTCTCCTTTACTGCTAATTTGAAGTCTGCCATGGAGTCATCCTAGCCTTCTGATTTACCCCTTCAGTTTTGGGCCATTTCAAATCCTTGTGATGTTTCTATGGGCTGGTATTGTTGTTTGAGAATAAATCCGTCCCTTAATAAACCTAACTAAAGCATTGATTATGCAGGGACCATAAGTCAAAGCTAAGATCAGTAGGATCTGTCTTGTAGTCTCTTTCTGACTAAGGCCATGGATTCTTTGACCTCTCCTGACTGGCCAACATAGAAACAACATTTCTCACCTAAGGCTGCACAGAGTCCTCCCTGTGGGAGGGACAGCTAGTCTAGGCCTCTTCTGTTCTGTAAGACTACTTCTGCCAGGGAGGATAGGGAATTCTGCAGGGCCATGATGGGCTTTTCCATCTCCTGTGTATCTATCTGCATCTATTGCCATGCACAGGGCCTTGTAATTTTTATCTTGGCGTATTAGGGCTGAGGCCCCTAAACTAACAGCTCTGGCTAGCCCTATGTCAAGGAGAGAACCTAGAAACACAGTGAAAAATGGCCACTTTTGTTTGGAGGTATTAGGTGGTTGAAGTAATCCTCCCTTGAGTAATAAGTCACTCTGGCTACAAGCTGTATTAGAACATAAAAATCCTCAGTTGCTTTTGCATAAATGCATGAAATAACCCCCAAGGTACAAGCCCACCATGCATTCTCTGGGGAAAGCATGTATCCTGAAACAGCAGGGGTTACAGTGCGGTTGCAGAGGTGGGAATTGGCTGAGTGTACCTTATTTCCAATGCAGAGTCCCTGTCCAGTAAGCAACCTTTCTGGGCTGTGTTAAGTCCAGAGTGAGAGGAATTAAGAAACCAGCAGTCCAGGGGTTGGGGATTTAGCTCAGTGGTAGAGCGCTTGCCTAGCAAGCGCAAGGCCCTGGGTTCGGTCCCCAGCTCTGAAAAAAAAAAGAAAAGGAAAAAAAAAAAAAAAAAAGAACCAGCAGTCCAACCGGCCTTCTGGTCAGCCAATGTGAACTTGATGACAAGATTGTTTCACTCCCCACCCCCCTGGGGCTACCCAGATAGTAAGGGGCTAGTGGCTGGTGCTGAAATGAGTAGGCAGCAAGCAGGCAGGATCAGAAGCACTGGAGCCACAGTTTTAGTGGATTGACAGGGTGTAGGATGACCTTCCATTGTTCTTATGACAGTTTGCCTAGAAGCCTCCTCCTCTGGGACCTCAACTGCTGGATTGTCTATCTCCTGGCAGGCTTACTGTGAGAGTGGTGTATCCAAGTTCTGATCCTGGACACCTTAACAGTCATAGACATGGTCAGGATCACAGTGTGAGGTACTTTCCAGAGTCTTGTGCTTATGTCTCTTAATCCAGACTGGTTCAAAGCAATGGGGGCTGGGGAGAAGCAGACTTATAAACCTGGCAGATGGTAGGCTAGAGTTGCTTCCAGACCCTATGGAGGGCTTCCAAGGATTTTTAAAACTTATGCTGGTCATATTTAGCCAAGATATCAGACTTGAGGTTGGGTAGCATGGAAGGGGGCCTCTCATATAGAATCTTGAAAGGAGAGGAGGGACCTAGAGTATAGAGAGTATTCTTAGCCTTATATAAAATGTAAGGTAGGAGAGATTCCCACTCACTGCCAGTTTCAAGGGTTAATTTGGTCAAGGCCTCCTTCTGGGTCCAATTCATCCCTTCTACTTGCCCTGAACTCTGGGGTCTGTATACACAATGTAATTTCCAATTTATCCCCAGAACCTGTGCTAAAGATTGAGTTACCTGAGAGATGGATGCTGGTCATTGTCAGACATAAGCAGGGTAAGCAAACCATACCTGGGTATGATGTCTTCCAGAAGCCGCTGCTTCTTCTTTTCCTTCTCCTTCTCCTTCTCCTTCTCCTTCTCTCTTCTCCTTCTCCTCCTTCTCCTCCCTCCTCCTCTTCTTCCTCCTCCTCCTCCTCCTCCTCCTCCTCCTCCTCCTCCTCCTCCTCCTCCTCCTCCTCCTCCTCCTCCTCCTCCTTCTTCACAGGAATTTAATCACAAGCCAAATCCCATCCCATGTTGTCATCTGATTCCTTGGACTCCTCCTTCTCTTTTGTCTTTCTTCTCCTCTCCTGCAGGGGGGTGGGGGGTGATGGAGTGGTGGTGGCAGAACCAGCAGCAGAAGCTGCAGAACCAGGGTCCGCAGAAACAGCCACAGCCCCACCAGCAGGCAGACTGGCCTGCTTGCCAACACCCTGAGCAATGAAAGCCTCAATGTTTTTCCATTCAGCTCACTGTTGACCTTTTTAAGCCGGTCATCATCCATCTCGATGCCCACGCTGTCTAGTATTTTCTTGATGTCTTTTGCACAAGGAAAGGAGTTGTCCCCTGCCCCATCCACTCCCCCTCCCCGACTGCCAGCAGATAAGAGGTGATTTAGTGCATGTCGGCTGTGGTGAACAGACCTCACATGCACAACCTTGGTGGTGGGTGGTGAAAGGCCACTAAGCTGGCAGTCTCCTTCTTTGTAGGGTAGGCTTCTATCGATCTTGAAAAGGTATCTATAAAAAATAGCAAATACTTATATTCATATGTTCCTGGTTTTACTTCTGTATAATCTATTTCCCAATTGGCCCCTGGCCATTGACCCCTGATTCTGGAGCATCCCAATGGATTGGGGCCTGAGGGGTTCACAGCTTGGCAGTCTGTGGCACAGTCTGAGATTACATGATCAACCAAGTGTCCTAAGTCAAATATTTTGTACCTTGTCCCTCATAGCATTTCCTTCAGTTTTCGGTGACCAGGTGTGAAGCTTGATGAATCTGATGGATGAATGGCTTAGCAAACTTCTTAGGTAGGATGATGGTGTGGCATTCAGAGGTCAGCAACCATCCTTCTCTTCTGTAAACTCCTTGGTGTTTTGTCTGATGTTATTTGTCTTCAGCAGTATATTCAGGGATGGCTAGGAGCACAGAGGGCAGCAAAGTTACTAGGAGTTAGCACTGGAAGCTTGGGTGGCCTTCCCTTCAGCTTTATCAGCTAGCCTGTTCCCTCAGGCTATTTCTGATGTCGCTTTCTGATGCCCGGGACAATGAACTATGGCCACTTTGGTAGGAAGCCATAATGCTGCCAATAAAGCAAGTATTCCTTCCCTATTTTTGATGGTTTTTCCCTCAGCAGTCAATAATCCCATCTGCTGTCAGTGTAAATGTTGGTTATGGCTCTTTTAACCAGTTTTAAAGCCTGTTAGAGCCTTTAGCTCAGCTTTCTGGGCTGAAGTTCCCGGAAGCAAAGTAGCTACCCAAATAACACCATCCCTGCAAACTTGATTCCATTCTTGATGAAGCTGCTCCCATCCATCAAGTAGATACTTCCTGTGTCTGACCAGGATATGTCAGTAAAATCTGGCATGATGTTCTGGATGTGCCCTAGAACTATACAGCAATCATGCTGCACATCTGAGGATGGATCAGGTAGCAGGGTGGCTAGGTTTTAGGGCAGATGATGGGGTATATCTTATGTGAGGGGGATTCAAAAGTGGGAAGGCCAAGGCCAGTGCCTCCAGTAAGGCTCTTCTTAGAGACTTAAAAGCCATGTCCATCTCAGGGGTCCATTCTAGTTTGTCTTCTTGGCCTCTGGTGGCCTAATATAACGGTTTGGCTATCTCAGTGAACCCTGGCACCCAAAGTCTACAAAGTCTACAAAACCTGGCAGATCCCAGAAATTCCCATACTTGCCTGTTGATGGAACTGGAATGCTAAGGATGGTTTGCTTCCAGGGCATCCAACAGCATGCATTGACCAGCCCCCTTGAATATGTACCCCAGATAGGTGACCTCAAGTTGACAAAGCTGGGCCTTCTTAGCGACACTTGGTAGCCAAGTTGACTCAGCTTCTGTAGGAGGTCTTGTGTGGCCTCTGGTGTGTCTCCAAGTCAGCGACTCTGAAATACACATTGGAGTACAATTATTTGGGGGTGAACCCATTGGTACTCACTGAAGTCCTCATGCAGTGCCTCCTCAAAGGTGGTGGGTGAGTTCCTAAATCCTTGAAGCAGGGATGTCCAAGTCAGTTGTTCCTTGAAACCTCTCTCCAAGTATTGCCTTTCAAAGGCAAATAGAGGCTGACTTTGGGTGCCAGAGGCAAGCTGCAAAGCCATTCAGTGGTAGAGGCTTCCAAAGGATGTCGGGGGCAGCTTGGTTAACAGAAGCCATGTTCACAGCTGACTAGTGCTCTCTGGCTTCTGAGTTAAAAGCAGGTGGGTCCTATAGGCTTCAAAAAGTCTTTCTAGATATTCCCTGGATTTCCCATTCTTTTCCTGTATCACCTGGCTCACCTTAGATAAGTTTGTGGGTCATCTGGTGGCCTCTTGGAGGCCCCCAATCAGAATCTGGTGGTAGGTCCGGAGCCTCTCCTTACCTTCGGGTGGAGAAAAGAAAAGCTGCATCTGCACTGATATCAGCCTTGACTTGGGTGGGTCACCCATTTGATCCTGGAACCAATTTCTGGGCAGTTCCCATGATCTTCTCTCTCTCTCCTCTGTTGTGAAGAGGACCTGGAGCAGTTGCTGACTGTTGTCCCAGGTGTGTCGGTGAGTCAGCATGATTGAATATAGAAGACCTGTGAGTGCTAATAGTATTTCTAAAATTGAGTTCTGCAACTTCCAATTGTAAAGATCATTACTGGTAAATGACACACAAGTCACAAACTGACTCCTGAGCATCTGGGGATCCTACTGTAGCCCAGAGGGCTAAGGCCATTGTAGAGTTGGCCCTTTGGCAGTATGGGCCCTAGTGTGAGGTGTATTCCAAGTGGAATCAGGAGAGTCAGGGGCTGCTGCTCCCTCCGTCTGTGCTGGCTGGGCAGGTGCAGCAGTGGCAGGAACAGCAACATAAGGAGGGGGATAGAGATCCTCCTCAAGAGCAGAAAGGAGGAGCAAGGACCAAGGCTGACCCTCTTTAGAGGAAGAAGGATGGGAGTGGCAAGGCCATAACATAAAAGGTCTCATCCAAACAGAAAACTTCTCTACCAGGTATTGCCATGTGGGTTGTAGTGGCTATTCCTGGTTGTCAACTTGACTATATCTGGAATGAACTATAATCGAGAATTGGAAGGCTTACCTTTGATTCTGATCTTGAGGCTGGGAGATACAAGTTTCTGACCTGGATCTTGGTATGGAGATCTTGATGCAAAGTGGTTATGAATCCCAGGAACTTAAGGCAAGGAGATCTCTGAGTTCAAGGTCACCTGGGACAAGCAAGTCCCAGATCCAGGTGTAGTGGTACATTCCTTTTATCTGGGACACACCTTCTGCTGGAGACTTACATAAGGACATTGGAAGAAGAAAGAGTCTCTCTTTTTTGCCTGCCTGCCTGCCTTGTGGGACTGAAAACTGCTAGATCCTTAGACTTCCATTCACAGCTGCTGCTGATTGTTGTTGGGGAGTTGGACTACAGACTGTAAGTCATCAACCAATTCTCTTACTATATGGAGACTACCCATAAGTTCTGTGACTCTAGAGAACCCTAAGACATGGGTGATATATAGCACTTGTTTTGGATGGCCTCAAACCTCATAAACTAAACATTCACCCTGTAAATGATGGGGAGATGGAAAGTCTTCTCCTCAGGCCATAGGTGGGCCATTCATTCTTGCAAAAGATGGTTAGTTTGTGGGGATGAAAACCAGACCTGAGTTTTCTGTGACTCGGCAAAAGTCCTTAAATGGTTTAGGACCAGGCCCACTGGGTTGTTTTGTTCCTGTCCCATCCTAGGAATCAAAGAAAAATTTGTATGAGAGGACAAAAAATACAAACAGAATACACACAGACAGACACAGAAGGACATTCCTGGGAAAACAAAAACAAAAGCAAAAGGCTGCCCCAGACGGTCTTCCTCCCTGTGCTTGGGAGGCCCATAGCTCCCCAGCCAGTTCAGAATCCAAATGAAAAATAGCAAGTTCTCCTGCTTCTGGTAGGCAGTTGGGAGCATTCTCTATTGCCCCTGGCCAGTTGACAAAATACGAATCTGCTTTGTCCCTCTTGGCCTCCAGACTAAACCCAAATAGAAACACAGAGATAGAAAAAACAAAAGATAACCAGGCACCCAGACTTACTGGCCACAAAAGCACTCCACTGGGGCAGGGAGGTTTCCAGCAAATCCCGGATGAGCCCCCAAATATAAGGGTCTATGATCCACTGGGGAATGATACCCCAGACCCAAGTAGTATGTAAACACAAAGAGTGATTTTTTTTTTATTTTGCAGAAGTCCATCATGCTAGGGTCTCCCATTATCAAAATAAAGACAACCAGGTGAGTTCTCAGGCCTGATCTAAGACTAGTTAAGAGATTCCAGGGTATCTTGCTCCACCTATAGGGACATTCTATTACCAGGGTATTGGGGCTGGAAACTGTTGCTGAGGAAGTAGCTGAGAAAGTCTGGAAACTGCTTCTAACCCATTGTCTTTGGCTCAGGCCAGGTGGCAGGGCAGCTTCTGAGGTCTGGACTGCCTGGAATCATCCAGTTCTTGGGCCTACTCTCCTGAACTGCCAATTTGAAGCCTGTCACAGAGTCAACCTGTTTCAAAACAATACTCTTCCACTGATTACTGTGTCATCTCTTCTTTCCTGGACACCAGGCACACTTTTGCCAAAGTCAAAGCAGCTGTAGCAAATATAAATGTGGGGCTGGATGACAAAGACCAAACAGGAAGTTGATGATAGGTCCAAGATGATGTAAGAGTCCAAGCATACTGAGAGTATCTTTCTTTCTTTTTTTTTTCAAATCAGGTTTCCTCTGTTATAGCCCTTAGCTGTCCAAGAACTCACTCTGTAGACCAGGTTGTCTTCTGCTTCCTGAGTGCGGGGATTGAAGGTATGTATCACCACACCCAGTGCATGAGGGTATCTTGACTCTTCAAATTATATTATGGACACACTTTTGAGAAAACAATAGTTAAAATAATTCTATATGAAAAAAACAATGCTGGAGGTATTGCCACACCTGAATTCAAACTGTATTCAAGCTGATACTGATAAAATCTAGGGATCTTGATCAGGTTCATTTTCACAGCCAATTGTAGAATTAAAAGGCAATTGTTGTGCAACAGGTCCTGATCAGGCCTTGAACTTGTTGAGCCAATCTATCAACAAGAGGCCTGCTAATGGGAAACAAAAGCAAGCTGCCACCTTGAAATTTACCACCCATGGCCCATCTCCCAATTTTTCTGCCTACCAGGGGAGTCTAACTAACTCCTAGTCTCTCAATACCTCAATCTGAAATTTGAAGCTCTGAAATTATTAGAAGAAAACACTTCAAGATATAGGTATAGATAGGGACTTTATAAAAAAGAACCCAAGAAGTGAAGAAAAAAAAAGAAAAAATTGAAAAAACCAAACCAAAAAAAAAAAAAAAAAAAAAATAAAAACAAAAAAACAAAAAAACCCTTTACATACCAAAGAAAAGCAAGAGGAGAAGATAGAAAAGATATACTACTGAATGGAGGAAAAAAAAACTTTACCAACTACAGATTTGACATATCATTACTATCTAAAACATATAAAGAACTTTAAGGAGAAGCAGCCAGGAGAACATGGAGGCAGATGTTAAGATTCCTCTCTGCACCTTTAAATGTTGTTATGAATATTCTTAAGGGATGGACGTGTACAAGGCTTTGTGTGTCTCAATGAGCAAATTATATCTTATCGGTTACAGTTTTTTGTTTTTTTTTTCCCCGGAGCTGGGGACTTAACCCAGGGCCTTGCGCTTCCTAGGCAAGCGCTCTACCACTGAGCTAAATCCCCAACCCCAAATTATATCTTATCAATTGGATCAGAAAAAAAAAACAAAACAAAAAACTAAGAACCAGTGAGGCTAGAGAGTGGTTAAAGGAATTCACTGTTCATTGAGAGGCTTCCAAGTTCAGTTCTGTTTTGTTTTTTTTTGGTTGAGACAAGCCTCACTTTTTAGCTCAGACAAGCCTCAAAGTCATATTAATCCTCCTGCCTCAGCCTCCCATGTGCTAGGGCTATAGGGACAAACTTCAATGCCTACCCCAATTTGTTTGCTGGCAGTAAGGTCTCATGAAAACCCTGACCTTGTACTCACCATCTTAAACATCTAGCAGGAGACCCCTAACTAAGGACTGATGTAATAGAAAGCAGAAGCTGGATCTATAATGGGACCATAAACACTGCTCAGAAAAGAACAGCCAGTCTTCCATGGAGAAAAGCTGACAGATCCCAGCCTTCTTCATGCACACCTGTAGTGGTCTTAACTGACAACCACATTCTCAGTCAGTCCCAGTAGCTATCTCAGGAATGGAAAAGCATTTTCAACTTGTCTCAGCACGATGAGTAGCTGTCTTTGTGGGTTCTTCTTTCTTCCACCTTTCTCCATCCTTTTTTCTTCTGCCCTTTCAACCCCTAACACTAGATTAGGGAGATAAAGGACAGAGAGGAAAGAATAGAGGATCCCTGAAAAAAGTCAGGGGCCAAAAAAGGCACGATGTTACACTGCTTCCTGCTGATCAGGGCAATCAAGTTCCTTGGGGCAAGTTTGACCTTTGCCATCAGGATATCTAATTTCTTCTTCTTGTTTCTTCTTAACAAATCAGGACTAACAACAACCAACCAACAACCCACCTATGGAGGCTCTAATATTCATATACTCTCTGAAAGGTCCCCAGAGTTCCAAACATCACACAATCGCAGAAACTAGTTGCAGCTAGCAAAACCGCAATCCTTGCTAGAGCAGGCCTTAAATCATAGTCAGCTGTTGTGGACAATGAAGCAGCCCATATCCCTACATCTGGGATTAAAATGAACACACATTCTTTTTTTTTTTTTTTTGGTTCTTTTTTTTTTTTCCGGAGCTGGGGACCAACCCAGGGCCTTGCACTTGCTAGGCAAGCGCTCTACCACTGAGCTAAATCCCCAACCCCATGAACACACATTCTTATAACATTTCTGTACTTAATCAAAGAAACCAAAATTCCAAAGTTGTCACTATAACAGTGCCATGGAGTTATTCTGACACAGAGTAAAATACATCTTGGTGCACACATTTAATCCCAACATTTGGGAGGCAGAGGTAAATGGATTATTGAGTTTGAGGTCAGCCAGATCTACAGAATGAGTTCCAGGACAGCCAGGGCTACACAGAGAAACTGAGTCTCCTAAAACCAACCAACCAACCAATCCAAACCAAAAAAAGATAATTCAAGGGATTTGTAAAAGCAAAGCAGTTTTTGGAAAACATTTAAATTTATCTTATGAGTATAGATATTTTGCCTTCATATATGTTTGTACACCATGTATGTACCATGGTAGTCAGAGGAGGGTGTCAGATCCCTGGAACTGGAGTTCTAGCGGTTGTGAGCCAACAAGCCTATGCTGGGAATTGAACCCAGGTCTTCTGCTACATGTACTCTAATTAGAGACAGGTTTTATCTCCATAATTATAGCTGTCTTTGACTCACTATGCACAATAGGCTGGCCTCAAACTCACAGATATCTGCCTACTTCTGCCTCCTATGTGCTGGGATTAAAGGCTTTGGTGACCTCTGCCGGCCTGGCAAGACTGGCTTTTTTAAGTCCCCTTATTATGATAAATTCCTGTTGTCTTCTTCTGTAAGCCAGGATTTGCCTTGTTCCCAACTTTCCCATCTCATTGGTTTAGGATACAAAGCTTTATTTAATGAATATTCTGTGGTTTGAGATTTGGGCTCAGTCACATGCTGCTAGCAACTTCCGGAAACTCTCAGAATTCTGAAAACAGCAGGTGTCAGCCCACAGCTGGGGGAGGGGAGGTCCTAACACCTCCTTATCTCTAACTGGGAAAAACTCTAAAAGCACCTCATACTGAAAATGAACCACAATAATTTGTTTATTGCACTAATAAACTCTGGAGAACGATTTAATATTTATTTTACGTGTTTTGTTGTTTTGCCTTACATGTATGTGTGCACCAGGTTTGTGCCTGGTACCCTGAAAGATCAAAAGAGGGTGTTGGATACTCTGAAACTGGAGCTATAAGACAGTTGTGACTTTTTTTTTAAATGTGGAATCATCATCGTAATTCTGAAATACACTCTTCTTGGTCTTATATCACAGCTCCCCCCCCCCATATATGTTTTGTAATGTGGTGGCATGATGTGTCAGGAGGGGGTACCTTATCAGGCTCATGCTGGGGCATGCCCCCCTGAGCCAGCCATAGGATGGGTGTAGTATAAAATGAAATTTATTTTGGGGCATTGGAAGTGGGGTTGAGAATGCAGAGAAAGAAAGGGGACAGAAGGGAAGAGGCAGGCTGGGAACAAGTGGAGGGGGGAGGAGAGAGGAAGGGAGAGAGGGAAGGGGTTTGGGGGGGAGAGAGAGAGGGAAAACAATCCTTTTACAGCAAGCCAGGCTCTTACCTGAATGTTGCTAGGTAACTGTTGGGTGGCACCTAAAAGAAATCCTAACACCCAGAATCTACTTGATTTTTATTTAGAAATGTGGGCTGGGGATGTTGTCAAATGGTAGTTGTCACACCTTTCTTTTGTTTCCTTTAATTCTGCCCTATGCTAGAAACTGAAGCAAGAATTGTGCACTTTCAGGCCAAGTGCTCTACTGCTGATGTTAAATCTCCAACTTTTCTATTTATTTATTTATTTATTTATTTATTTATTTGTTTGTTTGTTTGTTTATTTTTGAGACAGGGTCTCGCTGTGAGCTCTAGATGGCCTGGACTTTGCTATATAAACCTGTATGGCCTTGAACTCACAGAGATCTGCCTGCCTCTACTGACCACCAATCCAAGCTTTTTGTTTTTGAGACAAAATCTTATGTACCTCTTTCTTTTAAATTCTCACCTGTCAACCAACAAGAGACTAATTTAAAATTTTTATGCTGGGCATGAAGGCACACACCTTTAATCCCAGCACTTAGAAGGAAGAGGCAGGCAGATCTTTGAGTTCAAGGCCAGCCTGGTATACACACTGAGTTCAGCCAGGGTTCTTATACAGAGAAATTCTTCTGTCTTTCAAAAACAAAACAAAAAATATATAAAAGAGAGATGTTAATTATATTTGTATGTGTGTGGGTTTGTGTGTGTCTGTGTGCACAGATGGTGCCCATAGAAGCCAGAAGAGGATGTTAGATCCCCAGGAACTGGAGTTACAGATAACAGATAATTGTGAACTGACCTGTGGTTATTAGGAACTGAACCTAGAGCCTCTGCTAGAGCAGCAAGTGCTCTTAGCCTCTGAGTCATCTTCTAGTCCTTCACCAGGTTATTTTAAGTTCATTTATTTGGTTTTTTTAAGTAGTCTTGCCTCAAACTCAGTTCTCAAATAATGAGATTACATGCATGTGCAATTGTTTTGGTTTTTTTTGTTTTGTTTTATGTGGTGTGTGTATATATACCTGTTTATGTGTGCATGGTGTGTGTTTATGTATGTGGAGGCAAGATGTCAACATCAGTTGTTTGCCTCAATTACTCTCCACCTTATTTTACTTATGTAAAAAAACTAAAATTATTTTTTAGTGTTAGGGATTGAACCCAGGATCTCAGTTATGTTAAACACTCACTTTACCACTGATCTTATTCTTTTATCTTTGGGGTTTTGTTGAAATAGGGTTTGATTTAGCTCTGGCTGGCTTGGAACTAGCTGCATAGAGTGAGTGGGCTGACCTCTAACATTTTGTGATCCTCCTGCCTCTGGCTACCAAGTGCTGAGTTTTCAGTCTACCTTGTTTTCCTTCCAGCTTTTTTTTCTTTTCTTTCTTGTTTTGATTTTTGAGAAAGGATCTCACTATTGTAGCCCTGGTTGTCCTTGAACTCACAGAGATCCATCTGCTTCTGCCTCTTGACTTACTGGCATTAAAGGTCTGTGTAGTCATGCCTGGCTTGCAACTTCTTTTTTTTTTTTTTTTTTTTTTCCCCCCGGGGCTGGGGACCGAACCCTGGACCTTGCGCTTCCTAGGCAAACGCTCTACCACTGAGCCAAATCCCCAACCCCGCAACTTCTTTTATAAAGAAAAATAAACAAAATGAACGAGAACTTTGGGCAGACAAATGCTGATGATTAACAAATAACATGAGTCTTTGAACTGAAACTTAAAGAGCAGAAAAGCAAATCTTGTGTTCTTTTCAGCAAGGGAACAAGGTATGTTCATATAAGGAATAGAAGAGCTCTGGGCTGCTTCTACTTGCTTCCCTCATATTCTATGAAGGGTGAGCCTGTATGTGTATGTGTTTAAAAGATTTTTTTATTTACACGTATAGATGTTTTGCTTGCAGGTATATGTGTGTGCAATGTGTGTACCCGATGTCTGTGGAGGCCAGAAAGTGGAAGTCGGATTCCCATGGAAATGGGAGTTAGAGATTGTCAGCTACCATATGGATGGTGGGAACCAAATTTGGGTTCTTGCAAGAACAGCAAGCGTTCTTAACCACTGAGTCTTCTCTCCAGCCTCATATATTATATACTTCAGAGACAGGGTCTCACTGTGTAGTCTTGGTTCTTTTGGAATTTGCTATGAAGCTAGCCTTGAACTTGTAGAGGTATCCTGCAATCCCCCACTTCTGCCACACTTGTTAGGGTTTTCTTCTTTTCTTTTTTTAAAAAGATTTATTTTATGTATATGACTACTCTGTTTTCATGCACACCTGAAGAATCAGATTCCATTATTGATGGTTGTAAGTTACCATGTTGGTGTTGGGAATTGAACTCAGCCATCTCTCCACTGAGCCATCTCTCCAGCCCCTGTTAGGATTTTCGAAATTACTGCAAGAATAAAACATCTCTAGTCTTAGCAAGAAAATGGATTCAGGGACTGGAGAGATGGCTCAGTGGTTAAGAGCACTGACTGCTCTTCCAGAGGTCAATTCCCAGCAACCACATGGTGGTTTACAACCATCTGTAATGGGATCTGGTGTGTCTGAAGACAGCTACACTCTTATACATAAAGTAAATAAATCTTTAAAAAAATAGAAAACGGGAGGTTGGGGATTTAGCTAGTGGTAGAGCTTGTTTAGCAGCGCAAAGGCCCTCGTTCGGTCCCCAGTTCAAAAAATGAAAAAAAAAAAAAAAAAAGAAAGAAAATGGATTCTAATTGGTGGCCAACAAGCCATTCTAAAGAAAAGCTCCTGGCATGCACACAGTACCTCCCATCCACAGACACTTGTACTGACTTCTCAAAAAGGGTATTCCTCAGGAAGATCTACTGGTCATCTCCTGAAAGGCTCAAGCTTTGCTTTCTGGGAAAGACGCTTTAAAAGCACTCATACTTCCTTTCTGGATTTCAGGCTATTCCTATTTCTGTCTTTTGAACCAAAGTGGGGATGGAAAGAAAACTGTTTAATTAAACATTTCAATGCTGTTATAAATTCCCTCACTTGCGAGAGCCTGGAGATAAAGTACCAGACAATTTCATCAACGGATCTTCTGCAGGTAAGAGGGCTGAGCAGCTCTCCCAGGCAGCCTCTGGGAACCTAGCTTTCAATCGGTCATTGTTTTCTAGCCAAAGGCCATCTTTTCTTCTGGCTTATCCTAGAAGAGGAGCGGCCTGTGGGAGGGAAGAGATAGAAATGGAGAGGCTGAAGGAGAGGTATGAGGAGCGAAGGCTGGAGCTGAAAACAGCAGTTCCAGGGCAAGGAAGGGGGATGCCCATAAAGGCCCCAAAGAACGAGGCTTCTCTGTCGTTCTCCTCTTGCCACCTACAGCACCCTACGTTTTTCCTCTAAACAAAGGTATCGGTTTCAAAGACAGCGAGAGAATGGCTCAGTTAAAGCAGGGAACCCATCTTTAAAGAGAGGAAGGAGTACAGGCATTGGGGCTGATACGTTCAGAACCTGGGAAAGGGATGAAATAGCCGCTCTTTGAGACCAGGGCCCTGAACTCTCTCCAGGAGTCCAGGGAAGCTCCTTCTTCAGACAGGACCCTCTTTTTCAGGGATACACCTAGCAGACAGGTCTGCTAGACACCTCGCCATCGGACATATGCGTTATCTGGTCCCAGGGACTCAGGCCCCGCCCTCAGCTCCCTGAGGACCCCTGCCGCTCCCGCCCGCACCCAGTCTCTGCTTCTCCCACGCGCGTGCGCCCCGTTCCCGCACACCTCCCCCGCTGTTGCTGCGGGCGCGCGCGCGGGCGCGCGTTCCCAGTGTCCCGGGCAGGAGCTAGAGACAAGCGACCGGCTGTGGGCCAGGCTCAGAGAGCGCCGTGAGCTAGAGAAGCGGGACCCTGCGAGGCTACAGCTGGCGCGGGCCTGGCCGCCTCTCCACCGGCGGGCCGGGCCGCGTCGCCAAGCCCGGAGGCTGGACTCCCTGGGCTGATAGCCATGGGCGGGAGCCGGAGACGGCAGCGGCAAAGGCAGCGGCAGCGGCCGGTCCGCGGGCGGGGAGTCGTGGCCCACGGCCCCGGGACAGTCCCTGACCGCCCGGCGGGGCGCGCTCCCGCGCCTCCTGGGGTAGGGGGGGCCGTAGCCAGGCAACGCCCGGCGCGCCCGCCCATCCCCCGCCGCCCTTTTTTCCCCTGGCTGGGTGCGCACGAGCATGCCTGTGTCTGGCCTCGGCCAGCAAAGAGTTAAGTCGAGAGGCGTGGAGCTGCCTTCCTCTTGGGGGCGTGCCCCCCTCCCCGCTAGGCGGCTCGGCCCCCCGCGGTAGGGTATGGCCCCGGGCCCAGGCCCGGGACCCGTGGTCCCACGCGCTGACCAGTGAAAGACTCCTTCCTCTTCCCGCTCTCCTCTTTCCCTCGCCGGCCAGCACCATGGGATGTAATATGTGCGTGGTCCAGAAACCGGAGGAGCAATACAAAGTGATGCTTCAGGTAGGGCGCCTGGGCTGCTGGGGCGAGGTGCGCAGCCGAACCTAGGAAAATTGTAAACCCCTAGGGGAAGAGCCAGATGGAGTAAGAGAGGCAGGTGTGGGAGGGCGAGAGGGCTCGAGAGAAAAAGGTAGGAAGCTGATCTCGCCCTCAGACTATGGGTTGCTGGGTGCTGGCGCCCTGTGGGAACCATCCAGGGATGGAAGGAACTGGGTGAAGAAGATAGGTGTTCAAGACACATCAGCTGGCATCCCGAGTGCGTAAAGAGCACAAACCATGTGTCCAGATCAGCCCAGGTGGGAAGTTAAGATTCTGTCCTGGGACAGCGAGGCACGCCGTAGCCCGCGCGGGATGGAGGTTGCATAGCAACGGTTCGGATTTCGGGCACATGCTGCCCTGGTTGGACCCAGAACCAAAGAAGCAGTGAAGTGCCCGCGGAACAGAGGCTGAATCCTGGTCCTGGCAGGCCAGATTCAAAACGTCGTCAATGGAGCTGGGTTTGGGTACCCATTCTCGCATTCACTCTCTAGTCTGACTCAGTCACGACTGTCGATTCCAGGGCCTCAGGCATTTTGGGTGAGTGGGTGACGCCGGGATCGGTGGTGCCCAGCACGTGCTCTGCCTATTGGCATCCTCTTTGACCTATTGGGCCTTGCGGACAAGGAGGGCGTTGAGAGCGACGCGTGCGGGGTGGGAGGAGACACCCTGCTGCCCATTTGCACCTTGAGTCAGCTCCTCAGCCACGAGTGAGGTTTCCTTGCCTGTGCGTGGCGTGACTACGTGAGTGCGTGCCTGTGCCCCGTCTGTGTGTGCGCGGAGGCTCGCCAGCCCCGCGTGTGTATACTTTCTGTGTGTACACCCTGATTTTTACTTCAGTGAAATGTGTCTCTGATGATGTGCACTGAGAAGTACTAGGGCTGAGTGTAGGGAGGGAGTCGGGACCAGGAGCCAAAGTGGGAGCAGACAGGTGAGTCTAGTGACTTGTGCCTCAGCTATTGAACTTGTTGATCAAAACCTGGGAATTAGTGCACGCAGGTGTTGGCTGGGAGAGAACCTGTGGGCTCCTGGATGAATAGAGGAAACACCCATCAAGAACATGGCGGGAGTAGCAGGAGAGATTGTGTCAATCATAGTAGTGTTGAAGTGGCATTGGGAGCCCATCATTTTTGCTGTGATCTTACCTTCTCTGTTAGCAAGAATAGGAGGTAATGGGCAAGAGAGGGTGGGCATAGAGGGCCAGATTGGGGGAGGTCTTGTCCAAGCCTGCTGGCGTTTCTGGTCTCCTCTATTTGATTATGTGTGGTCTCCTGTTATCTGCCGTCAACCAAACCCACCACATGGCTGTTGTTTCTCCTCTCTTGTTCCCACTGTTTGGAGTTCTAACCTGTCCATTGCCACACCTAGTGGAACACCAATCTGGAATGACCTAGCTTGATACTGACAAAATAGGTTCAGCAGAACCCATTGGATTTTAGAACTAGGACTGCTTCCATTTAGGTTTCCATGGGCAGGAAGGCTGAGGTGACCCTACGTGAGAGAGTCCCTGCTGGATTTCTTACTTAAAAGAGAGACCAACCTCTTACAGAAAGAACTTGCCCTCTACTAGGTGGCTGACTAGAAAGCTGGCTGCTGCAGAGCAACCTCCATCCTCTGTGTTCAGCTCCCATGGGACACTACTTTTTAAAAGTTTGGACACAAACTTTCATTTTCTTGGTTCTCCTTGGCCCAATTGGAGACCAGATGGTTTTTAAAGACAGAACAACCTTTCAAACTAAGTAAAAACAAAAGGAATGAACATAGAAACAATATAGGGAAAGCAGTGAAATCTATTAGGTAGCCCAGGTGAGGAGTTATGGGAGATGGATGCTCATATAGGCCTCAAGGAGAGTTTTCTTCAGAGCAGAAGGCAGCTTTTGTCCTGAAAACACTGGTAGTTTCCAGTATCCCTATTCTGCTTCCTGAGATCCTTAAACATGTGTGCTTCCTCCATATTGAGTGCTCTTCTCCCTGTCTCTCTCTCTTATTTCTTTCTTTCTTCCTTCCTTTCCTTTCCCTTCCTTCCTTTCTTCCTTCCTTCTTTTCTTTCTTTCTCTTTCTTTCTTTCTTAAATGTATTTACTTTTATTTTGTGTGCACTGGCATCCAATTTGTATGCATATCTATGTGACAGTGTCAGATCTTGGAGTTACAGATCTTGCATCTATGAAACACCCAGATCTACCACATGGGCACTAGGCCTGAACTTGGGTAGCACCCCTAACTGCTGAACCATCTGTCTAGCCCCTGCCTTGTATCTTTCAAAGTGACTTCATGCATGCATACTCATGACCTCTATGACTTGCCAGTGCAGACTCTGTCACCATGACACACTACAACTTCAAAGAAAATCATAGCTTTATTGACATCAAAATCATAGGCCATATATATCTTTTCTTTTTATAAGCGAGAATCTCTTTTTAAAAGATTTATTTATTATTATGAGTACACTGTAGCTGTCTTCAGACACATCAGAAGAGGGCGTCAGATCTCATTACAGATGGTTGTGAGCCACCATGTGGTTGCTGGGCATTGAATTCAGGACCTCTGGAAGAGAGCAGTCGGTGCTCTTAACCACTGAGCCATCTCTCCAGCCCCAATATATTGTTTCAAGAGTACAATCCAGTGCTTTTGGCTATTGTGGATAATATTACAATGAATATTGGTATGTCTGAATGCCTGCTTTCAATTCTTTTGAGAAACACCTAAAAATGGAGTTGCCGGATTATACAGTAACTTACAGCAGTACAGTCACTTTTCAGTGATAGTGCTATCTAACACTAACACTTGCAACGTGTAAGGGTTCCAATTTCTTCATGGTTGTCCACACTTGTAATTATCTGGTGATAAAATGGCATTTTTTTGTGGACTTGTAAATGCCAGACCAGAGCTCTAGGAGAAGCCTTACTGCCCCCCCCACCCCAAGCTCTAAATGGATTTCCATATCTATTGGCTAAATGCTTAGAGCACCTTTTCTTATGCTTATTGCCCATTTACATATCTGCTTTGCTGAAGTGTCTGTCTTTATGATGGAGTTTTTAGGAAGTTTTAAAATTAGGAAGTGGTCTTCCAATTTTATCTCTTAAAGATTGTTTTGGCATTATTGGGTCCTTTGTTTCTTTCCATGTGAATTTTGGGATCATCTTGTTTTCTGAAAATCATATGGTATTTTGATGGGGTAGCATTAAATCAGATTGTAGAGTATTTATTGCCTAATTATTTGGGCCAAGTCTTTATTTCAAATATGGCTTGTATTTCCTTTTTAAAAAATTTATGCTAGGTTAAACATTTTTGATGTTAGAATTTTATTATTATTTTTAATTGTATGTGAGCATTTTGCCTGCATGAACATGTTTATATCAGGTGCCTGGTTCCCTAAAAGGCCACAGACTGGTAGAACTGGAGGCCCATTTGGAACTGGAATTACAATCATTCATGAGCCATGTGGGTGCTGAGAACTGAAACTGGGTCCTTTGCAGGAGCAGCCAATCCCTTAACTGACAACCCATCTCTCCAGCCCAAGTATTTTATTCTTTTTTTTTTAAAGATTTATTTATCATATACAAATACACTGTAGCTGTCTTCAAATACACCAGAAGAGGGCATCAGATCCCATTACAGATGGTTGTGAGCCACCATGTGGTTGCTGGGAATTGAACTCAGGACCTCTGGAAGAGCAGTTGGGTGCTCTTAACCTCTGAGCCATCTCTCCAGCCCCAAGTATTTTATTCTTTTTGATACTATTGTAAGTGGAATTTTGTTTTAAGGCAGCGTAGCTGTATTCTAGGCTAGTCTAGAACTTACTATGTAGCAGGCTGGGCTTGAACTCATAACAGTCCTCCTGCCTCAAGTCAAGTACATGAGCCAATATGCCAGGCTTGGAGTTGTTTTCTAAGTTTCATTTTGTCTTTGTCATTGCCAAAGCATATAAATACTTTTTTGTTTTTTAGTGGTGGAGGTGGGGAAAAGTGTTCACTTTTCTACCACAAGGAGAAATTAATTTAATTATTAATTAAATTAACAATTTTACTGTGTGTGTCTGAGTATTTTGCCTGCTTGAATATCTGTGTGCTATATTCATTCCTTGCTGTTCCCCTGGCCATCCATCAAATTTCCTGGAACTAGGGTTACAGACAGTTGTGAGCCACAATGTGGATGCTGAGAATCAAATTTGGGTTCTCTGGAAGAGTAACAAATACTTTGAACTGCTGAGCCATTTCTCCATCCCTTGGTATTATTAATAAATAATAATAATATTATTATATTATTATTATCCAGGATCATGTTATGAAGTAGAGGCCCCAAACCTTTGATCTTCCTGCCTCAGTGTTGGAGTCCCAGGTGTGTACCACCACATTGGGCTTAGCAGGTTGAGGAAGTTCCCTTCTGCCCCTAGTTTGTTAAAACTTTTTATAATGAGAGATTGTTATTTTTGATAAATGCTTTTTCTGTTGATATTGAGATGATTATGTAATTTTTGTAAACTATTTGATAAGTTCTCTTACAGGCCCTGTAGTGTAGGGTGTCAGAACTTCAGATTGAATGGAGTGCAGGAGTGAATATGCTTGTGAAATACAATGCTTCCCCCTGATAAAAAGGAAGACTGTATGTTGAGGTAGCAAGGAAAGGTGGACAGATTGGAAACAACATGTATCCGGGACCATGCTACAAAGCACCTTCCCAGAGGTTTTCCCAATGCTTCTGCTTGCCACCCCCATTCTAAATGAGCAGACAGACTCTCTTAGCATGCACTTTTCTAATCAGATCCCAAATTGTACACCCTGGTCTTCCTAAACTTGTTGTTTCTTCTATGATCTTGACATGTTAGCTTGCTTTCCTTCTGGGAACATTATACCCAGCTATTACATTAGGAGGAAGGGTGACTTTAGGAAAGGTCTTGTTATTGTTATTTTGTTTTTTGAGACAGGGTTTCTCTGTGACTTAGTGCTGGCTGTCATGGAACTTGCTCTGTAGACCAGACTGGCCCCGAAATCAGTTTTACCTGCCTCTGCCTCCTGAGTCCTCCTGAGGCTGGACAACCTTTTAGATAGTCTTGGAAGGCTTTTCTTCTAGTATCTGCTTACTAAGTCTCTGTTGTGACAGCCACCGTCCAGGTGTCAGATATGGTAGAGATTGTCCTCCACTGCTCTGCTCAAGAAATTTGGATCTGCCTGCCCACCCTGCATCCTTTCTTGAGGGAGGGAAATCACTGGAGGGAATGAATGGAAAAGGTGTTATTGAATTTTTTTAAAGATTTATTTATTTACTGTACATAAACATACTGTGGGTGTCTTCAGGCACACCAGAAGAGGGTATCATTTTCCGTTACAGATGGTTGTGAGCCACCATGTGGTTGCTAAGAATTGAACCTCTGAAAGAGCAGTCAGTGCTCTTAACCACTGAGCCATTTCTTCAGCCCCTGGGTTATTTAATTTTAACAGCTATCTTTCATACATAGTTAACCTGCTTTGCACCATTATCCCAAGATTTTCTCTTTTATCATTTTAAAAATGTAGGTGCTGAGAATCAAATTTGGGAAGAGCAACAAGTGCTCAGCCATTTCTCCATCCCTTGGTGGTAATAATAATAATAATAATAATAATAATAATAATAATAATAATAATACAGGATCATGTTATGAATTAGAGGCCACAAATTTTTATCACAATATACAAAATGTGTATGATAGGCACAGATCATCCATTAAAATGTGACAGAAACACATTAGCAGTTGTAGGTATGTAGATGTAATATACAGAACCTGTTTTACTTCACATTCCAAATATATGCAGTTACCATATGGTAATCATACCTCAGTAAACTTCAAAACTAAGAATTTCATTTTTATACAGAATATGTGTTTCTGTTCAGCCCTGTGACCTGTGGGTGTATTTCCATGGTCTAATTCCCGTTGCTGTGGTAGTAGGTAAGAGTAGTTCTGACCCCAATTCTTACCTGTGGGCAAGCCCCTGTATGGCTGTGTGCCACAATTTCCCCAGCTGGTATGTATGAGTGAAAGCATTTGTTTATAGTGGATAACTGTATATCTCCTTCATGGTCAACATTGGGTCCCTGGGGTACCAGAGGTAGAAGTAAGTCATTGTTGCTGCAGCTCATTCAATTGTTCCTTAGGCATAGAACAGGACCTGTTTAATATCCAGTGACCAAAGACTCTTACTTTATTCTGAGAGTTTCTCTAATGAGAAAGAAAAGGGAGGAAAAAAACAGAAAAGGGCTCCAAAATTGTGAGGACATATAGCATGCAGGGTGAGTTAGGAGAGGAACAGAGACAACAAACAGTAGAGGCATAATGTGTCTTTTTGCACACAAGGAACAGGTTAAGAAATTGCAGGACTAGATGTCAAAATACTTTCCTTTTCATAATGCATTCTGTGTGATCTTCACTAGTGCTTGGAACAGATAATATTCTGGTTATGGCTAGCTGTGGACCTTGCCCTCAATTTGCCAGGCTGGCAGGAGGTGGTAGGGGGCTTTGGTTCTCGGCCACTAATATTTATTGCGCACAAGAAAACTGAACAAACACCCAAAAGGTATGGTCAGAAAGATGGCTATCGACCTTATAGGGCATTCCTTCTTCCGGTCTGCTTCTCAGGCAGGACTACAAAGTTGTGGAGGGGCAGCTGGCCTCTGAAAAGGCAGAGGGTAGGGGAATCTCAGCCAACTCTGAGCTAGCATTACCCACACTGCTGTTTTGGAGAAGAAAGGTGCTGGAGCCTGGTCAAGTTTCTAAAGAAGTTTTTGTGGAAGAGTCTTCTATGTCTGTCTCTGTTTCTCATTGTATGACCCCCTCCCAGGTTTATCCTTCTGAGTCCCCAGGCCAGACTCTACCCCCCACCAGACAGAGATCCTTGTTCAAATGTAAATACAGATTAAGGGAGGTGGGGGTTAAGTGGGATGGGAGTGGCTGTTTCTGGAGTTTTTATTTCCTTCTCACAAACTGGAAGTTGCTTTCCTGATGATGTAAGGGCTTCAGATAGGAATTTGGAGATCTGTGAAAGCCTCAAGTTATGTCAGTATCAGGAGGAAGTGGTAAGACCTCACCATAGACCTATTAAATCACAAAGCCAGGCCTTAAGAGGCACAATCTATTCTTCTGTGCCATGTGCAGCTGGCTTTCTTTCCACCACCCACATTCCTTTGGAACATACAGGCATCTCTGAAGTTACCACTTCACCAGCTACTCAAAAAGGTCTTACAGGTGCTTCCAGCCCTAGAGAGATGGATAGAAAGAATGGGTACAGAGAGATTGGGAATGGTGAGAAGCCAACACCCTTTCCCAGGTTGGCAGATGTGGGTGGAGTGTGTGCTGTGTCTGTATGTGAAATTAAGTTATTTCATAGCCACCAGTGGAATTCACTTAGGCAAGGGTCAGCTTCTGTTACTGTGAATAAGAAGGATGGGCATATGATACACATATAATCCCAAGATTAGGGAAGCAGAGGCAGGAGGCTGGCTAACCTGGGTTTTATGGTAAGACAGACCCTGTCACAAAGTGCATCTTATAAGAGCGATCCGAAGCCACTACTTAGACTATGTAATGAAGTTGGGCATCTCCAACCTTGGAATACAGTGGAGTAGAAGAGATCACATGGCTGCAATCACATGGCTGATGCTCTTGCCAAAATGATTAACCTGAGTCTCATCACAGAGAACAAGTCAGCAAGTTTAGATTCTGGTATATTGTTCTATAAGGACCCTGCCAAGAGCCCCATATCATGAAAGGTGTAAAAGAAAAACTAGATAGATTGTTTTCAACAAAAGTAGATAAGGGACAAAAGTGATGTATGTTCCTTAATTTGATTCATGATAGAAGAAATTATCAGGACATCATGGTACAATTGGAGATTCAGGAGTGCCAGGTGGGATCTGTGGTAAATTACATGATAAGGTGAATGTAGTGGTACTTTGGGGTTTTCAAATGCTTCTGAAAACCTGTGAGAGCAGATGTACATTCTGGGAAGATCTGGGTAAAGGAAATATGCAAATGTTTATCCTTGGAAGTTGACTGTTTTCTTCAAAACCCAAGCTGGGAAAACATAAATGGGAACTTATATTGAGCCACTGTGGCAGATAAACTCAGAATGTTGAAGACCCACTGTGTTTCCTTGGGATTTCTTTTCACTCTCTTGATCACATTTAGATCTTCCAGTAACATGTCTGAGCCTAGGAAGCTGCTTCCATGTTATCTCCAGTATACCCCAGAAAGCAGAACTGATAGTCCGTGGGAAGTGGAAGCTAACTTTCGGTTTGGTTTCTTTTCTTCCCCAGCCACAGAGTTCTCATCTGAAGAATGGGGAGGGCAGACTGATTGTGGCACTTGGGTTCCCTAGAAATGATGTATTTTCACCAGCTACCCCTTGTGTTATTCATAAGAATGCAAAGGACCATTCTCAAGCCATATAGCAAGTCTCAGGCCTTGCAGGATATCCCAACCTCTTTTGGCCCCACCTCTACCTTGCCTTTCTGGAGACCCCACACTAGTAGGAAGGCAGTCCAGCCCAGTGTGCAACCAGGTCAGGGCAAGCAAGCAGCGCACAGTGCTGGAGGTGCCATTAGGTAGGACCTTACTCTCTGGTGAAGGATTGGTGCTAGGGTCCTCATGCGCCTGCCTCCACCTCCGTGTTGCTGCCGCTGCTGCCGCCGCGCCGCTGCCTCCGCCACGCTCCCTTTGTCTGCAGCTTCAGATTCAGAAGGCGGGGCGAGTACTCCTCAGGCCCCTGCATATCTGCCTCTGCAGCTTGGCCCCATCTTCTCAAGGTCTTGGTTCCTAGTCATTCCCCACCTCTGGCTTTAGGAATTTTTCCTTCAGTAATCATTATTAGCATTAATCCCTACCCCACAAAGTGCCCCTTCACCCCCACCCACCCCCAAAAAACAAACCTCAAAACCAAAGGGAGCAGGTGTCCTGGGTTGTCTATCCACCTGCAAAAGCTTCCAAAAAAGGTTATGCCTACCTAGACTGGGCTTTATGGTCTGTCTTGCTTAGGTCAGTTTCTTCTCCATTTATCTTGTCCCCTCCCAAGTCTGGTTTCTTGTCCTTGATTCTCTCTCTTGATGACTTTATAGCTCTATTTTTCCAACAAGTCAATGTCAAAGGACTCCATTCTTTTTTCCTTTTCCTGGATGCCTCCTTATGATCTCAACTCAAGAACTATTGTGATTAAATTCAGCAACATCTGGGTGTAGCGATGCTGGCCTTTAAGCCCAGCACTCTTGAGTTTTTGGCCAGCCTGGTCTATATAGTGAATTCCAGGACAGGCAGAGGTGTAATAGTGAGACCTTGTCTCAAAAAACAAACCCCAGCAACAATGCTTACAGTATAATCAATTTGCTGGCTCTTGTTTTAGAACTATAGGTGTAATGGGGCGTTGGAGACACTTGTGGATCTCAGGACTTTCAAGCTGCAATGAAGGAAACACACAGCCCTATGTGGTGAACCAGCTTGTAATCTCAGTACTTAGATGGCAAAGAGGAACAGGAGTTTAAAGATAATATCCACTACACAGAGAATACATACGTGATAGGCAAGATCCTGTCTGAAAAGGAAGCAAGCATTTCCATTTCCAGTTAAGACTCAACCCTGGAGTGTCCCTCAGCCTTCTTTTCTTTGTAAGGACATCCCTGGTCTCTGTGGATATCAGCAATAGCTTTCATTTTTATTGTGGTAAAATACACATAATGTAAAATGTGCTATTAGTGATTTTTTTTTTCATCTATTCACAGTGTTCAACCACTAGCACTGTCATTCCAGAGCACATTCATTACTTCCAAAGAAAACGGACCCATTAAACTGCCACTCCTCACTCACCTTCCTTCAGCTCCTGGCAACCATTACACTGTTTTCTGTCCCGATGGATTTGACTGATGGAGATGTTCCATTTCAATGGAATGCCATACACTATGTGCCTTTTGTGTTTGCTTTCTTTTGCTTAATATAAGCCATTTTTAAGGTCTGTGTTTAGGTACATCTCAGCAGTTCCTTTTCCATTTTGTGGTAGAATAATAATCCACTTTCCATGGATCACAACATATTCATCTGTTGGCCCTATCTACTCAGGGGACCCCAGCTGACTTAGAGTCATGTCCATTTGCCATGTAATGTAGTCTTGGATATAACTGTCTGCCCCATCCCTTCACTTCCAATTGTACTGCTTTTTGGTTTTTTTTTTGTTTTGTTTTTGTTTTTGTTTTTTTTTTTTTTGAAACGGTTTCCTTGTGGCTATCTTAGAACTCACTCTGTAGACCTCATACTTAGAGATCTGCCTGCCTGTGCCTCGGATTCCTGGAATTAAAAGTATGGGCCACCACTGCCTGGCCCAATTATACTCTTTTTTTTTTTTCTGGCAACAGAGTTTAGGCTCTTTACTGTCTTGGAATGTCCTTAAAAGGCTCTGTCATTCAACAGGTAACAGAGTAAAAACCCCAGAGTCCTTTCTTTAAAATGAAGAGGAAAGAATGGGATGGAGGAACTATTCAAACTTAGTCTTCTTTCCTTGTGGCTTGAAGTCTCC
Source organism: Rattus rattus (assembly GCF_011064425.1). NCBI lineage: Eukaryota > Metazoa > Chordata > Mammalia > Rodentia > Muridae > Rattus > Rattus rattus. The sequence goes on from NC_046172.1 coordinate 128,768,828, forward strand.
CCCGCCTCTTCTGCCAAATCCGCCTCTTCCAGTTATACTCTTGAGCATGGGGGTGGGGCACTGTGTTCCAAGCCCTCTGCCTCACAGAGAAGCAGCTGCCACTGGTCTTTGCCTTACTTTTCCACTTTTTTAGTCTAGGGTGGGAGCAGAACTCCTTTCCATCTTCCAGGGGACTTTCCAGGCTTCTACCAGGAATCTCCAGTGCTTTTCCCCTGGGACTATGAGCTACTCTTCTCACAAGATGCCCAATCTGGGTGCCTCTGACAGGACCCCACTTTCTTCACTTATCCTCTATTCACAAAGCACAATCTCAGCATTGGGAAGGTGGAGACAGGCAACAAGGAGGTCAAGGCTTCAAGGCTAGCCTGGACTATTGAGACCCTGTTTGAAAATTAAAAAAAAAAATCTGCTGTAGGTAATTTAAATTTGAATTTGAAATAATAGTATTTGCATTATGCAGGTAGCTGTATAGCATTATAGATTCTTTAAACATTTTGTGGTTGTATATTTAAACAAAAAACTTTTTACATTAAAATTTTTTTTTATTATTTTTTGAGACAGGGTTTTACTGGGTACTTCTGACTAGCCTGGTACTCACTATGTGAATCAGGCTGTCTTTGAACTTACAGAGATCTTCCTGTCTCGGCCTTCTAAATGCTTAAACTAACTGCATGTGCCACTATGTTTAGCTTGGTTGTATATTTAAAAAGTACTTAATTTTCTGATAGGTATATTTTGCCATAATAATAGCACTGATGCAAATATCCTTGCAATTAAATTTGAATAATAGTTCTCTTTACTCAAAGGCCTTTCTAGTTACTTTACAGAAAGTTGACTATTTTATACTTTGAGGTAAAATTCTATTGACTGTGTGTTTGGAGAGGATACTACATCAGGTTGGAATGAGGAGTTCCCAGTGCCATGATGTCTTGAAGTGGCTACTGCGCTTCGAATCCCAGCCAACCAACAAACTGGGGAATGAGAAGACTTGAAATGACTCTGTCACCCAAAGGAAACAGTGGTAGGCCAGGGAGTGGTGTTTCTGGGTGGTAATTGCTGGGGACTTAAGGACAGATCTTAAGATGTTCTGTATCCTCTGTGTATTGCTTTGAGTTCTTCTATTGTTTCAAGAAAGACCTACCTGTCTGTACCCAAAAACCAGTGGTGCTCAGTGTAGGATGAAAGCAAGTGGTGTGAACAACCTGGAGACTTGTAGTTGACACAAACACTCAGCATCAGCTATGGCCAGTGCACACTAAGGCCAACACAGGCCTTGGGGAATGCAAGCAATGAATTGCATTGGTCAATGGGTTTAGAAGTATAGGAAGTGTTGGGAAGTAAAGTATTCTTCTGAATTGTTATAAAGTAGGAAGAATGTACTTGATAAAGTTAACAATTTTTTGTTTTCTGATAATTGCTTCCTTTAGCAAGTGATAATTGCTTCCTTTAGCAAGTGCCACTTTTCTATTACTGGAAACAAAGTAGATTCTTTAACACTGTTCCAAAGGAGAGGAAGGTTTGCATTTAATAAAGGAAATACTTTTTTAATCTCCCACATCCCTCAGTAATAGAGATGCTACTAGGCAATTGCTCTGTTGCTAAACTACAATCCTAGTCCAGAAACTTTTCGGTGTTTGATTTTTTTTCCCTTTGAAACAAAATCTCATGTATTTCAGGCTGCCATCAAACTCACTATTTAGCCTTTTTTAAAAAAAGATTTAATTTATTTTATATATATGAGTACACTGTAGCTGTCGTCAGACACACCAGAAGAGGGCATCAGGTCTCATTACAGATGGTTGTGAGCCACCATGTGGTTGCTGGGATTTGAACTCAGGACCTCTGGAAGAGCAGTCAGTGCTCTTAACCACTGAGTCATCTCTCCAGCCCCACTATTTAGCCTTAAGTGTTAGGATTAAAGGCTAAGTAGGCCCAGCTAGGTTGGAACTCTTGATCCTTCTGCTTCTACTTGATAAGTACTGGCATTTAGAGGTTTGAGTCACCATACCTGGGCTCAGAAGCAATTTCTTTAAAAATATTTTTTAAATTAGCACATATAGTATTAGCTTTCATTACAGAATTTTCAAGAATTCAATGTTCTCTTTTCTCTTTGTTCTCCCCATCTCCCTGTCCTCTTTGTTGTACCCTTCTAACATATGTACCCTTCTGCTTTCGTCATTGTTCATGTGTGCTACTGCCTTCTTCTTTAACACTTTGTTTTCCTCTCATATGTTCCCTCTTTTCTTCTCTCTCTCTCTCTCTCTCTCTCTCTCTCTCTCTCTCTCTCTCTCTCTCTCCCTCTCTCTCTCTCTCTCTCTCAATCTGCCCCCCCCATGTGTGTGTTAGTATTAATGGTCTCGGGGAAGTCCTAGAGAGCTGCTGGTCTTCAGTCCACATTGGAATTTTTGAAGATGTAGGTCATAATGCCAGCAAAGGAGTGTCTCTACATCAGGATAGATAAACTTGCCAATGAATGTGAGAGCAATCAGGCAGCAAGGAAGAAACCTCCTTTGTTCATGGCTTTTTATATGAGCTATCACCAGAAAGTATGGCCCAGGTTTAGGATGGGTTTTCCCATGTCAAATGATCTATCCCGATGTAATCAAGTTAACAACCAAAACTAGCCATTACACCTAATGAGCCAGCCTCCAGCCTCTACTCTTTTTAATTTGTAAGATTTTTTGTGGTGTAAGCAGTTGTGTGTGTTGCACGTACATGTGTATACTGATTTTGTGCCTGTTTGCATGCATGTGGAGGCCAGAGAAGGACACCAGATGTACTTCTTCTATCACTCAACTCTCAGTGAACCAGCCAATTAGTTTCCAGGATCTACCTCCCTTATTCCCCCAGTTCTGGGACTATAGGCACATGCTATCAGCTTTTACATAGGTACTGATCATTTGAGCTCAGAACCTCATGCTTTCAGAGCCATCTCCTCAGCTTTCCTTCATCTTGAGGGAGGGGGTTCTGGTCCTCTTCCTCCTTCACCCCCGCCTCAAGCAAGGTCTGTCTCATGTACCTCAAGCTGGATTCTATATCACTGAAAATAACCTTAAACTCCATGATGCTCTTTCTTCCACCTCCCATTACTGGGATTATAGGAGTGTGCCAATGTGCCTGGCCTTCCACCTTGTTTTTTTATTTTGTTTCAAATTTTATTTTATTTGTGTGAGTGCTTTTGCCCATTTGTATATCTGTGTACCACATGTATAACAGTATCTGTGGAGGCCAGAAGTGTGTATTGAATCCCCTGGGACAGGGATTTCAGATGGTTGTCATCTTCCATGTAGATTCTGAGAATTGAATCAAGGTCCTTTGAAAGAGCAGTGTTCTTTTGTTTTGTTTTGTTTTCAATCAGTGTTCTTAGCCACTGAGCTATCTCTCTAGCCCTCTACCTCAGTTTTTTTTTTTCCTAGAGCTGAGGACTGAACCCAGAGCCTTGCGCTTGCTAGGCAAGCGCTCTATCACTGAGCTAAATCCCCAACCCCTCCACCTCAGTTTTTGAGACAGGATTTCATCTGGCTTGATATTCAACTGTTGATTTAACTATGCAAACTTGTCAGTGAACCCCAGGCCAGCCTCCTATCTCACCTCCTCAGCTCTGGGATTACAAGTGTACACTCTCCAGCATTTTTTTTTTTTTTTTTTTTTAAACTATTTTATTTATTTATTATGTATAAGTACACTATAGCTGTCTTCAGATACACCAGAAGAGGGCATCAGATCTCTTTACAGATGGTTGTGAGCCACCATGTGGTTGCTGGGAATTGAATTCAGGACCTCTGGAAAAGCTGTCAGTGCTCTTAACCACTGAGCCATCTCTCTAGACCGGCTCCCATAGCTTTCTTTTTTTTTTTTTTTTTGGAGCTAGGGACCGAACCCAGGGCCTTGCGCTTCCTTGGCAAGGCGCTCTACCCCTGGCTAAATCCCCAACCCCCTTTTTTTTTTTTTTTTTTTTTTTTTTTTTTTTTTTTTTTTTTTCGGAGCTGGGGACTGAACCCAGGGCCTTGCGCTTGCTAGGCAAGCGCTCTACCACTGAGCTAAATCCCCAACCCCCTCCCATAGCTTTCTTAATATACTTTCTTGTTATACCAAGAACTATCAGCTCGGGGTAGCATTGTCCCCTGTGGGATGGGCCCACCTGCATCAATCATAAGTGAAAGAAATATGCTATAGGCTTGCCCAAAGACCAATCTGGTAAATGATTTCAACTTCTGTCATGTTGACAAAAAATAAACAGTATTCTAGTGATTGAACTAGAGGCTGTCAAAGTTATGTGGCAAGCACTTTCAGACTGAGCAATCTCCCCAGCCTTTGTGGCCCATCCCAGTGAGGCATGTTGTGTAGCCTTTATATTGCATAATTTTGGATAGGTTCTTTACTGTGCTGTCAGGTATCCATTCAACCCACTTGCCTTCCTATTTCCCATAGCAGTTTGGGTAACAGACAGGTTAGTTGTTTTAACAATGGAACATTACTTCCTTAGCTTACATGATGTTGCAGAATGAAAGGCAAGAAGTGACAAGCACATGTTGAAGAGGGATTCTGTGTAGTGATTTTCATGTAGGTTTTCTATTGCTGATGCCTTTAAGAAGTTAGGTGTGAATCAGATAGTGGTGTGCACCTATAATGATAGAACTTGGTAGAAGCAGGAAAATGAAAAAGATTTCTAGGCTGCTAAGAGACCAGCCTAAGTATTTTAGTGAGATTATGTCTTAGCTCCCTTGCAAAAGGAAACACATGCTCTTCCATAAATTGCACAATTCCTGTCTGTGAACTGTGCCTCTTCTACCAATGGCCAACTTGTTTGGCTCCTGTGACCAGGATATAAATGCTCAGTCTAGATCACACATGCTTTAGTCTGGAATGTGGAATACATACATGCTCTTGATGGTTTGGTGCCCCTGTCCCAAGGATCTTAACAGGCATCCTTATCTAGTACTAGACTGGTTTGGACCCACCTTTCCCCTGAATAGCTTTGCTGCCCTTTGGTGTCCTTTGCTAAGTAGCTACTGAGTTTTGTTTTCTTACTGCTGTGTCTTATGCAGCCTTTTGTTTCTACCATTGTTCCCCTAGTTTTCATCTTTGGAGTGTCCTCTCTTTCCTACACACCATGTACACTATTTACTTATCCCCAATGTAGGGTGTTTGCCTTGCCCCAATTATATCTCTGGTCTATTTTGATTTGTTTGGTGGAGCTTGTAGTGGGTGATAGCAAGAGATATGTGCCTGCAGAGGGCATCCTGAGTGTCTTACAGCTGATTTCCAGCATTTGGACTGTCTTAGTTTATGTTTCTATTGCTGTCAAGAGACACTATGACCACCGCCAACACTTATAAAGGAAAACATTTAATTTCAGGCTAACTTACAGTTCAGAGGTTTAGCCCATTATTGTCATTGGCAAGAAACATGGTGACAGGGAGGTAGGCATGGTGCTGGAGAAGGAACTGATCTACATCTTGATCTGCAGGCAGCAGGAGACTGCCCCACTAGGCCTAGTTTAAGCATACGAGACCTCAAAGCCTGCCCCTACAGTGATACAACTACTCCAAGAAGGTCACACCTCCTAATAGTGCCACTCCTTATGAGCCAAGCATTCAAGCACATGAGCCTACGGGGCCCGCTTATTTAAACCACCACATGGATACTGTTGACTGTGAGGCCAAAGCGGAGGCTGGTGGAAGCACGACTGGATTTCTATGCCATTTTTGTTCCAGTCCTGGAAATGGTACCCAGGGCCTGTGCATGCTAAGCTACACTTCTAAGCCTGAATACTTTCTACAGAATAGTACTCTGAAAATCAGAAATGCCTCATAACAGTTGGGGGACCAGGCAGGATTCCATGCAGGATAAGAACTGCTGTTACATCTGACCATGTACCTGGCCCTATACTACTTTGCAGTGTCTCATGTATATCTCCTTCTTATTAGGAACTTTACATGCTCACTCTAAAAGGACTTCTTCCTTGTCACAGTTTCTCTCCTATCCACCTTCACTAGTTCTTAAGAATCACCATGACCTGAAGAAGAAATGGGAGAAGAGTCCAGTGGGTATGACCGACCACCACTTGGGTCAGGAAAGCCCTGTGGCCTGTCTCTCTGATGGCTGGCTCCTTTTCTAAGGTGCTTAGACTGTGTTCCCAGCCCCCACATGCCTGCCTGTGTAAGCTCTTCCCAGTGCCTGGGTCTGGTTTCCATAGAAACACTGCTGCTGGGTAACTTAATGATTCCAGAGAGAAAGGCATTTCTGCAGTTCTGTGTTACCTGAACATCTTACCCTGTGCCTGTGCTTGTGCTTGTCTTCCTGCCCTGGGGTTTTCAGGGTAACTTCTTCCACACAGAAATCCCCAGATCATCTCTGACATCTTCTGCTTCTTTGTTTCCACTTGAGTAGTGATGAGCTACCAGATGTTACAAAACAAAATTAAGTATTGAGCTGGAACATTGGCTGATTTCCGTGGTGTATCCTCTACTATACCCCCTTTCAAGACACTACTATGAGTTACCACTGAGCAGGGTGAAGAAATGTACAGCCACATACCATTGAGTGTTTACTTCCAGACACACAGAATGAAAATAATGCCAAGCACACAGATGACAGCAAAGTGTAAGAAAGCCATTAGAGAGCCAGAAGGCTTTAGTCTTTATTGTTTTTGTTTTCAGTTCCACTCATTCAGTTGCAAGTTTCTCAGTCACATGCTGATATTAATGTCTGCTTTTAATCACTGGCTCTGGCCACTGCTGTGGAGACCATTCCTGATATCCTTGTCAAAGGCCTTTCCCAACACATCTTGGCTGGTGTCCTGTGCATATAGCCCCTTCCCTGCCTGCTAACTATGATGTCTACAGTAGCGGATGCAGTGCTTTTCTGACCCTCCCCTTTCTTCCTCTCTATCTACCTCCCACCCCCTTTTTTAAGTAGGATCTCATGTAGCCCAGACTAATATCTAATTTCCGATTTAGAGGAGGCTAACCTCAAAGTGCTGATACCTCTGCCTCATGAGTGCTCTGTGCCACCAAACCCAGATCCATCTATTTAAAAAAAAATACTTTCCGGGGGCTGGAGAGATGGCTCAGTGGTAAAGAGCACTGATTGCTCTTCCAGAGGTCCTGAGTTTAATTCCCAGCAACCACATGGCGGCTCACAACCATCTGTAATGAGATCTGATGCCCTCTTCTGGTGTGTGTGAAGACAGTTACAGTGTAGTTATATATAGTTAATATTAATAAAATCTTTAAAAAAACTTTTTCTAGAAAAATGTTTTTCCAGAAAGAAGCTATTTCCCTTAAAGATGTTTCAATAATTCTACTTCAAGAAAGACTTTCTAGTGGGATAACTACAGATTACACAGATACACAAAAAATACCTCCAAATAGATCTTTGCTATTTTATATTTGCCAACTGGAAATGGTCATCTTGCTATATATATATAGTAGGATCTAGGCCAGGAGAGTTTGAAGGACCTACCACTACCTCATAGTACACATAAAGAAAAGACTGGGAGTATGCCTGCAGGGCCACAGTATAACATACATCCCTGAGATCACAAGAAATTTTGATTTTTTTTTTTTTGGTTCTTTTTTTCGGAGCTGGGGACCGAACCCAGGGCCTTGCGCTTCCTAGGCAAGCGCTCTACCACTGAGCTAAATCCCCAACCCTAATTTTGATTTTTTTTTTATAGTTTTAAAATGTTCCACAATAGATTGGTGCCTCTTCAGACAAAGTGGAAGTTTTGTTGTTGTTTTGGGCTTTGGTTTTTTTGAGGGCCTAATGTATCCTGTAGTCCAGGTTGACATCCAACTCTTGATCTTCTTGCTTTCACCTCCCAAATGCTGGAATTATAGGTATGACCTGCAACAAAAATGGAGGTTTTTATAAATTACATTTTAGAAGATGAAAATTCTAGGTACTCAAAGAATCCAGGCATGGTGAAACATACCTTTAATTCCAACACTTGGAAACAGAGGCAGGCGGAAGATCTCTGTGAGTTCAAGGCCAGCCTGGTCTACAGAGTGAGTCCCAAGTTAGCCAGGGCTACAGAGAAACCCTGTCTCAAAACAAACAAACAACAACAATAAAAAGTTCAGGGGAGAAAGGAGACAGAGGAAGCAAACTTATCTACAAGGACATCATGAAATAGCACCCGGAAGAAGCCTTGAATGTTTAACAGTGAAATAGGGGAATGAATATAGTAAAAGACCAGTTGCTAAGTGAAGGGAGGTACTCTGATATACAAGACCAGAAGAGATATAATTTGATGACGTTACTATAGAACAATGTTGATTAGTGGCTTTACAAGCTTGGGACAAATTTGAGGGATGGTGATATCCACCTCTTTTACAAAGATTATACAAGACTTTGGAAAAGCCTTTACTCGTTTTTTAAAACAAAAATTAGTCTCAGCTGTATCAGATCCTGATTCAAGACAGGTGTTGATAGAGATCTTGGCATCTGAAAATGTAAATACTGAATTAAAAAAGTTATTAGACTGTTCAAGGAGCAAGCACAATCTATGTATGAGGGGATAAGGGATACAACCGATATTGGCTCTAACATGTACCATGCATACACACACACACACACACACACACACACACACACATATATATATGTCAAGATATAGCTAGAGGTCTCCAATATCAATTCAGGAAATATGATCATTTGTGAAGAGACTATGACCAAGCTGCTAAATGTTTCAGATCTCAAAATGCGCAGTGCTTTGTGAATAAAGCATTTCTAAAAGTAATAGTTTTTCTAAATATAAACCAGGAAGAAGGCCTAGGCTTGCAGGAGTGTGCAGGTGATGAGGCAAGGGTTGCTACTGGACCAATTACCCAAGATAATTTCTTCTGTTTATAATTTCCCGATACACACAGCACAATTGATGGCTTAAAATGAAGGGGGGGGAAAATATGGTGAGAATTTGCTTTCTTTAAAACACGGAAATAGGGGTTGGGGATTTAGCTCAGTGGTAGAGCGCTTGCCTAGCAAGCAAAAGACCCTGGGTTCGGTTTGCTTTAATCCCAGATGAAGGGATGTGGTGTGTTACCTATGCCCTGGACTGTTCACTGTGCGACCCTGCCTGTCTTTTGGGTTTGGAGGTGAGGTGGTGCAGAGTCAATGACAAAGACTCTGGGAGCAGGTGGAGGGTATTAAAGGAACTTGCAGCAGTGGGCCTGCTTCCGGTTGTCCACAACAGCTGACTATGATTTGCGGCTTGCTCTAGCAAGGCTGCGGTTTTGCTAGCTGCAAATAGTTTCTGCGATTGTGTGATGTTTAGAACTCTGGGGACCTTTCAGAGAGTATATGAATATTAGAGCCTTCATAGGTGGGTTGTTGGTTGGTTGTTGTTAGTCCTGATTTGTTAAGAAGAAACAAGAAGAAGAAATTAGATATCCTGATGGCAAAGGTCAAACTTGCCCCAAGGAACTTGATTCCCCTGTTCGGCAGGAAGCAGTGTAACATCGTGCCTTTTTTTGGCCCCTGATCCTCTATTCTTTTTTTTTTATTAACTTGAATATTCTTATATACATTTGAGTGTTATTCCCTTTCTTGGTTCGGGCAAACATCCCTCCCCTCCCCTTCCTTATGGGTGTTCCTCCCCACCTCCCCATTGCCGCCCCTCCCCCAACAGTCTAGTTCACTGGGGTTCAGTCTTAGCAGGACCCAGGGCTTCCCCTTCCACTGGTGCTCTTACTGGGATATTCATTGCTACCTATGAGGTTGGAGCCCACGGTCAGTCCATGTATAGTCTTTAGGTAGTGGCTTAGTCCCTGGAAGCTCTGGTTGCTTGGCATTGTTGTACATGGGGTCTCGAGCCCCTTCAAGCTCTTCCAGTTCTTTCTCTGATTCCTTCAACGGGGGTTCTATTCTCAGTTCAGTGGTTTGCTGCTGGCATTCGCCTCTGTATTTGCTGTATTCTGGCTGTGTCTCTCAGGAGCGATCTACACTTCTGCACTTCTTTGCTTCATCCATCTTGTCTAATTGGGTGGCTGTATATATATGGGCCACATGTGGGGCAGGCTCTGAATGGGTGTCCCTTCAGTCTCTGTTTTAATCTTTGCCTCTCTTTTCCCTGCCAAGGGTATTCTTGTTCCCCTTTTAAAGAAGGAGTGAAGCATTCACATTTTGATCATCCGTCTTGAGTTTCATTTGTTCTAGGCATCTAGGGTAATTCAAGCATTTGGGCTAATAGCCACGTATCAATGAGTGCATACCATGTATGTCTTTCTGTGATTGGGTTAGCTCACTCAGGATGATATTTTCCAGTTCCAACCATTTGCCTACGAATTTCATAAAGTCGTTGTTTTTGATAGCTGAGTAATATTCCATTGTATAGATGTACCACATTTTCTGTATCCATTCCTCGGTTGAAGGGCATCTGGGTTCTTTCCAGCTTCTGGCTATTATAAATAAGGCTGCAATGAACATAGTGGAGCACGTGTCTTTTTTATATGTTGGGGCTGATCCTCTATTCTTTCCTCTCTATCCTTTTTTTCCCTAATCTAGTGTTAGGGGTTGAAAGGGCAGAAGAAAGAAGAAAAAGGCAGGTGCTGATGCTATGAGTGCACGACACAGGATCTTTGCAGATGTTGGGGCAACTAGGCAAAGCAGAGGACTTTCAACTAACTGCATTTTCTACAATTGCATGTAACCACAGTCATAGCAAGGGGGCTATCTTTAATCCTTTCCAAGTGCTTTCTTCCTTGTTCTGTGTCCTAAGAAAACTAGCTTTCTCACTTGTTTGTTTTTTCTTCCCTCCCTCTTCTTTTTTCTATGTCTGACAGGCTCTCTTGTAACCTATGCTGGTTTGTTATGTAGCTAAGAATGACTTTGAACTCTGAGATCTTGTATTAAAGTCACAAGCCACGATACCATACCCAAGTTCTTCCTCACCACCACCACCCCCCTGGGGGTGGGAGGTGGGTAGGGCAATATGTCAGGCTGGCCTCAAATTCACAGTAATCCTCCTTAGCCTCCCAAGTGCCCCCTCTGTTTTTGGCCCATCACTTTCTTTGCACTAACTCAAGGATGTTGACTCCATGCCATCCCAGTGGGGACCAATGCGTGTGTTCTTGCTCAGTCCAGTTTTTCAGCATCTGCCACCTCTAGAAACTGCTTCCTGCTTTTTCTTTTCTTTTTTTTTTTTTCTTTTTCTTTTTTGACTGCTCTTTGACAAATATCCTCAATTCTGGTAGCATCCCTTCGTTATGTCCTCTTTCTTTCCTTTTTTTCTTTTTTTATATAATTATTTATTATATATAAGTACACTGTGGCTGTCTTCAGGGGGCATTGGATCCCATTACAGATGGTTGTGAGCCACCATGTGGTTACTGGGAATTGAACTCGGGACCTCTGGAAGAGCAGTCAATGCCCTTAACCACTGAGCCATCCTCCAGCCCTCTCTTTTTTCTTTCTTTCTAGTTTTTTTAATTTTTTTTATTTTTTTGTCAATTTCCAAGGAAGACCTAAGAAATAAAGCAAATTGCTCCAGAACTTAACAGATTCTGGTTGGACCGAGGTCAGCCTTTTGCCTAGAGGCACTTACTTGCTTGTCACCCAGCTGAGGCTGCCTGCCTGCTTGCCCACTCAGTAATAGGCTTTTTCCTTTCTTACCCAAAGTCACAGCCTGCTTATGTCTGAAGACACCCCTCCAACCCCCATTCTTCTGCTCTTCCCAGTCCTGCTTCTGCCTTAGGCATCCTCCCTCTATGGGTTTTCTGGCCATTGGGCAGGCTCTACTTGACTTAATTTGGTCACCGGCCGAGCCTCACTTTCTTCATCTGCTCAACAGAGGCAATATCTGAGTCTCCCTTAAAGTTGTCAGGGTTATAAATTTGGGCCCTGACTGCAACCTGGTGTATGGGAAGTGCCCAAAAAATTGTGTTGGCCACCATTTGGCACCTTTTAAAGGACACTTTGCAATTCCAGATCTTTTTAATGTCAGGAGACCATTTTCTCTCTAGCAAGTCAGTTGTCATCAGAAGGAACGGTCTTGTACATTTTACTGTTTTCTCCATTACCCCTTCCCTGTGTTTGTTGCTTTGTTCAACTCAGCCATCCTCTGGCCCCAATGTTGGGTGGTACAAATTGACAGTCACTGAGACTGGCTAGTTTGTCTTCATTATTATCAAGGAACTCTGCAGTCTTCTAGTTGTTAACTCTGGACTAGCTCTTGCCTTGGTGCAGCCAGAAGAGAAGAAGATTCTATAAGAGGATCGCAGATCTCTGGATGGCTCCTGGTAGAGGAGGGACTGCAGATATTTCAAGGTGATAGCAGGAGTTTCATACTGTGTATAGATACTCAATCACCTGGCTTTGAGGGAATTTCAGCAACATACAGAACTTTGGGTTGAAAGCTGACAAATGGCATATGCCTAGGAAGGAGGGCACTAGGGGTAGTCAAGGCTGTGGGTGGAGAGCACATTCCTTGGCTGAACAAGTCTGGGTGCTGGTTAGAAGCTCAGGATTCTGCTGGACTTCACTTCCAGAGGGGAGAAGCCAGCTCTTGAGGGTTCTCACAGAGGCATATCTCTGCCACAGGTGAACGGGAAGGAGCTCTCCAAGCTGTCTCAGGAGCAAACCCTAGAGGCCCTGCGTGCCTCCAAGGAGCCCCTGGTGATCCAGGTGCTAAGACGCAGCCCCCGTCTGCGGGGGGACAGCTCCTGCCATGACCTTCAGCTGGTGGACAGTGGCACTCAGACCGACATCACCTTCGAGCATATCATGGCGCTGGGCAAGCTGCGCCCGCCCACCCCACCCATGGGCATCTTGGAGCCGTACGTCCTCTCTGAGCTGTGAGTTGCCCTCAGGAGGGCCTGGGCCCTGCCTCCAGAGAGGACATGCCACTTGGGCAGCTGTCCCCATGTGACCCACAGGCGGCTTTCTGCAGCTCTAGCCATGTTGGGGAGATACAACTCACTCTGCCACTCTTGGGCAGGAAGCAGGCTTGACCACTACAGCTGACCATGGCACTCAGGTTCAAAACCTACACACCTCTGGCCTCAAGCTTGGCAGCAGCTGGCAGAAAGGCTAAGGGGAAGCCTGTGTGCCTGGGACCTGGCTGCTCCTTCATCCTCTTTCCTCTTCTGCTGCCATTGTTCTGCCTCCTCACAAGCATCTCTCCTTGAATCTTCTCGCATCCCTTGTCTGTCCCATTATTCCACTTGCTCTGAATTTCCTCCATCTCTTCCGTTTCTTTCTTTGGCCCTCTAAGAAGAAGGGCCTTTCATCCTGGCCTGGTGGCTGTGACCATGTGAGCAGCATTCATTCTGCTAATCCTACCAGGGCTGTAGGGAAGTGGTCCTGGGAACCCTTTTGTTCAGAGGTTAGGCCATAGAGCAGTGAGCAATGAGTCTTAACTTTGGGGCAAGGAGGGCAACCCCTCCCTGGAGGCAGAAGAATGCTGCTTTGCAGGAGACCTGGGTAACTCCTAAGAGTTCTGCATGAGTGGATACAGTGCCAGAGGCACTTAGAGCTTTGGAAAAGTCAGCCCCTGGTCTGGGAGTTGGGGTGGAAAGAGAGCTAGGTGTACCTGCCTAGGTCCTTAGGATGGACCCCTGTGAGCTCTTTTGAGGAGCATTCCCAATCCTTCCACAACAGGAGGGTTCTAGAGGCAGTAGCTTGGCCACCTTTTCTAGAAAGTACATCTAGAACAGGGTTCTCTGCTTATTATACTGGGACTGGCCAGCTTGTAGCTAGGGCTAGGGTGCCAAGGAAGCAGATGGCCTATCTGACCCCCCCTTCTCCTGGGCAGCCCCCCCATCAGCCATGAGTATTATGACCCAGCGGAGTTCATGGAGGGCGGCCCGCAGGAGGCAGAGCGAATGGACGAGCTGGAGTACGAGGTGAGCCTAGTGGCTGGCCTGCCTGGCCGGAACCTGCAGCCACCAAGAGTCTGTGCAGGCCCACTTTCTGCAGCTCTGCCCAGGCTTGGCTCCTGCTGCCCCCTGGTGGCTGGTCCTCATGACCTTTCCCAGTAAAGAGCAGCTTGAGTCACGGAGGGTGTGGGTGAGGTAGTGTGTTCCTTCTGTCTCTGTGTCCCACGCATGTCTGTGTCCTGTGTGTTCTGTACATCTTGTGTCTTGGGCGTTTCCTGGTAGGGAAACCATTGAACACTCGCACATTTAGGATGGTAAGAAAAGGGAGCCCTTAAAGGGAAGGGCTACACACTCATTTCAGGTAACTGAAGCAAAAGGCAAGGGGGTGCTAGGGGCAAGGGTCTGGGCCAAGGCTGCAGGCATCCTTGCTTATACACTTCAGTTTTTTATACCTCTACTTCCTCCCCTACCTCTTGTGGCAGGAGGTGGAGCTGTGTAAAAACAGCCACCAAGACAAGCTGGGCCTGATGGTATGCTATCGCACAGATGATGAGGAGGACCTAGGCATCTACGTTGGAGAGGTATGGAGAGGTGCTGCAGCAGGCTTTGGCACACAGAGCCCCAGAGCTGTTCTAGTCCAGCTCTGTGGTCTTTCCACAAAGCCTGTCCAGGATTTAGGGCTATCCAGAGGTCCTAACTACCCCCTAGGTGTCACAGTACGTTGTTGGTGTCAAGGCCAGGGTGGCTATGGTTTCAGTATATCCAAGGAGACAATCCTGCTGACCTGTTCCCAGACATCAAGGATTTAATGGGCCCACCTTTCCCCCTTCTCTCCCCATTTTCTTCCCTTTGGCAGATGTATGTATGCTAGCACTATCCTACTAAAGCCACTCTTCCAAATGGAAAAAAAATCCCACTGCCCAAAACCCCAACACTTGATGTATTTTCATTATAAAGAAGTATCCAGCCACATGCCAGTGCCTAGTTCCTGGTGTGCCCCCCCCCCAAGGAAGAGCTGAGCTGGCTTTAATCCTAGCACTTTGTAGTGTCAGGAGTTCAAGGTCACCCTTGGCTACATAGTGCAAAGTCAGCCTGAACTGCTTGAGACCCTATTTAAAACAAGTTGGGTGTGGCGCTCAGAAGTCAAAGGCAGGTAGATTTCTGTGAGCTTGAGGTTTCTTAGAGCTATATACTAAGACTGTTTTAAAAGGGGGTATGTATGTGGGAAGTGTTCTAGAAGGATGATTCTTACTGCTTTTCCAGAGGATCAGAGCTCAGTTCCCAGAACTCAAATAGGATGTCTCACAACCACCTCTGACTCCAGTTCCAGAAGATCCAATACCTTCTTTTGGACTCCACCAGTACCTTCACTCAGCTGTGCACATACATGCAAAAATACCCAACAAAATGAAAAATAAAATAAAGCTTCAATGAAGTTGGGGGGTATAGCTCAGTGGTAAAGTGCTTTCCTAGCATACATAAGGCTATAGGTTCCTTAGCACTAAATAAAAAAGAAAAAAAAAAAAGACTGATGCACAGAGTACAACAGTACAAGGGATAGAAGCAAAATCACTGAAGTGTTGGGTAGGGGTTAGGGAGCTGCTTCTGGTCACCCTATATCTCCCAAGCTGAGGGAGCAAATTGTCTGGGCCTACTGCCCCACCCCTGCTTCCTAGAGCTTAGAAGCTGCTAGTCTGAGGTGAAGTGGGAAAGTGAGCAAGCCTGGCATTTGCCTTGGAAGCATCCTAAGCTGACGCTATTTCCCCCACTTATAGACACACACGCACACACGCATGCATGCACGCTCACGTGCGCGCATGCGCAGTGAAAAGGGCACCATAGGTGCCCAAGTCCCCAAGATGCATGTGTCCTGCAGGTAAATCCCAACAGCATTGCAGCCAAAGATGGCCGGATCCGTGAGGGAGACAGAATCATCCAGGTGAGCACTAGAAGTCAGGCTATCATGCCTGCCCTTCCCTCTCCTCAACCCATTCCTAGATCTTTTCTGCTGAGAACTTGGCCTTCTACCTTGAAAACTACCATGTCCTAGGCCAAATCTCATCTCTGTTCTGCTCAACTGCCCTGAGTAGCTCCGTGTATTCCTGCCAGCACCTCCCTGCCCTCTTTACCCTCCACTTCTCCTCCTCCATTCTCTGAGCACATATGCTCTTGTACAGGCTAGGCCATCCTTTCCCCTAATGCATTCTGCTAATTTATGCCTTCCTACAGTTCAAGACCCTATCCTTAGCATAGAGTCCCCCATTAGCATTCTTGTTGACTGTCCGCTGAAACCCTGCAGATTAATGGAATGGATGTCCAAAACCGAGAAGAGGCAGTAGCCATCCTGAGCCAGGAGGAGAACACCAACATCTCCCTGCTGGTGGCCCGGCCTGAGAGCCAGGTGTGTATGTCTATCTGAAAGGGTGGCACAAGGTGGGCCCCTCACAGGCTTTCTGTCTTGAAGGCTGTTGGTGTGTTTTGCTTCACTGAGTAGTGCATAGGGCCTAGGGTAAGGTGGATGGTATTGGGGAGGTCTTTAAAGTGTTAGCTAGCTTATGTTTGTTTCTGCAGCTAGCAAAGCGGTGGAAAGACAGTGACAGAGATGACTTCCTAGATGACTTTGGATCTGAGAATGAAGGGGACCTTCGTACCCGGAAGCTAAAGTCCCCCCCTGTCCAGCAGGTAAGGAAGGAAGAAGGCCTACTCAGTGGGGAGGGAAAGAGAGGGAGGAAGGAGAAAACTGTTCACCGTCTTCTAGCATGGGCCTGGAGAGGAGCAAGCTGTGAACTTCTAGTCCTTCTGCAGCACACTTGTGTATGGGAACCTAACTGACTATGTTTGTCATTTTTGTCCCAGACTGGAAATGATGAGAAGGGGGCTCCTGATGGGGGCCCTGGCTTGAGCAACAGCCAGGACCTGGACAGCGGGGTAGGCCAGACTAATGGGAGTACCCGCAAAGAAGAGAGCTCTGAACATGACCTGCTCAGGGATGAACCTCCCAGCACCACCAACACCCCTGGAAGCCTGCGCAAGTTTGGTCTACAAGGGGATGCCCTACAGAGCAGGGACTTCCACTTCAGCATGGATTCTCTGCTAGCTGAGGGGGCAGGGCTGGGAGGGGCTGACCTGCCTGGGCTCACTGATGAGGAGTATGAACGCTACCGGGAGCTGCTAGAGATCAAGTGCCACCTGGAAAATGGCAACCAGCTGGGTATCTTCTTCTCCCGGGCCTCCAGTGGCAACAGTGCCCTAGATGTCAACCGCAATGAGAGCCTAGGCCATGAGATGGCCATGCTAGAGGAAGAGCTTCGGCACCTAGAGTTCAAGTGTCGCAATATTTTGCGGGCACAGAAGATGCAGCAGTTGCGGGAGCGCTGTATGAAGGCCTGGCTGCTGGAGGAAGAGAGTCTCTATGACCTGGCAGCCAGTGAGCCAAAAAAGCATGAGCTGTCTGATATCTCTGAACTGCCAGAGAAATCAGACAAGGATAGTACCAGCGCCTACAACACTGGGGAGAGCTGCCGCAGCACTCCACTGCTTGTGGAGCCTCTGCCTGAGAGCCCCCTGAAGCGATCTGCTGCTGGCAATTCCAACTTGAACCGGATCCCTTCTGGCCCTCCTGTCATCACCCACCTCAAGGCTGCTCCTTCACCAGGGAGCCCAGCCAAGTTCCGATCACTTTCTCGGGATCCTGAAGTGGGTCGTAGACAACACACAGAAGAGCGTGTCCGCCGCAGCACCAAGACAAGTGTTACTCTGGAGCGTGTGGGCCCTGAAGGTAGCCCTTACCTCTCTAGGCGCCATCGTGGCCAGGAGATCGAGCAGTACCACAGCTGTGTGCAGTTGGCCCCGCCACGTACCCTGGAGGATCTGAGCCATGGCTCCTTGAGCTTGGCTAGTGGTCCTCGGGTGGGCGGGGTGGTGGCTGCAGCTGTTGAAGCACCCCGCATGGAGTGGAAAGTGAAGGTGCGAAGTGATGGGACCCGCTATGTGGCCAAGCGGCCTGTGCGAGATCGGCTGCTGAAGGCCAGAGCCCTGAAGATCCGAGAGGAGCGCAGTGGTATGACCACTGATGATGATGCAGTAAGTGAGATGAAGATGGGCCGCTACTGGAGCAAAGAAGAGAGGAAGCAACACCTGATTCGAGCACGGGAGCAAAGGAAGCGTCGTGAATTCATGATGCAAAGCCGTCTGGAGTGTCTAAGGGAGCAGCAGAACGGTGACAGCAAACCTGAGCTCAACATTATTGCGCTGAGCCACCGTAAGACCATGAAGAAGCGAAACAAGAAGATTCTGGACAACTGGATCACCATCCAGGAGATGCTGGCCCATGGTGCCCGCTCAGCTGATGGGAAAAGGATCTACAACCCTCTGCTCTCTGTCACCACTGTCTGAGTTGCTCCAGCAGGAGCCCAGCCCAGGCCTAGAGAGCCTGACCCTCACCCTCCCTTAGAATCTAGTGTGTGTCGATGTGTGTGCTTGCACGATGTGCTCATGCACACTCCTACCTGTATATGTATGTGTGCACAGGACTTTGGTAAATAGAAAGCCCCAAGAAGGGACACTTCTCTTACACCTAGTTCCTTCTCCCCAAGAAGCTATGCCAACAACCAGCATAGAGGCATACCCATAAAGAGCACCTCTGTGTGCGTACACATGGTATTCTTGCTATGTTCTTGGAGACAGGGAAGTCAGTGCAGAGAGGTGAGGTGAACTATCCTAAGCACAAGAGAATGTCCGGCTTCATGCTGAGAACGACCTCTCCCCTCCTAGGAGCTGCAATTATTTGTAGACAAAGGCAACCCTGAATTTTGTGATTTTTCTTCTTTTCTGTGCTTGCCAATAGTTGTTTTCTGTTTTGTGGACCTGCTCTGGGGGCTGGCAGCTCCTTTAGGTAGCCTGGCAAAGGTGGACCCCACTGAGTGCTGGCTGAGAAGGAGGTTGGGGGGAGGAAAAAAAGGGAGGGCTGGGTGGGAGGGAAAGGAAGAAGATGGGTTAGAATAAAAAGCAGCTGTCTTGGTGGCCTCTACCCTGAGGAGTAGCAAGGGGGCTCTGCCTTGGCTTTCAAGGCTTAACCATGAGGCCCACTACTCTCACCAGTGACTGAAGGAGAGTGAGATCACAGGGATTTTGGGCACAGTATCCATGCAAAAGAATTCTATGTCAACTGGGACAGAGCCACTCTTCTCAGTGGCCTAAGCAAGGAGTGCCAAACCAAATGAGCAACACAGAAGACCTTACCTAGTTTAGAGATGATCTGGTGGGAGTTGGGAGGCCTGAGCCCAATGAAAGGAAGGTGGGCTAAGAGATGCCTAGGACCCACTTAAATGTGCCACTTGTTTGGTGCCTCTCAGGCTTGGTGAAGCTCACTGGATGCTACAGGATGCCCCTGATCCCCACCTACATCCCAAGAATAAAGCAAGCTGCCTTTTTACTCTGTTGATGTGTACTTGTGTTCATTGCCATCATGCTATTTGTGCTGGGAAATGTCAGTACATTAATTCTTGAATGCCCAGATTTCTACAGCAAATTGGTGGTGGGCCAGATGCCAAGATGGATGTGGGTAGGAAACCTAAGGGCCCATTCCTAGAAGAGTCCTGTTGCTGGGAAGGCTAGGTCTGGGTGGGAATACTTGTAGGGAATGCTGAGAATGGGAAAGCAGAGGCTACATACTAGTTCCAGATTCTCTTGGGGAACCTTTCCTATACTGACAGCTTTGGATTCTTTGAAAAACACAAAACTACTAGATATTTTCGTTTCAATCTTGGGAGCAGAGTAAAGAGCACTTCAGATTGCCCATAGCAACTATGATTTGATGCATACTCTAGCAGAGGCATGATATTGCCAGCTGCAGATAGTTTCTGTGATTATGTGACCTTTAGAATTAAGGGGACTTTTCAAAGGGTGTAGAATTGCTAGGGCCCAAGAAACTGGGTGGGTTGTTGGTTGGTCAAGTTACATTTAAGCACTGCAAAGAAACAAATTAACCTGATCAAACTTTCCCCAAGGGATTGCCTCCTTTCCTTCCTATCCTTTTTTCCCCCTCTGCTATCTGGTATTAGGGGACTGAAAGAAATAAAAGTAGAAAAAGATAGCTATACTCTCTAGCTCCCTGGTCCTTTCAGTAAAGGAGACGAAGGTCAAGTATTCCTTGAGCATTCTTTCTGCTACTTGGGAACTTCTGGAGTCACCCCATTGTTTTCTGACAGTGGGTTCTTAGGACCTGGAGGTGGGCTGATACTGCTCTAACGCTTATACTGTTTTGACTGGCTCAGGAAGAGGTAGCACCAGGGCAGCTGACAGTACTGGGTTACTGATAGTTTGGAATATCAACTTCACATTTGGCTGTCATTGCCATCTAGCTAGGTGCCATTTGTTCCTTAGTAGCCAAGAAGAAAAGGCCATTCCTGGCCTTTCTTGAGCCTGTTGCTTACCTAGTGTCCAATTCTGATAGTCTCAGTACTACTCCCTAGTGCATCCCAGATGAAGACGGCAGACACCCTGTCTTGGATGAACTTGAATCATAAGATGTGTTCATATTGTCCAGGACACCTTCCAATCTCCCAGCCAACACCCACATAAGTTAAGGAGCACCCACTACTCTTAGGGTATGGTAAGGTCTTTGAATGACCTATCCTGAAGAAAGCACTAGCATTTACTTGGGACTTGCATCCAGCCTCTTCCCAACTAGCCTTCCATAGCACTAAGGGGTACTAATCAAGTAGCTGGTGTCCAGTCTGTACAAAAAGGTAACATGAAGCACTACTGCAAGCAGGGCTTCCTGGTTTATACCCTAGTGAGCAGACACCTCAGTAGAGAACAGGAAGGATACTCTTGGGAGGTGTGGGAGGCTGTTCTTCAAAAATCCAGAATTAAACTGGATGCTGTGAGTAGTAGCAGACCAAGAAGAAACACGGAGTGGCTAGGGTTAGGGTATAGAGTCCAGAAGTAGTGTTCCCCTATGCTTAGGGCAGGTGTTACGTGTGACAATTTGAAGTGCATGAGCACTTGCATGCAGCTTATGATCAGCCCACACACAGGAGACACAACAAAGATCAAGGCTAGTTATAACTTGGTGATGGTTTGACTACTAAATCTGACAGAGATTAGGGAAGGTGCCATTCACCATAGGTGCAGTAAAAGCCCTGGGACCCAGAGCAGTCCAAGAGACTCACAGATCCTGCAGCCCTAGGCTGACCATGGGAAAATGTCCTAACAAAAGCCAAAGGGTGACCCAGCTCTGCCGTGGTGACTGGTGAGGAAAGGAAAGATGGTAGTTCCTCCTTTTTGCTTTTCAAGATAGGGTTTCTCTGTGTAGTCCTGGCTGTCTGGGAACTCATTTTGAAGACCAGACTGGCCTTGAACTCAGTGATTCACCTGCCTCTGCCTCCTGAGTGCTGCAATCAAAGCCTTGCACCACTACTGCCCAGCCAAGATGGTCTTATTTTAAGATACCACACACTACAGAAGAGAAGACCAAGGCCCAAGCCATGCTGAGAATCAGGACAAGGACAAAGAAAACAGAGGACATTGGGGGAAATAGAGCTCTGCTCAGTATTACTATCTGCTGTCCAGGCAGACAAGGGCAGCTGGATCCCCAGCTCTCCCCATAGACACAGGAGCCCCGTGTCTTGAATGTACTCATGTCAAATAGTGACTGTTTATTGAAAGAAGCAATGGAGGGCTGAGGTTGCTGTCCTCAGGCCTGGATGTGGCTCTTTGCACTGAAAGCTAGGTAGTAGATCACTATGCCAATTGCGGCAGCCAGCACCTCCGTGGAGACCCAAGGCCCATTCCAGGTACCCTGCAAAAAGAAAAAAGAAAAAAAAGAAGACCAAAAGACAGCTCAGGGGAGTGCCAGGGAATGGAGCAGTCACCCTTAATCGCTTGTTCTCAGGACACACAGATCAACAAGAGCCCAGAACCTGGGCTGCAGAGGATCAGAGCTTTTCTTTAGACAACTCAAAAAGATAAGGTATGCCCTGTATTCTCTGCTTCCAAGAAAAGGGCACTTACCCGATGGTCCACACTGACTGTGAACAGTGGTGGGATGATGGAAACGTCTTCATTATTTCTTTGAGCCTGTAAGGGAGGTGCTGGGGTCAAGAAGTGCAGGGTGGGCCCCAGATAATGGGAGAAATGAGCAAGATACAAGGAAGCAGGGGCAGGAGCTCAGGAAGGCAATCATTTGGCTGGTCCTAGAGTGCTGATGTTGCAGAAGGGGAATACAGAATGACCAGGGTAAAGAGGACTTCAGAAATGGGGCACACCCTCCCTCCTTGGGGCCTCAGAGTAGTTCCAGATAATACTTGCCTTCCTTAGGAGGCTGTAGGACTCTTCATCGAAGAATCTGACCTCATAGGTACCTGCATGGGCGCTCTTGTGCTCCAGGCTCCAGGACACCTGGTTGGGTGTTTGGCAAGGGGCGGACTTAGCAGATACATGGGGGATTACTCTGCTAGTGCTGGCACAATACCACCATGAGCAGTGCTTAAATCTTTGTTCTCTAAGCCTGCTTTGAACCATTTCCCCAACAACCCTGGATGTAGTATCTCTTACCTGGTATCGACCCACATCCTGGCCTCGGGTTACAGGAAATTGTTTTCCACTAACGTCGGCATAAAGAGCCATATTCTGG
Organism: Rattus rattus; assembly: GCF_011064425.1. NCBI lineage: Eukaryota > Metazoa > Chordata > Mammalia > Rodentia > Muridae > Rattus > Rattus rattus. Next base: position 128,791,286 of record NC_046172.1, read on the forward strand.
ATGGGGTGGGGTAGGGTAATAAAAGCAAGAATCACATTTTCTGCCCTTCTCTGGGCATACATAGAATCACCCATTGTGCTGCCCAAAGCAGTACTATGACTGGGAAGGGAGAGTAGGCCAGCAGAGGGCTATATTATGTTGGTAGTGGTTGCCATGAAAGACTCAAGAAATAGGCCTACCACAGCCCAGAGCCATGCTAGGCCTTACCCATAGACAGCCACATCTTTCTTCATCTGTTTCCCTAGAGGCGAACAGAACTACATCTCCCTTATAACCAGTTTATTCTAAGCCACAACAAGCCTGTTAGCTGTACTCCTGTTAGCTGTACTCAGGGGTGAAATCATAAAAAATGGCCTCATTATTTCTTGGAGCTTGAGAAGAAGGTAACAAATGAAGTTTTTTTTTTTTAAAGTGTTCACAGTATCTTTTTTTTTCTTTTTTCTTTTTTCTTTTTTTCAGAGCTGGGGACCAAACCCAGGGCCTTGCGCTTGCTAGGCAAGCGCTCTACCACTGAGCTAAATCCCCAACCCGACAAATGAAGTTTTAAACCTAGGAGAATTATACCCTGAAAAATTCCAATTTCTTTTTTTAAATTTTTGGAAGAGCAGGTTAAGGGTTCAAGCTGGGGTTTTTCTACTTTAAACTCACAAAACACTCATACAGACACACATTCAGGTGAACTACAGCCAGAAAAAAAAAGATGGAGGAGCCTGACCCTAGTTCCTTCTCCCATTCCAGACATTCATCCAGGAAACAGTGGGG